>NC_053021.2:13986720-14324578 GCF_016746245.2 Drosophila santomea
ATTCAAAATGAATTTGCTTTTGCAACTTGTAATGGAAAGTTTTGCATTCGGTCTTCAATCAAATTTAATTTGTTTATTAGGAACAGAGCTCTTTGGAGCTCCTCTAACTGGAATCCAGGTCCGAGTTTTGCCGCATTTTATTTGTCTGTCTATCTGAATGTCTGAATGTCTGACTGTCTGTCGGTTTGGGTGAATGAATCATAATTTTTATGATTACGTATACGCCGCGTGGGCGGACACTCATTCCATTATTTCAAGCGCAAATTGCTGTTGTTATTGTGGCAATTATTCTGCGGGCGCAAGCACATCGAAAGGGTGGCAAGGGTGGCGGGGGGGTGGTGAAAAGTTATTATTTTAACAATTTTCCAACTCTTTTGCGCTTGAACGGCGCCAGCGAAGGTCGCGTAATTCGAAAGCAATTTGTTGAAATTAAATTTGATTACGTTTATTGCGCGCCAGCTGCTCTGGTCGAAAAACTTTCATCACTTTTTCCACGGAGTTTTCCCGTGGAAACTCTTCTTTAATCGCTTCGTAATTGCCCCAAATTGTACGACAGAGGGCGCCACGCAAATCACCGATCAAGCAGAGAGCTTTTCCGTTACCCATTTCCCACTCATTTTCCCCCTCATTTTCCACCCAACTGACAGTTGAAATTGGACAAGCGCACACGAGATAATTAAGTATTGTTTTGTCAAAAAAAATAAATTAAGTTTCAACTTGTCTCAGCTGAAAGAAATTAATGGTAGTACCTCGAGCTGTGAACTTGCTCTCACTTTAAGAACTCGAACTATGTATTTAAGCAAATAGTAAGCTTTAAACACTTAACACTTTATAGAAAAATATATAATGTGTGTTTCGTATGGAGATTACGGATTAATCCTTATAGACATGCGGCAAAGGCTCGTAACGCTGTTGAAGACTCTCGACATAAGGATTGGCATCATCGCTGGCGAACTCACGTTTGTAGTCCATCATGGGACTATTAACCAATTGGGGCTTGTTAGCTGAAAGTTGATAAAGTTTCTCAGATTTTTGGAAAGATTAATCTAATTTGGTTAGGTACCTTGAATGTTGTCAAACATATCCAGGTCGCGATTCAGATGAACGTTATCTGCATTTCCGTCGAATTGATTCACATCGTGACTTAATTGATTCACATCGTGACCTAATTGATCTGCATCCAGACTGTAATGATCTCCAAGCGGATTGTAGTGATCTAACCCCTGATTGAAGTGTTCTGATCCCCGATTGAAGCGGTCTGCCCCCTGATTGAAATGCTCTGACCCCTGATTGAAATGGTCTGAGCGCTGAGTGAAGTGATTTGCATCAAGATCTAAGTGATCTGCATCTACGTTGAAGTGATTGAAGTGATCCGCATCCTGGTGATGATCCATCCCTCCCAGCTTGCGCTCAAAGTCCGACTCATCATCTTGGACCTGATAGTTATCCACTTTTGTATCACATAGCGGTGCACCGGCTCGGTACTTGGACATTTTAAAATCGTAAAGAGGCTCATCGTGTTGGTACTTGGATAGCTCCTCTTGGCCACCAAAATCATCCTCCACTGGCTTGTACTTATCAACCTTGTCTCGTTTTTGTTGCTTACTCGGCCAAGAAAGAAAGGCTTTGAAAGCTAAACCAAATTCATGATTATAGGAATAAAAAACAAATAACAACCGCTAAACTTACGATTCATTGATCTGTCAAAATGGCTTTGCTGGAAATTCATCATTCCATCAGCTGGACACTCGATGCCCTTTCTAGTTAGAGGAGCGCCATGAACCTGCTGATGGTACATGTCCAGCAGCCCATGGCGATTCACGCCAACTATTTTTTTAATTAAGAGCAATTAATTTAGAGAGTAACCATATCTATACAATGTGATTTCTGCTTACACGAAGGCTTACCCCAAACGCCGGCCAAGAGGAGCAAGAAAAGGATGAACAGTGGCGTCCAAATGGGCAGTCCAAAAGGCCTCTTCTTCATGTTCGCTTTTGGTTCGGTTTTGGGTTTTAAAATAAATTCTTAAAATATATTTATATTTGAATAATCTGTTTGATAGCAGACAGGAAACCTATCGAACTGAGAAATAAAAGTGGAAACTGTGAAAGTATATAAATTGGCCTGCTTAGTTTTTCTTCCATATCTTTCAATTACTATTTATTTACTATTTATACAATTAAAATGTCTTTAAAATCGCATGTTAAATATTTGAGCATATTTTCGCAAGGAAAATCTCTTAGGAAAATCAGCTAATCCGTTACCGCTTAGATTTAGCCATTATCACTTGTTCTCCGCTTTGTGGCGCTTTTCAGCTTTCTCGGCCACAATTTTGCCTTATGCGGCTGACCACCTTTAACCCCTCGATGCCCGCCGGCCACACGAAGTTGCCAAAAAGTTAAAGTTTCCGTGGCTGGCAACAACAAAAGTTGCAACCCATCAAGTGCCACGCCCGCACACACACATAGTGCCGCCCACTTGCGTAAACGTTTACCAACAAGTTTGAAGGGAAAAACTATGGGGAAAAAGGCGAGGGGAAAATGGAAATTCGGATTCTGAGAGGAAACCAGCCAACATTTTTAGGTGGTGGAGTGGGGGCGGGGGGAGGGGTTGGGGGGGTAAAAGTGGGTACCACTAACAAACATAAACGGATATGTGGATAGTTCCATCACCACCCCTCTTCAATATTTTAAAACCCAAACAATTTTGCCAACAAATTCATCTGGCAATGCAAGCACAACAAAGCCGAGATGAGTAACAAAAAAAAAAATAAGAATCGAAAGAAAAATTCGAAATGAAATGTTTGAGGTTTGCCAAAAATATTTTCACCATTGCTGCTGCTCTGTGTGTAAATAGTGAAAAATTGCTGCTTTTGTTGGCCAAAATAAACCAAAGTACTTCTATCTAAAGTTGTTGTCCGTTATAACGCAGCCCACCGTACTACAGGCATCTCTTTATTAAAATGTCAAGCCATTGGCATTTGTAGGATGAGGGGAGTATTTAACCAAGGGGCTCGGGGATTTTAGCAATAAAACGGATTCTAACATTTGTATACCGCCATTAAATGCAGGATATGCCAACAAAGGGTAGCAAACTAAGGGCTAAATGGCACTCCTCTCTTCATGTGCCAGTTAAAAACATCTTAAAAGCTACTTTTAACCGCAATTATGTAAATATTAACACAAACGAAACGTATGACAAAGGCACAACAGTCGTTCCAAACACATTCACCTACAGACATTTCCACACCCTCGTAAAAAATGGTCTTGGAAAATTCTGCAACAATATTCAGACTTTTCATAAGAATTAGCAAAAGTATGGTTTCAATATAACTAAGCTCTACTTCATTTGGAAATTTTCGAAGCTGGGCTTACAAGTTGGTTCAGTTTTTGTGCGTGACTTTAATGGGCAAAATCACTTCTCATCACTGGGCCTGAATGAACTTTCAAAGACAGCAACGACAGCATCAAGGTGGAAAAGTTGGAAAGTGACGGTGGAGATGGAAAACTCAGAAGCAACAAACGGGTGACACATAAAGCCTACAAATGTCTGGAGTGTCGACAACACAGCCATTAGCATCTGGATGAGTGCGAGATGTGCCGCCCACTCTGCTCGGCCTTTCTCCGCCTTTCTCCGCCTTTCGCCGCCTTTCTCCGCCCACTTTTCCCACCAGGTGTTGAAGTTAATGTCAGTCGAATGCGTGCGAGTGTGTGTGAGTGTGTGCAAGTTTGTGTGAGTGTGTGAGTGTGTGCAAGTTTGTGTGAGTGTGTGCAAGAGTGTGTGTGTGTATAGGGGACATAATCCCCAAGATGGAGGCGGTGTTAATAAGCAAAAGGGGCGGCGGAAAATGCGAGAAAGGTGGAAAATGTGGGCGGACAGGGGCGACAGTTGGTTGCCATTATTATTGAAAACTGTTAGACATGACAGCGGGTCACGTTTTGTCAGGCCACGCCACTCAGTCATTCGCTCATTCACTCATGCACTCAATCCCTCATTCACTCATTCACTGATTCACTGGCTCACTCATTCACTCATTCGCTCATTCATTCAGTTAGTCACTCCAGCAAGCCCAACAGTCAATGAAATGAGCAGAAAGAAATGCAAAAATGCACAGACGACAATCCGTTTTCATGGCTGATTTAACCGAGTTTGAGTTTGAGTTTGGGTTTGGATTTGGAAATGGAAATGGAAATGGAAATGGCCCGACAGAAGCGAAGACCCAAGTTAAATCCAGGAACTGAGCTCCGGATTGGGATGGCAAACAGATCGAGATGGCGATGGGATGGAACTCGTCTCAGCAGAGAACCGACAAACAAGTTAAGAGTTACTTTGTATCTGCAAGGATACGACCGCAAATACCCTTTGAATTAAATGTTATTCAAGTCTTAATGGTTAATTGCATCTATCAGCCAGCTGTTAAAGATATTTTAAGTTCAAAATTAAGAGAAATAAGTACTGTGTAAATTATAGTATTTAATGCATAATTGATTAATATTTAATTACTTTAAGCCTTTAGCAGTGTATATTTGTTAGGTAATCAAAGAAGATTACCTTTATTTCTGTATTTTCATTGATGAAAATTTGCCATCCTCGAAAAGATGTCATTTCTAGGAACCGACAATCCGCAACTTGTTGCCAAAGGCGGCAGTCGAAAATAAAAAAAAAGAAAATTATTTTATAGCATATACAAGGCGAGAAGAGAATGGAAAACCGAATTCACATTAAGCCAAAAAAGAGACGGGGAAAGTGGGCGGCAAAAAGGGGTGGGGCAAGGGGGGTGGGGGAGGAGCAGTGGATGGAACTAACGGAAGGTCCTTGTACAAATGCCAATCCAGTCACGGGCTCTAAAAATCAAAAATTTGAATTTCGATCACGTCTTCAATTACGTCGAATCGACGTGCATATAAATCAACTCTATAACAGGCCACACACACATACACACACACATACAGAGACACACACACACACACACACACATAGAGAAACACAGACAGTGAGTGGGCGGTATATAGTGGGGCCTATGGGCGGGGCGGAGGAGGGCGTGGCAGTCAGTAGTCAGTCAGTCAAATGCGGCTTTGTTGTTGCTCCACTTGCCCCTTATCCTCGTTGTTGCGTTGAGTTTTGTAAATCAAGTGGAAATGCCACAGAGAACGAAAAAAAAAAAAAACAAAGCAAAGCACTGAGTTCGGTGAAAGCGGAAAAGCCGGGCAGGAAAATGGAACTGGGAATGCGAACCACACCGATGACGATGACGATGATGATGACGATGATCCAGTGGAAAAGCACAACCAAGTCGAGGAGTCAAGAGTTGAAGTGCTGATGTGGCACACAAGTGTGTGCGTGAGTGTGTTTGTGTGTGCCACGCCACGCCCCCTCCGCCCAACGGCCGCCCCCTTCGCTGAGCACTCATGCAAAGTGCAGTTGACATGCGGAAATTGTAGGTGTACCCACGCCCACCGCCCACCGCCCACCGCCCTTCAAGGCCACCAAATCGTGCATAAATAAATTGAATTAAAAGTTGCCCACAAAAATGGGCACAACAACTATGCTAAAACTATAAATGGAGAAAGTGAATTCAATGCAATATGCGTTTTGATAAATGAAGAAGAATAAACTAATTGATAACTGATTGAATCTACCTTTTGGTTGGCATTTTCAGGCTGAGTGAAAGCTCCGGAAATTGTTAAGCAAAATGCAGGCAATGCCTGTCAGCCAGGCCGAATTATTTGGCATTAAAAATTGTATTTTCTGGCCAAGACATGGCAATCGGGAACTTGTTGTTCAATTTCCTCCCATCACGCTGATTATCCTGACTCCCGCACACACACACACACACGTGACATTACCGACATGTCCTGGTTGTTGTTGATGTTTGTCGGGAATTTGATTTGATTTCAGGCAACCAGGAACTGCAACTGCAGCAGGAGTTGTCCTCGTCAATGTTGGCACTGCAACCTCTATTTTCAGCCCTTGCTCCTTCAGCTCCTGCTCCTGCTTTTGCTCCCGTTTCTGATCCCGATCCATCGCATCCTGCCGCAGCCACTGCTCCTGTGCCTCGTGTCCTTCTGCTGATGCTCTGTGAGATGTCCTGGCCTGCCATTCGCTTGAAATTACTGACAACTGCTTCAAGCAGCGGCAAAGTTGAATTTGCATTGCCCCGAGCCTCGCTTGTGTTAGTGTGTGCGACTGTAAGAGTGTGTGTGAGTGGCTGTGAGTAGGTGTGTGAGCGGGTGTCTGTGTGTGCGAGAGTTGTCAGTCATTGGCACAAGTGCGCCACACGAAGTTGAGTCAACAAATGGGGCAAGTGAGAAAAGCATTAAACTAATCATAGAGCAGAAAAATATTTACAAATCTCAGTTAAATGCAGCTGTATATTTTATATTATTTATAAAACAGGAATCATAATTATATGGCAATTAATTAAGTCTAGTCAATCTTTAACAACAGCAAAATCCGTTGATAATTCGGTGGCTTATTTAGTTTTACAAAACCGACCACCCCTAATGTGAGTTTGCGAGTAGAAGAGCCGGGAAAAAAGCAGCATCTTGCTACACATCCATGTGTCTGCAGTTTGGCCCCGGTTTTCCACGAATCCTTACCATTTCGTCCTTCCTTTGACTACAGAGTAGAATGTGAAAAGGAGGAAGGAGTAAGGAGTAAGGAGTAAGGAGTAAGATGAAAGAAGGAAGGAGGGAGACTGTGTGACAGCTTTCTTGAGATGCACTTCACGTGCATTTGACTGCTTAAATAAATTTTGCTCATGGTAATAAATTCACTTAAACTCAAACTACCAACTGCAAGGATGAGGGCCAGCCAGGAGCCACCCGCTCATGTGCCAGGACATAGGACAACGGGAATGCCGGAGGCTTTATACGACTTTTTGTTTAGACACTCATAAACATAATTGACGTCATAAAAACAGACAGCAGCAGCGGCAGTAGCAACAACAATGACATAATGTCATGTAAATCTGTGCTGAGATTCCGCATGGTTGTGGGGGGTATCCACCGCCACCCCCCTCCCCCCACCTCAGTTTGGGGCCAGCTTTTCCTCTGTCGCTGTGGTAAGTGAAAATCATTAGTTTCAAGTCCACACAAAAGCCGAGGCATTTGTTTTGTTTGAGCTGCTTTAAAATGAAATGCCTCTCATGTTTTATATGCCCGAAAAGGACCTGCTTTCCCTCGCCACTTCAAATGTATATGTATATCTATATATATATATATGTATATATGTATATATATATATATATGTATATATATATATATATGTATATACACTCCATACAGCATACCCCATTTCTAGCTCGGCCAAAGCGGCCTGCATTTTTTGTATAAATTCTAACAAATTGTCTACACTTCCGACCAAACTGCGCTCCCTGCCATAGAAAAGCACCCCCCCTAGCTCTACACCCCACCCCCTTTCAGCCCCTATTTTAGCCCCCCTTTTTAGCCCCCTTTTAGCCCCCTTTTTAGCCCACTGTTTCTAACCTAGTCCCGCTTGGCTCTCCATAAATCAAAAAGTGCTTGGCTACAGTTTTACAGTTTGTGCATTTGCTTTGTGTCCTATCTGCCCCCCCTGCCCCCCGCCTCTGCCACTGTTCTCCTTTCTTTTCATTTTTTTATGAACTCCACATTAGTTGGTCGGCCGCCGGGGGGGTGAAGGGTGGCCCAAGGGTTGGGGGGTAATGGTCCACATGCTTGGCATGCCGCACTTTTGTGCGTCGTCAACTCTCGCAGTTTAACATATTAAAAGTAAAGTGAAGTGGGCACACTGACAGAAAAAAGTTACACTTTTTCAAAGTAATGAAACTAACGAAAAAGAATTAATACAAAATGGACAGAGAAGATGGCAATGGCTACAGGCATACTAGTTCAAAATAGCACACCATTAATATGAGATATATGAACTTAATCGATTTCTTTAAGTGCATTAGGCTACTTCTGGCAAAAATTCCACAATAAGCTGGAGAAAGGGAGCAGAAAAATGCGATTTCGAAGGAGGAGTGAAGGCGCTTCTATTGTTGCCGCTGCCATTCATTATTCAGCATTGGCAAGTCCTTGTGTGGAATGTCCTTTGTGCCACTTGGCGAGATAAGTCGCCATTCCTGCGCAGTTCAATCCACACGGTCTGCACTTCCTGTTGCATATCCCCACTCAATAATTAACGATGGGGGAGGGGACGGAGAGGAGGGGTTAAAGTTAAGCTTAAATGAGATGAGAGCCTTTTGAAATATAATACCGTTATTTACACATCACTTCATTGAGCGCGCCATTTTTTAAGCAAACAAGTGACAAGGAAGAAAGAGGATCTTATCGTCTCGTCTCGGCTCGTTTATCAAGCTCATTAGTCGCTGTCGCATCTTCGTCCTTGTTCCTTGTTCCTTTTTTTTTTTTTCCTTTTGTTGGCCGTTTGCGGGAAATTATTGAACAGCATCGAAAACATTTTAAGCGAGTCCTTCGGCACCCCGAAGTGGCCACCAAGGAGACGCGTTTTCCGACCAACTTGCCACACCACCCAGCAAAGACGCTTTTATGTTTATTAATGACACCACATGCAATTTATGTTGGTAGTTAAAATGCAGCCCAAATAAATGATGTCCTCCAAAAGGACTCGCACACAGGACACACACATCACTCGCAAAGGAAATCCGCTTGAAGGGATAAAGCTCTGCCTAATTACAAGTTACGAAGACGAACTGCAGTCTTATAGCAAGACGAGTATTGATGAGTCAGATAAAGCCAGTTTGAGTAACAAAATGACCAGCAATTAAATGTAAATAAATATAAGAAGTATTTAAAATCGGATTCAGTAAGAGCAGCAACTAAACAGCGTAACGGAGTTCACTTTACCCATTTAAACGTGAGCCAATTTAATTACTTAAGCTCATTAAGTTCGACTGCTTGAAGCATTTTAGCAGTGGAGTTGAATTAACTGCAGCTTACAGGTGAACGATACACTCACACACGCACACACACATTCTCGCACACCCACACACACACACACGCAGGCAAGGAGATAAAAAGCCAACCCAAGCCGAAGTGGGTTAACCCACAAGGCGAGGCTTAACCCCCTGAGCACTTCCCTACCCGCTTTTCCTTCGAGGAATTTCTACTTTCCTCCTAAACTTCAACGCTCTCTCTCTCTAAACTTTTGCACAAAAGGCAATATCCCCGGGTGCCCTTAACCCCCTACTGCCCCCCCCCCCCTGGACTGCAACTTTTTGACTTTGTGCGCCTTTTGCGGCTGTTGTAGCTGCGAAAATTTATGGCCAATTCAATAAACGATTTTATTACATGCGCACGTTGTGTTAACATTGTTATTATTATTGGCGCCCAGTTCCAACAAAAAGGGTTGCAAAACGGATGGTGAGGGAAGGGGGTTAAACGTATGGAAAGCCCCCGGGGCGATGCAGTGAAATTGTGGTGCCTGGGCACGAGCGGGTTAAGCGGCGTAAACGTAAGCCAATTATTATGAAAATTAATTTATTTTCTATCGGCAATATGAGGCCAAAGCCCAAATGGCAGCTACCTTTCGGTGTGGAGGAGCCTGGAGAGCTGGTTCTTATCGTAAACTGGCCAGCAGCCAGGATTGCCCCCTCTTTGAAACAGTTACCCCCCCTGGCTGCTGGCCACTTATCCACCGAAATTGCAGTCCAGGCTCACTGCTTTCCTGCATTTCCAAATGCTTTTACTTTGTTTACTTGCCCCATCCGCTGCACTGAAACAAATGCGAGCAGCAATTAGTTGAGATACAAGTAACTTGCATCTCCCGGATATCCGAATATTTTTGCATCTTCTTGGGCAGAGATCTATAGGAACTTTTGCTAATGTTTAAATATTTAATTAGTAATTATTATTCGAGTGCCATTCCACTGTGCGACCCACTGTCTGTCAACGGTTTGCGCTTTTTTTATACACAAAATACAATACACAAAAGGCCAGCGCTCACATACCTTCACACAGATACAGCGCGCGCGTTTGTGTGTGTGAAACCTTATTTTCTGCAAACGCATTGTGCCTGTATCCATGTGTGTGTGTGTGTGTGTGTGTGTACAAGGACAAAGAATTCATAGAAGGCGCACTCATGTGCAACCCAACAAGGCAACAAAAGTCTCATTACTTTTACTTGGCAAATAATGAAGCTAACAACAAAACAGCCACACACACACACCCACACACATACACTTGCCAGCATATGTCGCTCTCTATGTGTGCATATGTGCGCATTTGTGTGTGTGTGTCAATTTGACAATTGACTTCGGCTTACTAACACACACCCATTCACGCTTCATTCACGAGGGCAGCAATTTGGATTTCGTGTTCTAAAGATTTTTCACAAGTGCATAACTATACTAATTACTTTCATCCTTTTAATTAAATAGTTTTCTGCGTTTTTATGTCGAATTTTTCAGCAATTTACTAGAAAATGAGACCTTTTACTGCAGTAAATACATATTTTTTTCATGACACATAAATGGAAATGTACACGCTGAGTGCTATACAAACTTGCCCCCTTGACTTTAACCCTTTTTGATAAATAACTTGAATGAGTTTAGTTAATGGCGCCACCAGACATTTGCACAATCATTTTGCCCAATCATGCTGGCACTCAATTTAATTGATTTTAAAGTTTTACTACACCAGAAAACAATGGCCAAAAAGGATCTGCAGCGAAGCAGATGCGTAACAGGTTGACCCACCTGGCCGAAAACCATCCAGTAGAGTAGACCGCATTTAGACCGCATAAAAAAAAAAAAAACAGAAGAAGAAGCCATAGAACGCAAGTGCTGAACAACAAAAAAAAAAAAAGAAAAATTAATAACAAAAACGAAACTCAGCAGCAACACAACGCGTCGCAAAGCTCTTGAAACTTTTGCAGGGGCGTGCGGCAAGGGGGCTTCAGCTCACTGGAGTTCGGTTCGCTTTAGTTTGGTTTGGTTTGGTTGGGTTTGGTTCTGTTCGGTCAGGCGGCTTTTGAGTGCTTTCCACCTGAGCACAAACTTAAGTGGCGAAACTTGATTAAAACCGCACACTCGCACACAAACACACACACACACAGTGTAGGAGCCAGGGGCGTAGGGCGGGATTTCAAGCCAAAAAGCCGAATGAGGCTGAAAGTTTGTGATACGGCTAAGGACAGGTCGGGGATTTAGTTGCGGTTATACACTCCACTGACGAAAAGTCAAAGTTGCACACATTTCATGCCGCATTCCAGCCAAAAACAAGAGAAAATGAATGCTATGGTCAAGTTGCCCGACTATCTGATACCTGTTAATCAGCTACTGGAACTATCTCAACTATCTAGCCTCTATAGTTCCTAAGATCTCGATCTTCATACGGACAGACAAACGAACAGATCAAGAATATATATACTTTATATGGTGCTTCTGCCTGTTACATACTGTTCAACGACTCTAGTATACCCTTTTGCTCTACGAGTAACGGGTATAATAAAGGCCACTCACAAATAACGTACAACAGTTAGTGTATTCAAGCCCTTTTGCGAAGTGGCTTAAGTCGCTGCCAAAATGCTGTTTTGTGATAATTCTTAAATAAATGCTTTTATAACCAGCAGAACGATAAATTTTAAATCCTTCGTATACATTTGTCGTTGCCTTTATTTATGATTTTCCTATTGCATCGAAAGACGTCTACCAATTGCGATTGGCAGCAGCAGCATTTTCCAGACCTGATGTTTTCCGATAATGGTGTTTCTCCTCGAACGGCAGATCCAATGCGTATTCCTGCTGCTCCCTGAGCACAGGACGAACTTCCGGATAGTCCAGAAAGATGGGTGCGTACCTCTCAAACGAATCCCGGTCCATGTCGACGGGAAAACCATTATCAGCTGGTGGAATATCATCGGCAAGCTGATGATAATCTCTCAATGGTGGCAAGTATGCATTTCCTGGCAATTCGGCGGCAAAACAACAGACTGCAACCACAAGGATCAGAATCAGGATCAATGAATGTTTCAGCATCTTAATGTCTTCGTCGGCGAGCTTCAACTGTGCTGATGCCCAAATTGCAGTTGTCTTTTATGGCAAAAATATCAAGGCCAACTGAAGTGCACTTTTGGATATTCACTCATGGGCTGTCAGACCTTGTGCTGAAATAAATATTTGGCAGCTCATTAGCCGCAGTCGTAAACTGTTTAAAATTCAAATTCACATTTTGACTCTTCATTAGGCATAATCGTATGCTGATCCTGATCTTCAGCCGACGAGCCAAACCTTCGCTTGTTATCTTGCATAAATTTCCCGATATTTCTAGATACTGGTTTTTTGTGGCTCCCCAAGCTCTTATACCCACAAACCAAATACTATGTGGGAACAAAAAACGACGCATCGCCCGACCATCGAATGTCGGATTTTTTGAGACGCATGCGCCGTGGGCGTTTGAATAGCTGACGAATTACAGCGTTTCCCGCCAAACTCGTTGATGGAGGGCATCAGGGCATCCATCTAGCGACGGCTTTGTTTACCTTTGTTATCAGCTCTTATCACACGCCGTTTCACCGGTATCCACTGGGTGCCAAGTGCCCGCCCATTGGCTGGTTATGGTTTCCTCTAAGAAGGCAAATGGTATCCACCCGCCTCACCACTCCACAGTTTACCATAAAAATGCAATTAATTGGTCTGTCTATTGGCAAGTACAAGTCTGTTAAGCCCAAAAAAGCCATGATTATTACCAAATTAATACAGGCAAATATTCCCAAAAATATCTACAACAAATTTACTAATTATTTGCGACATTTTTTTAATAGAGCCAGAAAATGTTAGCCCCTCAAAAACTTATTCAAAAAAACCACCTATGCTTTGAGGCTAAAATAATTTTACAAAACTTTGGTATTTCTATTGTGTTTATTATTTTAAGCCAAATGGTTTTGGAGTACGCTGACAGTGACTTATGACCTTGTAATTGAATTCTACATGCTGACAACATTTGTTGCTTGCAGCCACTTTTAGGTACGCAAAGGGTTAAGCTGGGCGTCGACCACGCCCACTCCCGATGTGGCCTGCAACACTTCCGGCATTTAAGCAAACAAAGTATGCAGCAACAGGAAAAGCACATGGCTGCAACCAGCCAGAGCGCATTTGTGTTGCATTTGGAAACCTGTGTGCCCCCCTTACATGCCACTTTTAACAAGACCTTTCATAAAAAATCATAATATTAATATTTAATAAATTAAATATTTCATAAATGTAATATTCAATAAATTGTATTTAAGTGTGTGCTTTAATTAATGTTACATTTTTATAAATAAAATGTGGTCAAATGTGGAATATGAAACAATCAGACTTCTTAAAGTTATTTTTACAATTAAAATTACTTTAACAATGTTCCATATCAATTTTATGGTGTTCAATATTTTCAATACAGTTTTCAGTTTAGGTGCTATTTACTGTACCGCTGCTGTAAGTATGTACATACATATGTACACTTGTACATATTTATTACCCCTCTTATGCTGCCACATGTGGAAGGCTGCAAATGCGGCCATGTAGGCTAATGAGTTGCTATGTCGGCCGTGTCTTGTTTTTGTCCTTTTATGTCCTGCCTATTTTTACCTCCCAAAAACTTCTCCTTTTTGATTTTGTTGCCTTGTTGCTTTTTCTGTTGTTGCTTTTTATATGCCGCCTAACGAGGATTTTCCATTGTCTTCTGATGCCACAAGCAAAATGCCAGCGGCAGTTGCACCAAATGGAAATGGAAATTTGCGAGTAAATAGATCAGGTATATATATCAGGTATATATATATCATTTAATTAGTGCGTAAAAGAGACCGTATGTATTACAATTTTAAATTTATAAAAATGCATATTAGTAAATATATGTATAGTATATCAATCCACTACTCAAAGAACCTCCTTAGCCAGTTTATCCGTTGACTGAGAAGCTCCAGGATGAAAGCCAAAACTGCAGCGGACAGCCAAATGGCGGAGACGTAGTAGAGACCGCAGAAGGAGTCCAGGGGAATGGGTGACACCTCGTAGTCCTCCTCGAAGGGTTTCCTGTACTGGCTGGCATCGAATTCGCGCACGAAATACCCTATAATGCCGGCGGACAGGAGCTGTTTGATTTTGCGATCGAAGGCGAACTTTAGCAGCGAATAGCGGCGCAAATAGATGACCATTTGGTAGAGGAAGATGTGCTCCTTGATGTTGGTCAAGCGACTGGTGCTCCAGTGCATCATGTTGTACGACGCCATGGTGGCGATCAGCGAGGTAGTCGTGAATTTGCCCTCCTTTCCCGCTCCCTGGATATAATCGAAACGATCCTTGGAACCATTTCTGGTGAGCACAGTCAATTCGCGCGGATAATAATCGAGATACTCCTGATTGATGAGCGTATAGTTAGCGCGGATTAACTCCGATATTTCGGTGGGCAGGGGCTTATGGTAGGGCAGTCGAAAGGAGTCGAATAGCTTGCCCTGGTAAACGACTCGCAGCACGAGAACCAATAGCAACCAGCCGGCATACAAGATGCGACTGCGTCCACTTCTCGGCAGGCTCCTGGCCTCCAGCGGATTGCCCATCAGTGTGGTGAGCACGTGTAGGCCATGACAAGTCGAATCGCTTTGCCGACAAACGAGTCGATTTCGCAACCAGATCACCAGAATCAACAGCAAACTGGAAGCCACCAGTGCCAGCCAAACCGGGAGGGAAAACGGCACCACCAACTGGGCCACAGCGCCAAACTGCGAACTCATGTGCATGATGAAGACGAGGGAGCTTTGGTGGTAGGAGCTCGTGAAGGAGAAGTGCGAACGATGCTGATGCGAACCACTCATGGCGCCGATCAGTATGGATGAGTTGCTATATATCACCTGGTCGAAGCAGCCACTGCAATCATCCTTGATGTCCAGCGACAAGCACTTGTCGCACGGCTCATCGAGCAGAATGCGAAAGTGAAAGATGTGCGCCAGCAGCTTTATCAGCTCACCATCGATGCCACTCAGTCGCTCGATCTCTGCCCTTTCCTCGGGATCACTGGCGTTGCCATTGAAGTAGACGAACGGCGCCAATGGATACCAACTGACACGCAGTGGACAGCCGGACAAACTTAGGCCGCGATTGAAGGACCTGGCCTCGTGGCCATGCCGAAACAATCCATTTTCATAGACGTCGATCAACTCCAGATTCACACTGAGATCGCAGTTCATGTTGAACATACGATAGCCGTAGACCAGCACCACTCCATCCGGCTTCTCGGTTAGCATCACCACATTAGCAGTGTAAAATCGAACGCAGCTCCCGGATATATCCCTGAGCACCTGCAGCCGCTCGGCTCGCGAGGACATGCGACGTGTCAGCAGGATGAGGAAGCTGAATTCCCGCGTGGAATGGACATCCGTAAAGTGAAAACTAAGTGTATTGAAGGCCTGGGCGGAATTGACCAGAACTACCACATAGCTGGCGGGAATGGCATCGGGTGGTTTCTGGAACGTCCGTAGTGCCATCTCTGAACCCATCGTCCTGAGGATGGTGCTCATTAGCTGCTCCTGCCGGTGATCCCGGTGGCCAGCATCCAGCGTTAGATCCATCACGGCCAATGTGCTCTGCGAGGGGCTAACCTGCTCGGCCAGGATTTGCAGCGTAGCTGCCACCAGCGGTGTCATCGCCTCCGGTTGCGGCGGATGCAGTGCACCCATTGCCAGGCAGCGCAGTGCCAGCAGTAGCCACAGATGTTGAAGCATTTGAAACGCAACTGTTGCGAGCTCACAAGTAAATGCGCTGTCTAATTTCTCCAATGAACTCGGTGCACTTTTAACTTCAACTTAATTAATCAACTTCATCATTAATGCCAAGTTAGCCACTTTCGCCTTGTTCTAATCTTATGCCATCGCCACAGCCAATCCAATTAGTTTAATGTTTGAGATAATGTATGTCATATTTTAAAATGTAATATTTCAGAGTTCGTTCCATTTCTACGCTTGGAAAGTGCTTGGTAATCAAGCAGCAGCAATCATCGCCATCACCAGAGTGGCCTCCATCCCGAGAACTGTGTAAAACGCCATGCAAGTGCAAACCAAAAGCCAATTCAACTGTTTTTCATTTCATTTTTTTGTGTTTTTTTTTTTGTGTGTGCTTTTTTTTTTTTGTTGACCACAAGTGCGGGCGAGTTGGGCAAAGGATAAGGACAAGGATAAGGGGTATTCCCCTCGGCTAGGAGCAGTTTTTATTTATCTTTGTGGAAAGTAGTTACCGCACTGGATCCACCGAGAATGCAAAGCAAATGCAGCATACATATCTCTCTGTGGCTTGTTAGTCCAAGCGAAAGGAGGCCCTGCCACGCCCACCCCCCCTCCCCACCCCGCTGTCCACACTTCACGCCCATCTGGCGCGCATAAAAATTAAAAATTTCATTAAATTCACAAAAATGCTTGAAGTGGAAAAATGTAATATCCTTTGGGCACAAAGGATGTGCATATAAATGCAAATGCGGTACTGTTGCCCGGGTAAAAACGAAGCGATATGTCCGAAACGCCCACTCAACGCCGGAGCCACGCCCCCCCCACAACCCACTGCCGCAGCCAGCTGCATGCATGAATGCACACAGTGCACTGGGAGAAAAATGTACAAGTATGATTGGAGTTAAGCTTTAGTTATAAATATCACTGATTTATTATTATTATTATTCCGAATTTTATTTTATAATAAATTGATATTTTAATTAATGATGCAAATAGATAGATTATTTTTCAGACAAGTTTTCAAACACTACACTGGGAGAAAAATGTGTACTGCTTAGTTATAAATAGCACTAATTTATTATTATTTTTCCCAATTTTATTAAAGTACAAATTGATGCTTAATTTAGAGTGTTCTGCAAATAGATGGATTATTTCTCACAGTGCCCTGCAGATCCAGGCAACTTTTCACATGCTCGCTTATCTCCGCCCGACTCCCCCTTCCCCCCTTCCCACCCCCTGCTGACTTCCCACCCATTACCTATGCATGTATGCAATTAGTGGGCGACTTTTATAAACAAAGCGATAAAGAAGCTAAAAGGGGAAAAGGGGAAAAGGGAAAAGAGAGAAGGAAAGGGAAGGGAATATGAGATGCAAAACGATATTTAAGAAAATCCCGGCTGGCGAAGTCCTTCTGGAAAAGCCACATGGCTCGAGTGACTCTCGTGGAAAAACTTTGCCGCTTTTCATTTGCCTAATAAGACGTCATCAGATTGGGCCAATCGAGGAGAAAGTGCGCAAAACTTGGCATTGGAAGAAAGAGTAAGGAACACAGAGTACAGAGCACAGAGTACAGAGTACTGAGCACAGAGCAAAGTGCAAAGTGCAAGGAGCAAAGAGCATGGACCATAACCATATGCCAGGCAAGCGACAAAAGTTCGAAAATTAAAAGTTTTCCAAAAAGTATGCAAAAGTCACTGGAGAAAAGGAGTGCTGAAGTGGATGGGAAAATGGGAAATGGAAAATGGAAAATGGAAAATGGAAAATGTGGTGGTAAGGCAGCTGCGGAAAATTGCACATACATATGTATATTTGTGAGCCTCTTTAGCGAACTGTAATTATGCTGCTTGTTAGCAGTTACATATAACACATTTTCGTGCCTTATTTCATTTAAACTTACCCTTTTTATTTATTTATATAACTATTGTTCCGTTTCAAAACTATACAACACGATTAAAGCAAAACAAAAATTACCAATCATGGGTCCAATTAAATTACTGGCCCAGGGGCAAAAAACAAGACACAAGAGCCCATTTTCCATGCCCTACGCTTTCCTTAAGTTTGGCGAAAGTTCAAGCCTGGTCTGCGCATAAATTAAAAATGACAAGGATATGCCAGCATACATAGGTGGGTGGATTGGCATCGTGTAGCCAAGAAGGCAACAAGTTGCAACTTAACGTTGCCCACATCTTGCCACACTCCCTTTAAGCCCCCCCCCCAACCCCCTTCATGGCATATGAAACATGAGCACACGCCCCCGCCCCCCTGAGAAATTCTACGAATTCAGCGAAAAGTATTTTCCACCTTTAAACATGAATGTGGATGTGAAGGTGAGGCTGTGCTGGGCAAAAAAAAAAAAATGGAGGGAAATGATTTATGAATGCAAAAACTTTTCGGACCAACTTTATACGGCCGTTTTTCCTTCGTGTGTGTGTGTGTGTGGGTGGGGAAAATCCTCATGTTACACATGGTTGGGAGGGAGATAGAGACACGACCGCTCGCTTAATGGAATTATAAAAATGTTAACTTCAGCAGAAATTCAAACAGCGCCGCACTCTATTCTTCACCCTTTCATGTGTTCGACATGTGTGTGCAACTAACCTTTTTCCTACTCACTTATAATTTTGTTTAACATTTAAAGTGGCTTTGTTTGTGAACCTTAAAATACAAACAAAGAAAAAATGCAAAAAAAAAAAAAAAAAAATGAGAATTGTGCACCGCAAACGATTGAAAATATTTGTATAGACACGAAATTAAAAACAAAGCCAAAAAACGAAGCCTCCCAAAGAAGTGGAAACATTTCAACGTCAGCAGCAGGCGGCCTTTGGCTAGCAGGCTAATATATACATCAGATATATATAATATATATGTATATAAAGATATAGATATAGATGAGCAGACATATGGGTATTTGTGGCTAGGGCAATCCAATATACTTTTCAAAGCAAACACGAACACAACTTGAGGCTGCCACAAGGCCGATGTAAGTGGAAGTAGAAGTAGAAGTAGAAGTAGAAATAGAGGCAGCTGAAGAAGGTGGCAAGGGCTGACACTTGAACCCACAGCCGGGAAAACACCACCCACATAAGCATCCATCTAACCACCACCCACTATACACCACCCAGCACCCACTACCCCCCTCTGCAACAGCAGCAGTCAGCCAATTTCAAGCCAAGTCCTGGAAATGGACGAACTTGTAGTCCTGCAGCTGCACTTAAAAACAGGCTTAATCACACAAAGTATGTGAAAGTTGAAATATATGTAACTGAATGAATATTGCTTATAAATTGATTGACTAATATAGAAATTGAGTTAATGGAATCATTAGCTCACCAGGATAATTGCGACAATCCAGTGCAGTGTACATTTCTCGCAGTGCATCCGCTACTCCTGATGATGTGTCTTATCTTGTCCTGCAGTGGCTGAGCGATGCCAGCGCATCCTGGAAGCTTTTTATCTTGGCGTCATGTTGATGTTTGTCGGAAACTTGATTATTTTCATCTCGCTTTTTTTCGCCAACGCCAAACACACATGTCGAGGAATCGCCGGCCCATGTTGCTCCCACTCGGAAGATGTTTTTTTTTTTTTGGATGCCCGCGGCAGACAACCAGGAAGGCCAGGAAGCGAACTGGGATTAGCTTCACTCTACTCCAAGCCAAGCAAAAGAAAAAAAAATGATATATATATAAGTATAGAAAGATGTATGTACTACGTATATGTGGCCAAATATTAAAAATGAAGAGTTTTTCCGCCGCTGTAAATGCACCTTTAACTCGGCACACGGGGCCACAAGGACTCGGTTACAGGTTGTGTTCCTTTTTTGTTCCTTTTTTGTTCCTTTTTTGTTCCGTTTTTGTTCCTTTTTTTGTTGTTTTTGCATCCTTACATTTGTTGCTGCCGTTGTTGTTGACAAACAAGGAGCGCATAAGTAGAATAAGTTGTAATAAGAGCAGTTAACAACATGAGTGAAGTCAAGGCGAGCGCACAGCGGGCAGAAAGCCAAGACACCTGAACGTCACGGAATGAACGTGGCTACTACAGTGGGCACACGACATGAACAAACCGGCCAAAAACTAGCCACAATTTACCTTACATTAAATTTAAGCACATAAATGTCCATTGCAAACATAGCGTGCTAAATTAATACAACAAAAAATGAAAATATATATTAAAGTAAAGCTATGAGCCAATGCATCGCAACCATATAAAGCCCATTAAGGCAGGCTTCACTGTACGGATAGGGCACGGGCGGACACGCTCCTGACAACTGACAACTCCTTTAAAATGTAGTTACTGTTGTTATTATTCAACCTTAATGAACTTAACAAGCTCGCACAGCGACGGGCCAAAAGGACGAAGGACGAGGCGGCAGAAGGACGACGACTGTTGGACACAGGAGTGCCGCCCACCGCCCAACGCGCCCCCTCACACACACACCCACACACACTTACAGACACCCACAGCCAGACAGAGAGACAGACAAACGAACAAGTCAAACAAAGGGGTGGCAGAATGGGTGGCTTTGGATGGTTTTGGGTGGTATTTGGCTAGTAAGTACATACGTATGTTGCATGTTGCTTTCGGGGCACATACGCCCATCGTGTGTGCCATGTTCATGTCGCAAGAAATTTCCCAGCTCTCAATGGCGCAGGGTCACGTAACTCAAATAAAGCGCCAAAGCCACCAGCCGCAAAAAAAAAAACCCAAAAAGAAAACTTAAAAAAAAAAAACCAAAGACAAAGAAAGAAGCCTGCTTCTTGTGCATTTTGGCAATGTCGAAAATGAGGAGAAATTAAAAATGCTTTACAAATATTGAGAGAACGAGGCCTGAGCTCAAGAAGCCGCTCAATAGAATTTGAGTTCAATTTCAATTTCAATTTATGTGAAAATTGCAAATCAAGTGATACTTTGACCTTAACCATGCGATGATAATACAAGTTGTTGCTTTACTTACTTTTACTGCTATAAAAAAAATTACTTATTACTTTAAAATAAGTAACTAAATAGCATATTATAGCATGTATACTTGTTCTACAACTTATTATTATTAAACATTTTATATAATGAATATGCTAGCTGTTGCTATATAATTAATATTAATATTAATATTAAGAATATTACATATAATGAAAACTAGACCATGCATAAAATGTATCAATGATGGGCTTAAGAGTGTTTTTTATTTATTTTTTGCTTTTATTTTTATTTTCATCAGGAATCTGCAAATAAAAATGCACTATGACCTAATGGGAGTCTTAATTATCTTAATATAGTTCTTAAACTTTAGAAGTATATTTCATAAATTCAAATGACTTACTTATTTTTTACCCAACCGCTCAAAGCCAAGTAAACAATGTACTCATACTTCTTCTTATTAATAAAATTCCCAAAGCTGTTCCCAGTATTTTTCAGTCTTATACTTGGAATGCTTAAAAACGAGCTGCCTTCGTGGAAATGCCAGCAGTCGCTGGCTGGCACTCAAAGTTGCCGGTTGTGTATTGTTTTAAAAATATTTTAAAATATGCGATGTTTCATGAAAATTAGAGTACGAAACCAAAACAATATTAAAATCATATTTATAAAAATTTATTACAATTTTACAAAATTTATTAACAAGCAGATTATGGTTGTTTAATTAAGGTAACTTAGGTTAAAAATAAAAACATATTTTCTTTACGAGAGTAAATTAAATAATTATTTTATATTGCACATCATTAATGTTGCGAATGTACAATGACCACACTGTTAGTTAAATTACCACTTCATCAAAGAGAAATTCCTCTTACGAAAATGATCAATATTCCATTAACAACATCCAGCATTTGCATCTAGCAATTGTTTGGGCTTCAGGTCTGAATATTTGCAATAATTTCAATCGATTCCAAAACGAACTCCATCGCACTTGATTATATATTAACGCAGCTTGAGTTCGCATTGAGCCAGGGAGTTGTGAATTGTGGTTGGGGGCGGTATTCTGGATTTCTCGGTTCACATTCCAATTTCATTTAGTATGCCAGTTTCCATTTTTGCCATGGCTGCAACTGCAACAGCAACAGCAATTGCATTGAGTTTTATGGCCGCGAGCCATTTTAGTGTTATTAAATTTATTTATTGAAAACGCCACGCGGTCCCCGATCGAAGGGTTTTATGTTTAGGTCATCGATATGCAAATTGATTGACAAAAACACTCTAGTTAACAACACACTCCACACTCCCTTGCAGTTTTATTTATGCTGGATGCTGAATGCTGAATGCTGGATGCTGGGCAATGGGCGAAGGTCCTCGTCCATTTGACATAATTAATTGTAGCACGAACAATTACGGGGCGAGACAGCGAGCAGGACAATAAGGATATACATTTTAATTAAAGCACCTCGAGCAACTAATTACATTGCCAGAATGCCGTGTAGTGTGAGTGTGACTGTGTGTATGCCGTGTGCGTTTAAGTGTGAGTGTGAGGACGAAATGTCCTTGAGCACCTGTATCTGTGTGCGGTTGTCCGCAGATTATTGTGTGTCAGTGTGTGTGTGTGTGTGTAAGAGAAAGTGAGTGCGCCACTTGATTCATGAGCTGGCAAATTGAATGCAAAAATTCTTAGCATACTTTTCAGCGCGCCGCAACTCACGAGTGGCCACAAAAGGGTTAAGAACGCGTTTAGGACCCTTGGCGTTCATGTGGATTATTTATCGATGGAAAGATGAATTTGGGGTAACCTATTTCGGCACATCATTAGTTAATACAATTGGGAATATAAATAGTTAATGCAATTTGGAATAAAAATTAAATATTACTCCGGAAATAAACATTTACATTATATTCAACGTAGTTTATAAATACCAAACATTTTTATTTTGGTTTTTTTTGGGAACAATTGCTGATGGCAACAATTTAGCACCTTCTGCCGCCTCGCCGAATAATCGCAGTCTATCATCGCCGTCGAACAAAAAAGAACTTCACGAAAACTTTCAGTTACTCAGTCTGTCAGTTCATCAGTCTGCCTTCCCTGTGTGTGTGTGTGTGCTGAAGTCAGACAGTGTCAGACATAAATAAAATGCAAGACGGCGGGCGGCAGACGGAGGCACAACGCTGACAGGTTAATGTCAAATCGCCCAGCCAAAACCGAAAAGCCAACAGAAAAAACAACTAAGCAAAAACACTGGAGGTGCCCAAGTACCGACACTCTAAATACCCAGTAAAAATTATTAAATTAAGCACAAAGTTACACATTTACTCTTTACACAGAGACAAATATTTTGTATGGCAGCTGGAATGATTATGCCATTTAAATGTTTTTTGAAATAAAAGTGCCTAATGACTTATGCGCAAAAATGCCTTTCTTTACAGGGTAAGCAAAACCTAAAGGGTGGCGGGTGATAAGTGAAGAAAATGACAAAAAAAAAATAATGAAAACACACACACACACAGAAAAACAAAGCGGCAAAGTTTTTTTCGTCAACGGCAGAGGAGGAGAAAAACTGTGGCTGGCGGGAAAGGAAAAGCGACTCTGAAGCCGTCAACTGACAGTTATGAGAAAAAGTAAAGCTGACGAAGACATCAGCGGGGCAAATTTGTTTAGTCTTAGTCGCTTTGCCGCCCAACTTTTCGCCCACATTTCGTCTTTCGTCCTTCGTCCTTCGTCCTTAGCCCGCATGCCATTTTGGTAATGATGGCTTAAAGGACGCCCGCTGCGACAATGTGTTTGTTTTTAGCGTGGCACTGGAAAAGCGTGGAAAATCGTGGAGTGGAAACTCAATGGGTGGCAATGGTTGGCAATGGTTGGCAATGGGTGGAAATGGTTGGAAATGGAGGAGCGTCCTTCGCGAGGACGCGCCGTTAACAGAGCATGTCGTGGCTTTGCTTTCGGTGGGGATTTTGGCCAAAAAGGGGCCAGGGTGTCAACCGCTAAAAGGGCGTTAAGTGTTTTATTTACCCTCAAAATATAATTTATATTGTGGCTGCGATATGTGTGAGTGTGTGTGTACAGACAGAGAGAGAAAGAGAGACTACAAAAAAAAAAGAGAGATAGAGACAGCGAAGAGGATTTGCTGTGAAGTGATTTAAATTTTAAGTACTTTTTGCATTTGTGTTTTGTTGAGTATTTACCAACGCTTCCCCCGCACAAAAGGCTTCCATCATTCCATGTTTCTCTCTTACTGATTACTTTTCTCATTTTGCAAATTGACTTGATGACATTTTCGGGTAATTTACACAATTCTGCTTATCCGTTTACCCAAAAGCGACCTTTTCTTTATTGTGGATTTTATTTTCTCTTTTTTTTTGTTTTTTTTTTGGCAACTTCCCGAGGCCATCGAATCTTAATCGTTTATCTGAAGCATAAGCGCTCTATTAACGAGCTGCGATTTTACCAAAAAAGAATAGAATATGCGTATAAGATGTGAGCTTTTTTTTTTTAATTTATAGCAAGTGAATTTGGTGTAATAAAAGTGTTAATAGCTAATTAGCTGAGAAAGTGGAAATGAGCCCAACCAATTATTTCGAAAATAGAAGCAAACAACTGCGTTTGCACCTCCCTCGTCGCCCGAAAATGTGTTGAGCATTAATTTAATGTCACATTTAAACGGGGGATCCCAATTTTACCGCCCCCCTTTTTGTCAGGGGCGTCGCGACATTTTGCGGATGGCGCTTTGGCAAGTAAATTAAAATATTTTAATGAGTACAATTTATCACGCGCCAGCGGCTTTGGCAGCGCAGTTTAAAGTGTTTCCCGGTGGCTTTGTCCTTCGTCCTCCAGCCTTCGTCCTTCATCCTTCGGCATCCCTTTTGCCCTTTCTTTTTTTTTTTTGTTTTTTGCCGGAGTTTGGCAACTTGTTGCGACATTTAATTATTGGTGACAGTATAATCAAGTAAACTCGGCAAGAATTTCAATTTCATTTAATGGTTTAACACATTTCCCAGGCTTTTCTCGGGGTTAAGCCTCAAGTGTCATGTAAACGACGTTAAACGGGTGCCGGAAACGGTTAAAACCCACAAAAAGGGTTTAACTTTCAGCATTATCCTTATCCCAACTCTGTTCTCTATTCGCTGTTCGCTGTGCTGTTCAGTTGTGTCCTTTTACTCTTTGGCCTTCTTATCACCGAACAATTAGAAGGGAAAAACGGAAGAAAAGCACAGCAATAAGCATAAACATGATGTCAAAGACAATTATTAGGGTTTTATGGATTTAAATGGCTTGTGTAATCGCCTGGTGGTTAGGTTGTGAATTTGGCACTATGAGAACTGAAAAAATGGCAAAAAGGGAAAATCGTTACCAAATACATTGGCATTTTCTGTAGCTCAGCATGCTAAGTGCTGCACATGTCTTTTCAATTTGCCAAACAATTGAAGCTTAAAGATCCAAGACTTAATATTATATTATAATATAAATTTCAATTCTTCGATTCAAGCCCGCTACTAGTACTTCACTTTGACTTGCTATTTTTGCCGCTCTTTGCCTTCAATCAAATTTGATGCCTTTCTTTGGCCTTTTGACGGCTGCTGCCTATAAATTGCCATATGAAAATGCAATTGGCGTTCTCACTGATTTCATTTGCTACCCACTAAAAAAAAGAAATGGAAAATATCGTGAGCATGGAAAAAATGGTAGTAGAAATTGCATTTGGCCCACAGAGCTTTGAAGTGTGGCGCCAACTGCGCTGATTAGATAAGCAAAAACGAGTAAAAGCAAAACAAAGCAAATCACGAAAAATAAAATAACAAAACATAGTTGAACAAAAAGAAAATATATACTGTTATATATATATTTATTAAAATACACTGTGGGTGCTGCAGGCATCTCACTCTCTCAGTTGTTGACTGCTGCAACTTTGGCTTACAAATTGTTTTTTAGTTGGCACAACTTTTAATTTGGTTATGGTGTGAAAATGTTTGTTTTCTCCATCTTTCTACCGTTTCTTCTTTTTTTTTTTTTTTGTTTTTTTAATTTGTGTTTTGTTGTGTTTTGCCCGCATTTTGATGAAGTTTGTGGTGCAAATTAATTTGCATTTTCACTCCAGCTACGTTTATATATGTACATACATACATATATACAAATGTTTGTATAAACAACTTTGATACGGCGACTTTTTCAATTAGCGTAGCACAACGAACGGAGTTTTCCCATTGCGTGACCGTCGGCAATTAGAGGGCAATTAATAATGCCTTGCTTACATGTCCGGCGACACTGGACATTAATCAAATACAAATCAATTTTCATATCAGATGGCCACGCCACTCAGGCTCAAGTGCTATCTATGCAGTATACTTCTACTATATACATATATATCTAGACTGCACGAAAGGAAAAGCGATATTCGTTTCATAAATGTAATAAAAAACCTTAAAAGCCTCACTCACACGTCACAGGCAATTCGATTTCAGAGAAAAGCATTTCATAACCATAACTGAATGACAATTATCGGGCCTATTTACTGGGCCTCTAAAAGCCAACTGGAAGTGGGTCGAATCCATCTACCCATCTATCAGGCCAGCAACAACAATTCAATTTGCTTGACGTCCTAAATGGCTTTGACTTTGGCTTTCCCATTGGCTTTTCCTTTGGCTTTCCCACTTGGGCACTTTTTGTTTGAAGGGTCACATGATATGTCGTCTAGTTCGGATCAAGTTTTACTCCCGTTTGCGTCTCGCTTTGTTTCCCGCTTACTTTGTGTGTTGGCTTAGCAAAACTTTCGCATTGATAAGTGAACATACAGCGAGTACACTTGCAAAAATAAACTAGGTAATAATTTTGAAAAGTTTAACTAAAAGAGGCAAGGCCATACATACATATATTACGGATATTTTGTTTAGAAACTAATCTTATATTATATGCTGATTAAATGGGCAATAGTTTGGCTCAGTGCACGAATGGAATAGATCTGTGTAACTTGCTTTCCAGCATTCCCACGCACTTTCCATCGCCTTCTCTTCGGCGTAATGAAAAGTTTTTGGCGTAATGAAATAAGCCAAAGTTTTTGCAGCTTTCAATAATAACTGTAAAAGTAACTAGCCAAAGTTTCGGAAAAGAATGGGAAATGGCTAAGCAGAAGAAGGGAATCCAAGGCTGATAAACTTTTTCACGTGCGATTGTGTATGTGTGTGTGTGAGTGTGTGTGTGAGTGTGTGTGTGAGGGCATTTCCCATTCGATTTTTACTTTTCTGAGTCAACGGCAGGCTATCAATGTGATTATGAAGTGACGACTAATGTGTCTACTTGAATGCACTTTAATGTGGGGAGAAAAACCGAAAATACAGATACGAAATTAAACTTTATTTTTGAGATTTAAAACATGCGATACTTCTCTACATAAACAATCAAGCACTGTGTCTTAATTAAATAAGTTACTATTAAATTACTATTAAATTACTATTAAGTTAGTTACTAATAAGTTACTACTAAATTACTATTAAGTTAGTTACTAATAAGTTACAATTAAGTTACTAAAAAGTTACTATTAAATTACTATTAAATAACTATTAAGGTACTATTAAATTACTATTAAGTTACTAATAAGTTACTATTAAATTACTATTAAATAACTATTAAGTTACTATTAAGTTACTATTAAGTTACTATCAAGTTACTATTAAGTTACTATTAAGTTACTATTAAGTTACTATTAAATTACTATCAAGTTACTATTAAGTTATTACACTACCCGTTAATCTCGGCTTCGTTCCTTCCTCTCGACTTTCCCGATTCATTTGATTAGTGCGCCTCATTGCGATTCACCACGAATTATATTCAGGCCATTGAACAAGTCATTGAAAAGTAAACATCGGCCACATAATAACAATTAATCATAATTAAAGCTCCGAATGATACAAATTTAATGCGAGCGAAAATGGGCTTTTGTGGGGAGTGGGAAAACTGGCGTAAGGTCTGGCCCAAAGCTCCTTGTAAGTGGAAAATCCTTAGCCATTGGCCGACTTTAGCCAACTGACCCATTGACTGTCGACTGGTGGCGCACGCCAAGTAAGCACACTGAGAAAAAACTAAGTCTACGTCAAACTAAGCGATGCAGTTATGTTTCATAACAGAAATTGCTAACTTAATCAAGAGAAAACGCTCTAGTCCAGTAATGCAATAATAATAAGAAAACAGTAGGGCATTCTTAGCTAAGTTACAATCACAAAAACACTCAACTTTCAGCACAACTTTCGTAAGACATGCAAGCCACACTTATTGTTTTCAGTGTACTTGTGACCTGGCGAAGCCCTCACCTCCCACAAACTGACCGCAACGTTAATCAGGCGTTAAATTAACGCACTCATTAGCACAAATTACAAATTGAGCTGCAAGGCAGAGGACAAAGTGCCGTGCCAAAGGGCATGTCCTGCAGGAGGCGTGGCAGGGCCAGGGGTGCGGGGAAGCCTGATTCCAGCTAAGCCAGGTGCTCAGCATAAATCACTTAATAATCAAGTGCAGCCCATTTAATTGGCTTGCCGCTGGAGCAAAAGCGGGGCTGTCCGTTGTCCGCTGTCCGCTGTCCGTTGTCCGTTGCCTGCGAGCAATTAATTATTTCATTATGCTGGCTGACAAAAGCTGCCCCGCCCCTCTGCCCTACCGCCCTATTGCCCCGCTTGCTGCCACGCCCCGTTTTGTTTATTTGTTTGGGTGCTAACTTGTTTGCTTTTATTTGGAGACATTTAATTTAAGTTTTGCAATTTGCAAGCGAATTACAGCGACGCTGATTGAAATGACCCGCAAAATTCGAAAATTCCCCCCAGGGCAACGGGGTATTTTGGCATGTGGAACTAGAAACTCTTTCATGCGAAAATATTTCCAAAAATCAGGAAAAAACAAAAAACGTACAGCCAAAGGCAACAACATTTTCCAAAGTTTATAATTGCCAGCCAACCGCTGGCAGTGACAACCGCAACAGAAACAGAAGCGAATACGGAAACGGAAACGAAGGTGGAATGGTAATGGGAAAACGGAAACGGAAGTTGCTACATATTTTTCGGCAAGGTGGTAAATGCATAGAGATCCAAGACTTTTGGGCATTCATCAGCTGTACGTAAGCTTGCATTTTAAACGGACAACCCTTTAGAAATACCAAAAAATGAAAGTTACAGCTTTAAGCGCCACTGCCGCATTGCTGACCTTTTTACCCATTGAAGATTGTTCTCCTTTTTTTTTGTGGCACTCATCAAGTTCAATGTCGAGACTTTCAATGGCGGCAAATGCCTGGCAATAAACTAAAATTGCAAAATGGCCCAAAGCTGCAAGTTTAGTTCGTTCGAGCCTTAACCCCCTTCATTTAGAAAATACCCGCCCCATCATCATCATCATCATCAACATTGGACAAGCGACGACGATGTGCAGATTTGGCCGCAAATAAATCGAAACATTTGCCGAAACCGGCCGCCATAAAAATAGACAAGCCCCAAATGAGAGGCACCCAAATGCTTCGCCCCCCAATTGCGAATTTGGAATATCCTTGGGGGGGGCACCCCCACCTCCCCGCCTCCCCCTTTGCCGCGATAAGGACAACAGATAGCGGTTGGCTTCAACTGGAAAGCAATCCACTAAACCCCTATCTCTATTTCCTCCTTCAAGTTTGGCCAATCTCTCAAAGTGCCAGACATGCCAAAAGGACTAAACAATTTTCTGGGCTGGCTGTTTTTATGGCCAAACGATAAGTAAAACGATATTGAATGTGTATATCCCTTTGCCGGCGAAAAATCAAAAGGGCGATCAGAAGGGGGGGCTGGCGGGGGGGGTGGCAGAAGCCACCGCATTAAATGCCGATAAGCATCGGCTTTGTCCTCGAATCGAAGCAAGGATATTCCATGCGATGTCTGTGCATTCGGACTGTCTTTGTTTAAAGCTTATTAGCACTCCGTTTTTGGCGACCCAAGACTTTAAGAATTTCCCAGCAGCAAATAAACGGTGAAAAAGGAAAGTGCACAGATAAAAAAAAGTAAGCTCTTTCTATAAATGCCACAAAATATGATTTCTCATTGATTCCGCCTTGCTGTTTGCCAGCATTTGAATGTTTCATTTATTAAATACGAAGAAATAATTTATTAAATATATAAAATTTTATTCAGAAAATTGTTGCAGTGTAATTTGCTGGTGGAGAAGTGGGAACTAAGGCCAAATTAGCTGCACGAGTGCAAAGTGCGAAATGTTAAAATGTAAAAATGTTAAATGGCCAACTGAGAGGGCCAGCGAAATGTGGCCAAAGGACCTTCACTGGACCCCATGGAAAAGTCCGCCCGCCCGGAGGAAATGCTGCGTTAAAAATTATGTTTGCCCAGCCAACACCACGCCCCCTTTTCGCCCCTTCCCCCGTGCCAGAAAAGCAACAACAAGGAAAATATGTACATATATATTCATTGCATTTATAAAAGTCATTTGGAGTGGACCCAATTGGCGAAGGGGATGGTAAGGTGCATGCAAAGTACGGCCATTACGATTGGAGTGCCCTGCAAACTGCAGGGTATCACGCTGTCCTTGAACAACTTGTGCGTTAAGAATATGAACGAGTACTGTCTACATTTTTGCACCAATAAACATATAATTAACCATTGAATTGGAGTTTTATTTGGTATTTTTTATATTTATAAGTAATATAGAATGTAATCGGCAGTCAAAATGCCCGCAGTTTTGGCTAACAGAGTGCAAAGAGGTTAAATTGCTTTGACTTTCGCTTGCGCTTTTCGCCACTTTTTGGCATCCCCTCTCTCCCCCCTTTGCCGTTCGCCATTTCAGCCATTTCTCCCTTTGGGCCATTTTGCTGCCAAGTGCAAGAGCAAAATGTTTATAATTAAACTTTAATGTGTATTTAATGAGCTTGGGGGCATGGCCGTTAGCGGGGGCCTTGAAAAAACAACGCAAGCTGAATATTAAAATTGCGAATCTGAATATGAATATGAAAAGCAAACTGCGTTTTTTGTCTCTGTTACTACGGCTGCCTCCCATTTGTATACTGGTTTTAATCCTTTCTTTTTTTTTACAGCCCGGCATGTTTACAAGGCCAACAAGTTGAAACCGACCCGGAGATATGAAGATATTTGGCCAGACATGCAGACAGAGGAGTTGAGAGTATGGCCGGATAGCATGGCCAAGTTTATCCCTTGATAATATAAATTTAATCGTTCGCCTAATTGTCTTCATGTGAAACCGACTAAATGGTGTTAAAACTTTAGCAAACAAATTGCAACTAGTTGCAAGGAGACCAGACTCAAGGCAAGTGCCCAAAAACCAGGACGACTTGAGAACAAATTTCTGGAGTCGCTTTGAGCCACTTCAAATTGCAAGTTGCTGTTGCCACTGATACTAGTACGTTTTCCAAAGTTTAGCCAACCGAACTTTACCCACACAGATGCACAGCGAAAAATTAATTATAGTTTTAATCGAACTAAGCTCCATTTAATTTATAATACAAAGAGATACAGACCATAGTAAAGATTATATACTACATAGGTTTAATGATACAGCTGTATAGCATTGCTTTAAAATATCTGAATAATTTTCCGGTGTATGCGTAAGTCGCTTTTAGTTGAGTCCTTGGCTTTGGGCCTGGTCACGGGCTTTAGGCCAACAACTTGCTCTGCTCACAAATGAAATTTCACTTAAAAATTTATGAAAAACCATTCTGACATGGGATGACCGTGTGGAGTGCCAGACAAGTTGGCCAAAAGTGAGGGAATCCTCTACGGCAGATGGTTTAACATTAGGTAAAGTCCTTCATGTGAAGCTCAACTGGTTTATGATATTCAAAGTTTTTGTTAGTTTGCTTAAGATAAAATCAATATATCTTTTGCCGCCAATAGTTTCAAATAATTGCATTAACAACGATAGTTTAAAGTCGAAGCAAAGCTTTAAATTTGAGGCCAAACACTTAGTACGATTACTACCAACTTAAAGTTCTAACATATTCATAAATCAAGCTCAATTAAGACCAGTCTCTGCGACAACTTCTGCTGTTTAAATGGAATTCAATGCGTCGTTTTCGACAGCTCTCAAAACCATTTGCACTTGCTGTAAATGTATAAAGTTTGATTATGGAAACTAGCTGGGAAAAAGTATAGAAAAAGGAGGGAAGACGACTAAGCGGCAGGATCTGGCAAAAGTTTCTTTTGTAAAATACCATTTGTTTTATTGCTGGCATTGGTAAAAGTTTTTGCAAATTGCATGCACACATAGTCATGGGGCATAAATACACATTTAGAAGTCGACAGAAGTATAGTATATTTATATATATTAGGCATACATATACATAGGTCTAGTGCACGGCTATCGTAAAGAAATCGTATACTCGTAAATCAATAAACTTATTCAATAAATGTTCGAACCGCTGGATATTTTGACATTTATGGCGACAATCATTATGTGAATCTCGATGGGTCGTTAAACGCATAATCGATACTAATGAAGCTCCTGGATTTACTTGCTGCCAGCAATTATTGTGACTGCAGCAGATATGCGGATGCGAATGCGGATACCAGATCCTCGACCTTATTCCCATCAGAGAACTGCCAGAGTGGCAAAAGGACAAGTGCCCAAAAAGGGATGAGTGGTAACAACTTTCATTTATTTCTTGTAAACACCCGGGTGTCTGTGGTAACATAATTACCGGAAAACGAAATAGATTATGCCCAAAATCTGTAGATAGCTTTATTTTTTTTTAATTCTTTTTACAGAAATTTAAACAACAAGAATTAGACATTACTTTTTATTATATATTATATTATTTGCTTTGTTAAAATTTGTAATATTTGCTTACCACATTTAACTTTATAAATGTAAATTTTTATTTTTATAATGATAAAAATAAACGAGCAGCCATAAGTGAGAAAGCTAAGCGTCCCTCTCCATTTCTCCCCAGGTACTCACCCCTTTCCTCAAGCTCTCCTCTCTTCCACGTCAGAGCAGACAGCTGGTTGTAGCTCCTGGAAAATAGCCAGCTCAGGCAGTTCCTCCAGTAGGTCGAAATCACATTATTGGTATCCTCTGCTGCCACTTAAAATCACTGCACCACTCACTCACATTTAGTATTTTTTTTGTTAAAAACATCGAAAAAGTGGTTTGCTTATGTAGGACTTTTGAGAAGCGCAGAGGAGGGCACTTATATTTTGGTATTATTTAGTATTATTTGGTATTAAGTATTTAGTATTTTATTTAGTATTATTTGGTATTAAGTATTTAGTATTTTTTAGTATTTAGTATTTAGTACCTAGTATTATTTAATATTTAGTGTTATTCATTATTTCCTTTTAATGTAACGTAATACTTTCAGCTATTTTACTTATAATTTTATAATTTCACTTTAAATGCCAGCTAGAACAATAGAAATAGAATAGTCTTAATTAAGTATTAATATTATTTAATAATATATAAGATTGTTTTTGGTTAAGTTAAATTTTGTAAAAAACCTGGATGTTTGTTATGGAAATAGAGTGTTAACAAACACCCGGGTGCTGAGACACATAGAGTGCCATTGCTTTACTGCAGTTCTCTGATTCGCATCCCAATCCTGCTGCTTCGAGTGGCTCGGCATCCGTTTCATGGCATAATAAATTGCCTCCGTGCGTTTAAATGGCTTCATCAATAAGCAGGCGGAACATGGCTTAAATCCCCCGGTGGCATAAAGATTTTATGTTCCTTATTTTGTTTTTTTTTTGGTCCAAGATTTGCTTACGCGAGCAATGAGTGGAAAAGCGGGTGGAAAAGCCGCGTTAATGAGACTAGGCCAACATTTTATGTAGCACACTTTTCAGCGCGACTAATGTAATTATCTGATTAGACTCGAAAGTGGAGTGGGTGCAGGATAATGATTCCCATTAAAAAGGGAGGGAGGCAAATGAGTAATGGAAATAGAAGAAGGTTTACTTAAGTCATTTGTGGAGAAACCCTATAATAACTTGGTTAAAATCTGGAAGAAGATAAGAAACTGAGGCATCCTTTAAGTATATGCGAAGTTTAAATCGCTAATCCCGCACTTGAGGGAGAACCTACTTCATAAGTATAATCCACAAGATGCAATGCATTCGCTGCCAATATAAACGAAATTGCAATTCAATTGAGTGGAATAAACTTATAGATGCCGATTTCCTATTCGCCGCAAATTTATGACTGTCCGCGAAAGGAGCCAAGTCCTTGATCGTTGGGCTGGGCCAAGAGCTGCAACGAAAATGGCCGGATAAACTGGAGATTGTGGACTTCTTGGAAGACAAACGGCTCAATAAAGTCGCAATTGAATTGCTGACAATGGCAATTGCAATTGCATTCCGATTGCGATGACGATTGCCGGTCGGCTTATCAGCGGGTCGCATTAAATGCACACAATAATAACCCCAAGGTGGCAATCGAGGGTTAAGAGACATCCAGCGCACGCCCATATCGGGCGTGGGCGTGGGCGTGGCAGCAACGCCCAAGTGTCGCATAAAATAAACATTTTCCAAATTGACACTTGCGATTCAAAACCAAACACTCAATTGCTGCAATGCCAGCGACACCAACACTAATACCAGCAGCTGCAACAACGAGAATTGCAAAAACAGCGACACAAAACACTATAAACAAATGACATAAATGGTTTTTTTCAAAATAATGTTGCAGCTTCTAAGGTATTGTAAAACTATTATATGAAGTTATTACTTAATATGTTTATAATTTTTTTATTCAGTTTAAATACGTTGTAGCTGATAAAAAAGATACAAAAATTTGAGAATTATTTTTGGGAGATGCACATGCATACGCATTTCTCTCAGTGTGCGGTGCCGGGACGACACCATCATCAACTACAACAACCACAAAAGCGAGGGGTGAAACAACAACTACGGCTGATGTTGTCGTTATCAACTAAAATTCCTTGCATCGACGCACAGGATGCGCCAACACTTCGACACGAAAGCCTGGCTATGTGTGTGTGTGTGTGTGTGTGTGTGTGTGTGGGTGTATGTGCAGGGGGAAGGGGGGAAAGGGGGAAGGATTTTCAAGGAGGTAGGAAAACGGCACTCCAGTGGAGCCATAGAAAGTCACCGCCAACACCGCCACAGTCAACGCCATGACCATTATCGACAACCTCAGCCTCCACTGCCATTTAACAACCAGCTAACTTTTCGCCACCCCCCCCTCCCCCGTTCGCAAAAGGACTCCGCCACCCATGTCCTTACCGCATCGTCATCGACATTTATAAACTGCACTCACACACACACACACACACAAACACACACAAAACACTGTCCAACTGTCCCGCACAGTTGCCCGTGGAAACTTTGCAGTTGTTTGGGCTGTTGCTTCGATTTCCCATGACTGGTTTTACTCGGTTTTTGTTTTTTTTGTTTTTTGGGTTGGTAATCTGAGCAGGGGAACCAGTTCCTCCCATAAATAACGTATATCGTTCCCTTCTAATGATAAAAAAAAATGGAAATTATTATGGCAATATTACTAATAGCTAATATTACTACTGTACTTTTAGACCATAAATGGTAATTACTTCAATTATGAATAATGTATAAATGACAACAAATATACAGTGACGCATTCAAATGATTTCTTGTAACTGATGATTTTCTTTTAACTACAAATAACTACGTATTAAGCTGCAGTACTGATTACATTTTTTCGAAAAATTCATAATGCTCCTTTTTTTGGAGCTAGTTCCTTTCAATAAATCGCTTGGGAAGCGAATCGCGCAAATCGAATAAAAGTTGAGACGGCATTTTTGTTGCTCTAACGACCATTTCAATGCGACTGTAAGTGAAGACGATAATGCTGATGATGATGATGGGGTATTGGGTACTGGGTACTGGGTAGTGGGTATTGGAATGGGTTTGCTGCTTCACCCGATGAACGATAATGAAGCCATGCACATGCGGTCCAAACTCGAAGGAAGATGAGTGGATTGCAGGATGCGCCAATGGAAGCATGATGGGATGGTGGGATGCTGGGATGGGAGGAGCGTTAAGGAGACACAACCATGGCCACAGTCACGGCCACAGGACCAATGTCTGCCACTCGCCGGACCTCTCAGCTTGTCCACTATCCTGGTCACTCCTTTATGCCTTTTTGCAGCTATTTCATACGACACAGAGCGAAAAGAAGTGCTACTGGTTATTTAAATCGGTTTTTTTTTATACTTAACTTTTTGTATACTGATTTTATTAATACTATTATTATTATTTTACTACAAGTTACATTAGTTTTCAATGCTTGAATCTTATAATGTATGAACTTCTTTTTGCAGTGTACTAACTGGCATCCCTTTTTTGTGACACACACACACACACACTTGCACAGCTGCGGAGTGGCGAAATGGAGAGTGTAAAAAGAGAAATTCCTAAATGAACGATATAAATTGTTGGCAGCCACAAATAATGAAAACACTTTGCGGTCATTTAGCGCTATTCGAAGCTCTCGCAAAGATACTCACACCCACACCCACACACACACACACACATACACACGCAGTCTGTTGACAGTTATCCTTGCCAAGTCGAAGTGGGTGAGAACGAGATGGATGGACAGATAAATGTTGGGTTCCCAGCTCCAGCTCCAGTTCCAGCTGCAGATCCTTTTCGTCCTTCGTCTGGCGGTGACATTTTTTCTGCATTGACCCCAGTTCAAAGTCTATTGCAATTTGAAAATGACATACGAAGTCCATTAAGCGCACAAATGTGCAGCGAATGCGGCACAACAATTGCCGGCAGGACCGCATCCTTCGACCTGCGTCCTGCAGCTGCATCGTTACTCCATTTCGGACATCCAAGGGATTCCTAAGCGGCAAAGGCACGGCTCTGGGTCTGGAATGGCCAGTTTGGGTCCTGCAACCCAAATTATCTTAATCAACTGAAAGACACAGTGAAGAGTGCCTAAGGCAGACAAGTAAAATGAACTATATTTCTGACAACTTATTTTATGATAATACAAGATGGTCAAATAAATATAATCAAGGCTACAAAAAGTACTAAAACAAAAGCGTAGTGATTAAAATAAAATGGTAAAAGGAAAAGGACGATTTTCAATGTCAAGAGCAGTAACGAAGGATTTATTTCTTACAAATATATATATATTTTTTTTTTTATTTAAGAAGCATATATTTTATCGCTATAGGCTAGGGATACTGTTCGCCCAAATATGAACGCACACCACCTAAAATTCGACACAGACAAAGGACAAGGGCTAAGGACGAAGGACGAAGGACGAAGGATGCATCGATATCCACGTCTAAGCCTTAAACGTTTGTTCCATTGATAATGAACATTGACAACTTTGAATGCAGACAATTGAATCTTAATTTCCACCGCACTCTCCTCCAGCAAAAGGATGACCAGGATGGCCAGGATGGCGTCCTAGGAGCAGACAGACGTCGAATCCATTACGACATCATTCCATGAATCAATGTTTGAACACAATAAACATTTATTTATGATGCAGCAGAAATTTTTATTCCATTTCCACCAGCATCTATATGATGATCCTTTGTGCGACAATTCGATGCGAGCTCATTTAATTATTATTTCGTTTTGTTTGGTAAGGAAAAAGTACTTGAAGCTATAGAAAATTACTAAATTGATGGGATACCATTGAACTTAAAGTGATTGTACTTTTGATTGCTCATGCATATATTAGAAAATTATAAAAAGCACCAGATTAGCTAGAAAACAAGTATAGGTTTGCTGAGTTATTCATCAGAAGAGTATATAGTTTTATTGTCATACTAAGAAAATACAAGAAATTGGATTATTTGAGAGCACTTCACAATCTGCTGCCTTGAATTTAGCTATCTGCTGACCTAATCCATGAATCAAATGTGCACAATGGGCATTTATTTATGAACTGGCTGCCTGTCCACAGCTGCTGGAGAATGGCTTCAGCCGAATAGTTGGGCAATTTGTTTTATTACCTGACTGCTGCAGTTGCAGTTGCAATTACACTGCCTAAGTCAAGAACTGTGCAAAATACCAATAAATCCTTTGAATAAACAATGCCTGGCAGTTAGGCTCATCAACTTGCTGCTTTCTTACTTTAAAAGAAAGGAAACCACAAATAAAAAATATTTGATTTTTATGCACTGTAAAGAATGCCAAATAAAATCCGAATTTTATTAATCATGTTTCAAATAAGAAGCCATAGAATTTAGAAATAATTATATACTCATTTAAATAAATTCATAAAATGGCTATGCGGCGTAGTGCTGCTGCCTACCGCCAGGTGGCGCCTGCCACTGTCGGGCTCATGAACTAATTGAGGCGAAAATGGCAGACGACTTGAGTCCGGATTTCTGTCTGCTCACGCTGTCGCACATTTCACAAACAGCAGACAGTCACGCCCCCACCCCGCCCACCTCTGCCCCTTATTCTGCCCATATGGAAACACCATAACGAGAGTGATAAATAGGCGTATGAGCAATGTGGCTGCTGCTGCTGCTGCTGCTGCGATGGCATCAGTTCGCATTCATTATGCATTACAAGCTGCTTAATCGGCGAGTCGGCGAGTTGGCAGATCTTGAGCGATTTTTCCATTAAATTACACCGAAACTCACAGCCATGACACCACCAGAAATCCGAACTTCCCCTGCCACCGCGCCAAGTATCTTAATGGGAAATGGTAATTCGGCGAAAAGAAAATGCTCCCATTATAGTTCTCTGCGATTTTCCCTTTCTTTTTCTTATATTTTTTTTTTTGTTCTTATGCTGGGTGTGAGGGGTTAAATATGGCGAAACCTCATAATTGGCTTAACCGCAGGAAATGGGGGGAGCATCCCGTGGAGTAGCTGTGTTAAAGTGGTAAATATGTCAGCGGCAGTGAAGATATAAATTTTCGTTAAGTAGACGCGCACACGCAATCGCTGGCAGAAAGTAGAAGAATCACTTCGCCTAGAATTCAAGTTGGCCAGATGAAGATGTGTTTTTCGCAGTGGAGTGGGTGCACATGGTGCACCGCAAGAAACGAAAATATGCTTAAGATTTGTATCTATTTTTCTAGATTTTTTTATGCGCGCAATTATAATTACTAGATATTTTTAAATTTTTATATAGTAATGTAAGAAATTACCTTTTTACCTTTTCATTTATGCATTTTTGATTTCAGTGTAGTAGGCAATAATCGGTTGGTCTAATCTTGCTGCGCTTGAATGATGATGATGTGCCACGCCCACAGCCTTCCGCCCGCTGCACACACACACATACACACATGCACACACGAACGCAGCCTTAATTACAACGTGCCAAGAGTTAAGCCGAATATTTTTTGGTTTTCGCTGGCGAAGACGAATGAATTGCTGTGGTGTGGCCAAAAAAGGGTGGCAGGCGTGGCAGGCGAGGCAGGGGCGACAGGGGCGGCGGAAGATATAGGGGGCGTGGTACTGAAGGGGCCAAGAAATTTTTGGGAGAACACGTGCGCACATGTGCAACTTCCGTTAAAAATCTATTGCTAACTTTCAACAATTCACAGACACAAACGTGGCCAGGCACACACACACACAGCCACATGTACACCCAGAAAAACAGACACACACACCCACGCACACATATTTGAAAGGTGCGCGCTTTGGCTGTTTGTGTAAGTGAGTTAGAGTTTCCTGCAGCTGTCGTGGCAACTTCCGGTTCCTCTTCTTCTTCTTCTACTCCTACTTCTACAACTGCTTTTGCAACAACGTTTATGTCGACGCCAAAGTCCATGTCTCAGGCCAAAACCCCCCACCCCACCCAGCCATACTGCTCTCTATCTCCTGCATGACGGCTAAAACACTTATTTGGCTTAAGGCTAAAAACTCAAAGCCGAAAATAGCAATAACAACTAGAAGCAGCCAGCAGGAAAAGTCTGGAGGTGAAAAACGTACAATAGTAAAAGCCAGCAGCTTAATGCACTATATAGGATTAGGGGTATATTTACCTTGAATACATATCTTAATACAATGAAAAGCTAAACGGAAAATAGTTCAGTAATGCAAGCAAATCAATATGAGTAAGTTACATATTTTCATGCCTATATTTAGACTTTTTGAGATTTTCGGGGCCTATCATTAGCCATTGCTCCATTGATGCGCAGGGATAAACATGGGCAACCTAACGAATCCCTTTGCCAACGCATTGCTCTCAATATTTTTTGAACATGCATTTGTAATCAGCAGACGTAGAATGTACGGATGAGTAAAGTATGTAAGTAGTACGCAGCCTGCTCCCTGTGTGTGCTTAAAAAATTGCACAAAGTTTAAGCTTTGTATGCACGTGTGCATGGGCGTGGGGAAAAAAAAAAAGGGGGGGGGGGGGGGGGGGGGCTGCAGAGTCAGTCGTGGAACTGTTGCTGAAGTCACGTAATTCAAATAACTAAAGTTGGCGTAAATATGCCGAGCATACACACAAACACCCACTCACTCGAATGGAGTTGAGTTACTACTACTACTACATACTACTACTACTACTTCTACTGGCAAAAGACAATTGCTCACGCACTTACTTGTTGTTGCGACCGGCTTAAAGTTCATTAATTTCTCTCACTCTGCTTGTAATTTGTTTTAAGCAAACAACTGACGAGAATGCTGCCGGCTCTCAACGGGGCTTACATTTGCATCAAGGACTTCCGGCTTGCCATGCTCATACACGCCGAAAAGTATGCAATGGATACTGCACTTTCGCACACAAATGTGGTTGAAATGGGCGTTTGCTTGCAAAGAACTTATAATGCTTATACAGCTTCACTATTGAGAAATCTTTTGCAATAAACACTTTAAGATTACATACTATTAAAGAATAGTTAATGATAACTTTAAAATCTCCAAGCAGCAGACTGAAGCTTGGAAAATTGGGTATGAGCTGCTAATTACACGCTAAGCTCCACATTTTTCAGCAGCCAGTGAGAAAAGGCGAATAAACACTTTAGCACTTTAGCGCTGCAGTTTGGCCAGCACTCTTGGCTTAAGTCCTGGCACTCGAGGTCCTGCCTTATGAGCCATGTCGGGATTTGGTGGCCTGGCAATGGACGTCTGTTGCGTAATTAGTTATACCAGATTTGTCTGCACACAATTCGCTCGGCTACTTTATATGTTAATGAGTTTCTGCCGGCTGCTGAACCCACTTGGCCAAGTTCGCTCTTCTTTTCACATTTTTCACAAAATTTCCTTTGTCTTGGCCCATGAGTGGAGTCTGTGCTTTGCGACAATTGAATTGGAAAACAGCTTTCGCGGCTTACATAACGCGTTATGCACTGAAACAAAATCTAACTTCTAACGGAAGTCAATAAAATGCCTTAAGTCACTTATCCTAATTAAAAAAAAAAAAAATAATATTAAAAATATACAAAAATGCTTATGAGCTTATTGTTTACTTTTGAGCTTTTAATTCACTTTTGGCAGCACTTAAAAACGATAATTCATGTATTTTCTCTATGTGTACTGCCCAACATGGCAGCTTCTCTGGCGGAAAAAGAAAACGCTGAAAATTTCACAAAATATGAAAGTCGCTGTCCTGCTTATCGTACAAATGGCATGGCCAGGAAAAGTCAAAGGGTTGGCGTCGGCGGGGTGGGGGTGCGGAAATGATGTTAGGGGGAAGGGAACAGGGGGAGGAGAGGGGGGGAAAAGTCTGCTAAAGCGGCCGCTTTTTGCCAAAGTTCAAATTGCATTTGGCAAAAAGGAAGGACACGGGCGAAAAGAAAATGTGCATAGCAAAAACCATTTTGATAGACAGCGGGGCAAACAGGAAAAGCGGAAAAGCACCACATGTGTGTGTCTGTGTGTGTGTGTCAGTGTGAGTGTGGCAACATTTTCTTATCTAAACAATATTGCGACTACTGCACTTGCAAAGCGACAACAACAACAACCGAATCGCTTCTATGGCTGATTGAACAAAGTTTGTGTGTTGTTGTCATAACAATAGGGTATCAATGGGTCGTCCCAAAAATCGAAAATCAAACATTTTCAACAAGAACAAACTAGTCAAAACGCATCTATACATACAACTCCTCTGTACTAATTTATACTTATTTTATTTAAGGTATATTCCAAATTAATAGGTATCAAAGTGTCGCCACAAACACCGCGCATTTGCACAGTTTTGCGCCAACTTTTTGAGTTTGGCGCTGCAAATGGGAAAATGACAACACAATGTACTTGTTTCTGTTATTTTGTCAACAACATGTGATGCCAAAGACTCTGATCGCCTTTTACTGGAAATTCTAAGCAAAAAGCTGGTTGTTTTTTAAAATATCCCGTAAGGACACAACAAATATACAATAATATCTAAAACCTTAGTAATATTGATACATTTCCTAAAAGAAAAATTATGGTCTATTTGCTTGCATAGATAAAAGCAATAGTCATTTTGTTAAATATTCAAGTAAACATACACAAATAGATCAATAATGTACTTATCTTTGAAATCAAATTATCTCATTAGCAGCACATTAAGTTGTGACTTCTTATCTTATCTTCTTAAACAACTTCAACACTTGACGTGGCCCAGCCCATATGATTTCATAAATATAACAAAAAAAAAATGAATAAAAATAAAAAATCCTAAATGAGAATAAAACTAGCGGAGATTTATTTAAATTGTTTATTTTTCTAAAACCTATTTTATCATCTGGTTTTCTTTGTTGGTTTTATGGTTCTTGTTTTGGAACGGGTAAATTACAATGTAATTTAATTCTTTCACATGTTTAACATATTGTTTGGGTTTTATATTTTATACTTTATATATTTTTTTTAAGGAGTTTGATTTGTTTGGTTTTCTTTCCCCTCACAACATTTCGGCGCCGACTCTATTTGAATTCTGCCTAATTCTTCCACGCCATAAGGTAATAAAGGTTGTTTTAACAAAGTATTTTTGTTATTAAAACTAATTGTAAATTTATAAATTATAAACTTAAAGCAGTTTGTTAAGATTTTGATAGCTTGTTACATACAATTTATACGCATTTATTATTTCTCATCTCTGCTTACTGTTTTTCTTTTTTAATTGATTTGTATGTTTGGAGGAAAATAGCTGGTTGTTCTAAATAAATGCGTACGTTTAGGAAGCAACTTAAAATGTACAGTGACAGTTTCTTGTTGTTGTTTTTGATGTGTGTGGGTGTGTGTGTGTACTGAGTGAAGAAATGTATAATTGTGGAATATTTCTCATTCTTGTATTTTGAACTCCGCGTTTATGACTCTGTCAGTGGGGAAAATCGGTCGATTAACAACGGACGACAAACAGTGGCACACTGGTACATAATGGATTAAAGAATAAAAGCCATTCCATAGGATCCCAGATCCCTGCTGGCCGCCTCTATTGGGATGCAAGGCATTTTTTATACACACAAGCGACAGATCATCATAAAAAAGGTTTGTTAGCTGATTTATATCTCATTGTTTAGTTGTTGTTCTTGCTGTTTTTTTTTTTTTTTGTAGTTGTTGCTGTTGTTAGCGGATGATGTGAAAAAAGTTACAATGGATGGATGGGTGTGTGCTTGGGGTCTGAGGCTGAAGTAGGATATGGCTGTCCAAGGATCCGGCTTAGCCGATCATCAGCCCGCATCCGAGTCTAAAGTTGTTCTTGACGTGGTTCATGCGTCCGCTCAGGGCTAGTGTGAATGGCAATGGAGCCAGACGCTTCTCCAAAACTCCAAAGATTTGCCAGTTGGAATCAATACCGCCTAAAAGACCAAACGGTTTAGTTATTGGATTCGAAGAGTTAAGAATGTTATAGTCTTGCTAAATAGAATACAGTTAGTATATACACCACTCACCTCTGAAGACCAGATCCGCCTTGGGCAGATCGATCTGATAGGCAAGCGTGGCCACCGACTCCTGCATGCGCAGGCTCGTCTCCACCTCGGCACCAATCTGCAGCTGGTCGCTGGCCTTCTGGTAGTAGCACACGTGCAGACCGCTCTGTCCCAGTGTACCCGACCACACCGAATTACCAGCCGTATAGCGGCCCACGGCGGACACAATGGCTATCTGACGGCCGGGGACATTCGGACCAAACTGGTAGGCCAGTTCGGCGCCCAGGGCGAGGGCTGGAGTGACTGACTGCAGATACTGGCCAACGACCACGCCGGAGTTGGTGAATATACTGGGATTGGCCACCGTCAGCGAGGCGGTGTAATCATTACCGCGATAGTCGGTCGTCAGCTGTGTGGCCACCATCTTAGAGTCCTGGATCTGTGGATTATAGAAAAGTGCATCTTTAGTAAAGCTAATAACTCAGTAGAATGGGATATACGTTATATACGATATAGCTTAGGTGATAAATACCAACAATCAGCATCAGTATCTTAGCTTCTTACTTTCTACTCTATTTTGAGCTCTATTGATGATCCAACTTAAGTACATTGGCTCGATGCTCAATGGTCACATGAAATAAGTGCTTAAGTGCAAGCAATAGCATCTACCCAGCCTAATCCCGGCTAGAACTCACCTGCGAGGCGAATTTACAGCGCAGACGGGCGGAGAACTGATGGATAACGTTGGCGTTGAGGTTGCCCGACGGATCGATGTCGCCCAGGAGCACGGGGAAAGCCTCCGTGGGGCTGTACTGCTTGGTGCCCACATAGGTGGCTCCGAAGCGATATCCACTGGGCACCACATTGCTCATGTTGATGGTGTGCGACACCTGGAAGTGATTGCTCAGCCCTTTGTTCAGCATGATCTTGGCGCCCTCGAAGGTGATGGCCTGAATGTCTGTGGCGAGGAATGAAAAGTGCGTTGATAACATATAATATATAATAACACCCCGCGCGATGCCTGCCCCCCGTTTATGCCCCATCTCGCTCTCGCATGTTGTAGGTTATGTCATCAGAGGTGCGGAGGCCTTTTTGCGGGCTCTTTTTTCGGCCGGAATGACTGAGATGTACTGACTGAAGGCCACATACCTTTGCACTTTTTGTGTAGCTCCTCAACGGTGCCGGGATTCTCCAGCGGAGCATCCTTGGCGGCGGCAAGCGAATCCGAGCCTCCGGCTGACGAAGAGGATCCGGACGGGGAGCCGGAATCGGAGGGCAAGGGAGCCGGTTCCGGGAGGCCGAGGCCCAAATTTGAGGCGCCACTGGCTGGGGCGCCGGAGGAAGCCGCTAGCACGTTGCCCATTTCGAATGTCCCGATGTAATCTATGTAATTTCAAAGCCAACACGTTTTGATATCGGACTTCTATATCGGAGGTTATTATGTCTCGGCCAGTGCTACCAGATGGTCGGATGGTCTTTCGCCTTCAACAAAAGTTGTCAATACGTTCTATGCCTAAAAAATACCAAATAGCCTGGGAGTAAGTTCATCTGGCAGCACTGACATGCGCGTGCAAATTTGAAAAAGATTTTTGAACTTCTTTATAAATTACGAAGCCTTGCTTCTTTAATTGGTTTTTAACATTAAATTACACTTACACGAAATGACTGAGGGATTTAGAGAGTTACCTGTTGCAAGGCGATGTTCACGTAGTTGCCAGACCGCTGCGGTTTCCAATACTTGCGGAAATTTCAAACAAAATCTAAATTGAACGCGACTACAAAGGTGTAGAAAAAATATAGGAATCGTATTGTGTATTAAGACTTATACGTTCCACTTAAACCGAACTATGCAAACAATTAAATAAATGAAATAGAGACCAGATATGCCGCGAGTTGGGATTTTTCAGAATGCCGCAATTGTAAAATGTGCATTTATTTAAAATTTTAAAAGCCGTTCTATAAACACAGCTACGAACGAATATTTATCACACAGGTACTTTTTTGACAATTGTTTCAAGACTCCCCGTGATGAAACAAAGCATAGAAACTATATTCAATTAAGATTCACCCTTACAACGACTTGTACAAAGAGTATTATCTATAAGCCGATTAGATTAGACAGAAAACAAGCCCAAGCTAACCCTTGATTAACCAAATGCAGGCCGTTCGTATTAATAAAAACGTTTATATTTCAAGTTTTAAGTATATGTATAGCTTTTCCATTCATACTTGTGTATGTGAAGTTATGTGTTGTATGAGTTTTAGGAGCGCAGAATCTTGGCTACGTATATCTCGTGTGACTCGTTTTCAATAATAAGGGTCGAAATAAACTTAATTTGGAAAGAGAGGGCCAAACTCAATCTTTACTAATTACCGTGAGTCACTTAACTAATTGTTAACTTAAGAGCGAAACTAAAAGTAATTAGAAAAAAAACGCATTGTACAAATATACGTAACTGTTTTGGTTTTTCAGCTAAACTAGACGATTAAACAAGAATAAAAGAGTCAACAAATTAGGATTTTTTGGGGGGAAGAGGGTTGTGGGTGGGTGGGTCATACGATACAAATCAATGTACACAAACAGTAGTGAAAATAAAAGTCGTAGAGGTCGCGGTGAATCAACAACAGGATGACTTTTCCGGCTCGGCAACGACGAGATTAAAGTCCAGACTATTGGGTCGCGAGAAACCAGACTTGATGCCATCCCATCCGTCCTCCGCCTTGTATTCGCCGGATCGAATGCGGGCGTACACCTCCTGGGTGACCATGCGAAAGGCCTCCTCCACATTGGCACCAGATCTAGCCGATGTCTCAACGAAATGCAGACCGTGCTGTTTGGCAAACTTTTGTGCCTCCTCCGTGGTCACCTCACGGTGTCCGCCCGCATTGATGAGGTCCAGTTTGCAGCCGACCAATGCGAAAACGGGTCGGTGTGGCTCAATGTGACGCTGTGCCTCCATCATCCACAGCGGTATGTGCTCGAAGCTGGCGTGATTCGATATGTCGTAGACCAGCAGCACGCCCACCGAGTTGCGGTAGTAGGACTTGGTGATCGAACGAAAGCGCTCCTGCCCGGCGGTGTCCCACAGCTGGAGCTTGATCTGTGTGCCGTCCTTCATCTCGATGAGGCGGGCGAAGAAGTCGACGCCAACTGTGGGATCGGATAACTGCAAGATGATAATAATTTACTATTAGATTGATACTTGGAACTAGGTAATATTCTTTATAAGCAAACAAACAAAACTGATTTCTTAGACATAGTTTTAAAACAACATTTTTGGTTGACTCTTGATATCGCCATGTAATTTGAATTTCCCGCTCAGTTTTTTGAGTATCCCTGGTCCTTTTTCGGCCTTGTGTGTTGTTTTTGTCGCCTGCATTATCAGGCGAGCACACACACATACACTCCAGCGCGCACAAACACACACACACACTGACAAGGTGACTAAGACAGCATCTTTTTAAAATCCACTTCCTTTGTCTATTTTTTGTCGTTGCTTGCCCGTTGAAATCACTTAATTATGTAATGAACGCATTAACTGCATCACACAGAGATCGCACAGTGGGTCCAACGGCCAAGTACAGTGGTCGAAATCGCTGGACATACGCACCTCGGCAAATTTGCCGTCTGTGAAGAATTTGAGCAGCGAACTCTTGCCCACGGTGCTGTCGCCGATTAAAATCAGTCGAAATTGATACTCGAAAATGGGCTCCACCATTTCGAAGGCGAATCTGACGGATTTGTCTCTTGGAAGTGAATCCGCAACAAAAAGTCTGCCTTCCCTTTGTAAAGTTTGATACGCAAATCGTTCGTTGATTCGATTATACTGGTCGTTTTTGTCCTTATTTCCTGGAGTTTTTCTTCAAATTGAAGTTTTATGTTCACCACACGATTACTGGCTTTGCAATGAGTTATTCCCGGCCGTCGCTGGTGGTTGTTCAATTATAAATATTCGAGCATTCAAATATTCCTCTGAATTTTGTTTTGTTTTGTGTTTTTTTCTCATCAAGCCAGTGCCTTAGTGTGCGTGCGCGTGTGTGTGATAATGGCAGTGTTGCCACACCTGCAAAGGCTATCGATAGCATAGGAAGTAGCCAAGGTGAAATTATTTCATTACCATTATTAAAAAGTTATATATTGTACGTTATGTTAGATATATTTTCTTTTAAATAGCCTCGGTAAAAATCTTAGGTCAATTGGTCAGTTCGTAAATTTTTTTTTAAGCCAGCTAGATTTGGCTTGAAAACGGTAACCGGCTAATGGCAATCTGGCACCGCCACCCAACTGTCACTCTGACAGCTGTTCGCTGATACGATGAATGCTTATAAATGTAGTTTGTTCATAATATCCTTGTATAATAAAATATAAAATATTTTATTCTCATTCGAAAAAAGAATTCAATAAATTTAAAATAATAGAACTAAAAGATTTTGTACAGTGTTTTGAAATGTAACATTACACGTGCGTGTTCATTTTCGTGCCAGGTTGTGTCGTGCCGTGAAAAACCCATCTCTAGTACGCACTGTATTTTCTTTTTACGTTTGTTTTCCGTGGAAATTATCCGCTTCGTATTTCGCACAGCACACAAATGTACAAACAATCCGCCGGCCACTCAATAGCAGCAGCGGAAATTAAAAGCCCATTGTCAGCAGCCGGCAACCGGAGTCCGTAAAAACAGCCGGAGGCTCCGGGATACGGAATCCACCACGTTCTCCTCCTTCTCTCTCTCCTACGCCTACTCCTCCCCCGATTCGGTTACGGAACCAATATCATTACCGTTAATTATAGCCACAGCGGGGCGAGAGCGTACAGAAATCGCCATATAGATGTTCAAGTTCGTGCTGAACGACGCCGCCACCTACGTGCGATCCAATGTGCGGGAGTTCAGTTTGAATGCACTGCGCCTGCTGCCGCAACTGCCTCAATTGAGTCCATACGATGTAAGATTCTGGATCCTTAGCAAATGCCATTGATCTAGTGCCCCTGGGATACGTCAGCATCCAGTGGCAAGCAGCTCTTCAGAGTTTATTAGATATAGTATCAGCATGTAGATCTTAAATCAATAGTACTTCTTTATTTGTGAATTAGGCAGAATGTATCCTATAGGGAGAACTCTATACCCTTGTAATAATCCTACTACTAAGCTTGCCTAACTGGCTGCAGATCCAATAACTAGGTACAAGAGCTTTCTGGAAATTCCTAAGTACTTCCCAATAAACAACATGAACTGCGGCGATTAATACGCACTCGATTTTCAATATTCATATTTCAACTGCAGCAATCGCTGACCAATCAGTCAGCAGTCATTTTCATTCAATTTATTTGAGCAATTGCACCTCACACGAGTCCATACCAATCAATATAAAAGAGGATTTTTGTTAGAAACCAAGTTAAAATTACCTGATTAATAACTATTATATCATGGGAGCCGTGGTAATCGCGGCAAAATGAGTAAGAAACTATGTTAATTAGAATCATTTTTACAGGTTAACCTAGTTCTAAGGGAGAACGAGTTCGTTTACAACTTCCCCGTGGACGGAGTCATCCGCAGCTATGAAACAAATCAGCTGGGATCCAACTCGCCCTGCGAGGATTCCCGCACGGAGGCCAGTTTGCTGCACCGCAACGGCTTCATTTGTGGCATCTTCGACGGCCATGCGGGAGCATCCTGTGGCCAAGTGGTGTCCAAGCGACTGCTGCGCTATGTTTCGGCGGCCACCTTGCCACGCCAGGTGCTCCGGGAGCAGATGAAGCTGGGTGCCGATAGCCAGTCGTTCCTCAAATGCCACAACGACAACGTGGACTTCGTCAGCGAGATCAAGCCCATTTACGAGGCCAGTTTCCTCAAGTACATCAATCAATTGACGGAGACACCGCAGCGTGATGTGTCCAGTGAACTGGTCAACGCCTTCCTCCAGCTGGACGACGGGCTTTCCCAGGAGGCTCTGGCCAGCAGCGATGTGCGCACCATGAGCGTTGCACTTTCTGGTGGGTGATGTATCCATATACTCATCAATATACGCATAAGTTATCATCCGTTTCATACTTTCCGGCTTATATGGGCTTCATTTCTAAACGGTGTATGTGTCTATTTTCCAGGTGCCGTTGCCTGTTTGGTTCACATTGAGGGACTGCAGATGCACGTGGCCAGCACTGGTGACTGTGGCGCCGTGTTGGGCGTCCTCGATCCCCAGACGCAGCAGTGGCAGCCAAAGAAGCTCAACATCGAGCACAATACCGAAAATATGTCTGAGGTGCGTCGCATTCTGGGCGAGCATCCCAAGGAGGAGCAGGAGACGGTGATCCGAAATGGCAGGCTGCTCAGCCAGCTGGCGCCGTTGCGTGCCTTTGGGGACTTTCGCTACAAGTGGTCCCTGGACGTAATGCAGCAGAAGGTGCTGCCGATGTTCGGCGAGCAGGCAATGGCGCCAAATTACTACACGCCACCGTACCTAACCGCCCGTCCCGATGTCCAGCAACATGAATTGGGGCCCAACGATAAGTTTCTAGTCATCGCCAGCGACGGCCTGTGGGATTTCCTATCGCCCAGCGAGGTGGTCAGCTTGGTGGGGGAGCACATCAACTCCAAAAAGATCCTTGAACCGATGCGCCTGCCGGAAGGCGACACAACGCTGCAGCAAATCTCCGATCAGCTGGCCGAGAGGAAGTCAGTATACCTTTAAACTTGTTTAAACTTGTGAATTGATTGATAACGAATTTATTGCATTGCTGCAGGGCTGGTCTCACCCGCAAACCCGTGGATCAGAACGCGGCCACGCATCTCATTCGGCATGCATTGGGCGCCACCGACTATGGGATTGAGCACTCCAAGATCTCGTACTATTTGACGCTGCCCAAGGACGTGGTGCGTCTGTATCGCGACGACATCACAATCACTGTCATCTACTTTAACTCGGAGCACATTGCCCAGCTGCACACCGAGGTGGATCAAACGGGGGTCACTGCGCCGGTAGCGTGATCTCTGCGAGAGTGCATACTATGTGTATATTTAACGAGCTAACCTTCAGCCTAACTAGCCTAAGTGTTGCGTTTAAGTTTGTTTCATTCGCCATTGGACCTCGGACGACTGCCGCGCCAAATAAATCCCACGCGGAAAGCAAAAAAAATCACATATGCAAATTGTCTTGTTATTTATGATGAGCGATGATCGGCCGTCCGTTGTTGTTAATAAAATAAAAGCTCTGACCTAGTGAAGTCCCAACGAATATATCAATGATTATAAGTCATCAAGAAGGTTTCTTCATGTATTTATTTTCAGATAATTCGTGATTTTGTAAAGTAGATACTATCTTTTTTGTTTTTTAAAGCAAGTACTTATCTTAATTTTGTTTAAAATTATGCAAACAATTTGTAATGTATATAATCTAATTCACTTTAAAACTTCTTATTCTATAATTTATGCCAATTTTTCTTGTTTTCAAGTGTATAAAATTGTAGTTTGGGTTATAAAAACGGGGGTTAAAACCAGGATAATCCTAGGAATAGGAATAGATTTTCTATTGTAACCAAGCTATTCAACTTCAAGAATTCAGAATTGTATAGTTTTCGAGAATCGATTTATTTTACATTTATTTCCAATTACAATTGATTGTAACGCTGGGTTATGTACTCGTATATGTATATACTATATATGCATACTCGAATGGCTGGTGCATAGTGGTGAAAGGGGATTCAAGGATCCGGGATTTCGTGGGTGGAGGAGGATAAAGCTAATTGAAGAACGCGGAAGCCACGAACTTGCAAACTGGTTAACGGTACGAATCCTAATCCTATACATGGAAAAAACTAAGCAACTAGGGATCGTGGTGGTTGGTTTCTGGGAAACAGAACTAAAAACGTGTGGACACCTAATCCTTGCCATCCTGCTCGGCCGCCTCCTGCCGACTGACACAGTTGAGGAACTCCATCTGAATTTGCGTGATCTGTGTCTTGCTGAAGCACTGCATCTTCTTTTTGAGAAAGTCAAAGAACAGATCAAGCTCATCACGCTTGGCCAGTGCCTGGGCCACCTGCTGCTGCTGGTGCAGCTCGTCCTCTTTGATGAGATTGTTAGAGCTGCTGGCCGCCGCACTAACGGCCAATGGCTGGCCAGATCCGCAGCTCAGGGAGGGCAACTGAAGGATCGTGGCCGTCGGCGTGGATGTGAAGGATGTGGTGTTGCACAGCGCTGCTGCTGGCGTTGTGGTCACGGTGGCCGCATTTAGAGAAATGGCCGGCGTGCTGGAAATCGTCACACTGGTACTGGTCGCCTCGGTTACATCCACCAGGGAAATCTGCTGCGTTGACACCGAAGAATCATGACGATTTGTTGATCCACCGCCCCCAGCCGCTGTAGATGTGGTGGTGACCAGCGTGAGATTCTTTAGCTTGCCATCGGCCACCACAGTTCCACCGGCCAGGACACTATTCGAGGCATTGCCCGAGCCACCGCTGGTCGTGAACTGATGCTGGCTGGAGCGAACTGTCTGCGACTCAATGTCCGATATGCAAAACTCGTGTGCATCGATGTAGTGGAAACCCTTGCCGTGGGTTACATCGCTACCGCCGTCCACGGCGTCGCCCACACCCATTTCGCAATCCACATGTGCACCGCTGGCCTCCTCGTACAGGCACACCTCCTCGTAGTCAACCTCGGCGCCGGTGGCGCCATCCTCGTCCAGTTCGTGCTTCACAATGTCCATCTGACCGTCGTGGTCGACGACATCATCGTCGTCGTCGACATCATCGACCACATCGTCGTCGTGGGCAATCTGGGAGAGCTCAATGCTGGAGATGCTGCCGTCGTGCTGGGACTGATGATGATGGTGGTGATGGTGATGCGGCTGGTGGTGATGCTGCTGCTGGTGATGGCCATGATGATGGTGATGGTGGTGCTGCGATACAGTGTCATCCGAAACGCCCTCCTCGTAGGCGGTCAGGATGAAGGTCTCCGCCTCATCGCTGACCAGCGTGATCTGCGAGGCGCCGTGATGCGAGGAAAGTGTGGCGGTATCGTGATCCGACTGTCCATCATCGTCCACCACCTCGTCGTCGTCATCGTCCACGTGCTGTTTCAAATGCAGCATCGCTCCAATGGGCAAACTGGTGCTATTAGCGCCACCAACGCCTCCACCGCCGCCGCCTCCCCCACTCGTCTCATAGCTGCTCTGCGTGTTGCGGTGCGATTTGAGCTTGGGCTGGTACACCGTCGACAGGAAATCCAGCTCCTTGGCGTAGCGCCACTTGGACAGCCGGCCCTCGATGTACTTGGGCGTGCGGAGACGGTACTGGTGGAACGTGTCCCGCAGATTCTTCCACTTGCGACGCACCTCCTGCACCGTGTACTTGTCTGCAAAGAGAAATTTTAGAAGGGGTTTCAAAAGAATCGAATTTGTTTACAAATAATTGATACAAACTAAAACCGCTAAAGGCATCACATACACGATAGTGTTTATAAATAGTAGATTTGAAAGACGAGCAGTAACAGGTGGTGAACATAATGATCAAATTGTGAGTGGTGTTAATAGTAGTAGGCGTGTAATCTCCCCCAGAACTCAATGCAAATGGAATCTAAAACCACCTCCGGCTACAGTTTAGCTAGTGTTGCATGATTGCAATTCTGGAAGAAGCTTTATAGGCGGAGGGACAAGGATCAGACACTCACTTCCTATCTGCTGGGCGACCTCCTGCCATCCGTTGAGGACATCTGAGCGGCGTCGCTGGTTCGGCTGCAGTTTGTAGTTGTAGAGAGCCGGATTCTGGCGCACCAGGTTGATCAGCGTAAGGATGTCATCCGTGGGCGCGTTGTCCTTGTGGTAGCGCTTGCGCTCTGACGTCGACGAGGACATGTTGCTTCTGCTTCTGTGCGTTTCCAGTGCTGAGTGCTTTGTGCTGAGTGTGCTCGCCTAAATCCTGATGATCCTTATCCCGATTCCAATACTGCAGCTCACATTCAAGTGTTTTGTTTTTGTTTACCCAGGAAAAGAGAGGCTTTCGTTCTCGTCAAGATGCACGCACAAACACACACGCACACACACGCATGCACACGCACGCACACACGCGAACGGAGCCAAACACCCACTTATGTAGGTGTAGGAACACGCACGCACACACTGTCGCACACTCGATGCAAAGGATAGCGAGTGTGTGCGGCAGGATATCCTTTGTAATCGCTATGGGGCGCCAATCTCCTCAAGAAACCAGACTCCTTGTCCTTGGCGCTCAGCTCCAATTGTGCGAATTTGACTGCACTTGATGCTCTTGCTTTGCTTTTGCCTGTTTTTGCTGTTGCTTATTTCGCGCTAGTGATGACACATCGCCGAATTGGCGTTCCCTTTGCCAGTCACGAGTTTCGCACAAATCACGAGTCACTGAAATGCGAAAGTCCCTTTCTCAGAAGATATAATCCTCAATTAAGAGTAACGTTCTGATTCGTGTTAATATTACAGGAGTAATTTCTCAAAGCAAACTTTTTACAGTCATCACAGTTTTTAAATAATATTTATCTTTTTGGTATGGCCCGTAAATTAACAACAAAATAAAAAAATGCTGCTCCGTGCCCAATCGATTACAACCATCGATAACGCCGCACACATGCAAGCCTGCACTTAATTTTCTCTCTCCTCACCAGAAATGAAAAACAACACAATTGTGTAGTTTCTTGTCTTGTCTTGCTCAATTTGCCGACGAATTGTATGATAATGAGCACACCGGCGAAAAATAACAATGGAACTGGACTGGAGGACGTGAATATACCGGGTCAGGCCTACTTGCGCGAGGCCCTGACCTCCTGCACTGATCCCTTGAAGGCCATCGAGAGTTTCCAGGTTTGTTTACGTTGCACCGCAAAATGGGCGCCAAAAGTTCCGGTGCGTTTATTTATCCAAATACCACCTGCATTTTTAGCTTGAGAATGGTGTACTGTTGCCTTCATTGCGCCCCATGTTGCCTTTACTCGATTTGCACGGTGTGCGCCGCCTGGACTTCCATACCTCGCTGATGGAGGAGCTGCGTGACAAGCTGATAGCTCACATCAACGAGATGGGCCAAAAGGAGCCCCGGGAGCGGGACAAGAAGCTGAAGGAGCTGCTCGTTAAGAGCTTCCCCGTCGTTCGGGTCAAGTCACTGCGTCCCGTGGTCATGGCCATACTAAGGAATACCCAGCACATCGATGACAAGTACCTAAAAATCCTCGTGAGGGATCGTGAACTGTATGCGGACACGGATACGGAAGTTAAGCGGCAGATATGGCGTGATAATCAATCGCTATTTGGTGACGAGGTGTCACCTCTGCTCTCACAATATATTCGCGAGAAGGAGCACATCCTGTTCGATCACACCAACCTGAATAATCTGTTCTTCCAGCCAACGCCCAAGGTGCGAAGGCAGGGTGAAGTGGTCCAAAAGTTGGCCAACATGATTGGCACAAGTGTCAAGCTGTACGATATGGTGCTGCAGTTCCTGCGCACTCTATTCCTGCGCACCCGCAATGTCCACTATTGCACACTGCGTGCAGAGCTACTGATGGCCTTACACGATCTCGAGGTGCAGGAGATCATCTCGATAGATCCCTGTCACAAGTTCACCTGGTGCTTGGACGCCTGTATAAGGGAGAAGAATGTGGACATTAAACGTTCGCGGGAGCTCCAGGGATTTCTTGACAACATCAAGCGCGGCCAGGAGCAGGTCCTGGGTGATCTGTCCATGACTTTGTGCGATCCGTATGCCATCAACTTCCTGGCCACGTCGGCCATCAAGATATTGCATCACTTGATCAACAACGAGGGCATGCCCCGTGACAATCAGATACTCATCCTGCTGCTGAGGATGCTGGCCTTGGGTTTAAGTGCCTGGGTGATGATCGATTCGCAGGACTTTAAGGAGCCCAAACTGGACTGCCAGGTGGTCACCAAGTTTTTGCCCGCCCTCATGTCGTTAATGGTAGACGACCAGTGCCGCAGCTTGCACGCCAAACTACCGCCGGACGAGCGTGAGTCTGCGCTGACCACCATTGAGCACTCGGGACCAGCACCGGATGCCGTGGAGGCGTACATTCAAGAGAGTTCCGTGGCCAGCATATTGGCCATGTACTATACGCTGCACACGGCACGCCTGAAGGATCGCGTTGGTGTGCTGCGCGTTCTGGCCATTCTGTCCGCTTGTAAGGACGACCGCGCGTACGAGGATCCCTTCCTGCATTCTCTGGTAAGCAGTTATATCAGACTTACTATTTACATTTCTAACTCCATTGCTTGCCTGTACAGATTGCCCTACTCATACCCATGAGCGAGGAGTTTGCCACGGAGGACTTCTGCACCACGCTCTTCGACGAGTTCATCTTTGCCGGACTGACGCGCGAGAATGTGACCTCCCGTCACATGCTGAAACTGCTGTGGTATGTGCACAATAAGCTGCCCGCCGGTCGTTTGGCCACATTGATGAAGGCCATGCAGCCGACGACGGCCCACAACGAGCACATCCACAAGTTGTACGAAACGCTGCAGGAGAGGATCGGAACCGGGGCGGCTGAGACGCCGGTTATTGAGGCGCCGCCCATGGAATTCGATTCGCCGCTAAAGAGCGTGCCCACGCCAGGACCGCACTATAATGTCCAATAGCTAGAGGCACCGGCAGTCGCACCACCAGCGGCTGTCGTCGGATGATGGTTATTAGTGATCATGATGATGATGATGATGAGCGAGGTTCATTTATGTGGCCACCTTATATACTTCTTTGAGCGGCCGGCGGGATGGCAATCCCCAATTAGCATGCATGCGCAAATCATAATTCTACTGTTTAGTCTAAGTCTGCGACCGAGCAATCGGATATAGTTTACATATTTACAGATGTATGGCTTTGTTGGCAGGCAACAATCGGTTGTCGCTGGCTATTATATATATTATATATTACTGTTACGCTAGTGTAACGATCGATACTAGTACACAATATAGAGTACAAATCTAAGGCAATGTTTTCTTTCGGTTTCTAGGTTTTTAGAAGGAATATTGGTTTCAATTTTTACTCAACTTTAATGATTTGCATAACTGACGTTTCTTTCGGACAGGAAGAGTACAAAGGTCCTAATGTAATTCGGTATAAAAGGTTTTACAATTAACGCTTATAGCTTAGGGAAATACACACAATTAAGGAGGTTTATTAGGGATAGGAGTCTTTCGTCTCATGTCTGCTCTGTTTCAGCGGCTTTGGCACTGGAAACTGGAGCAGATCCCGCTACGGAGGCGGCAGGAGATGTGGAAGCAGCCCCACCGGAAGTGGACGCTGGCGAAACTTCCACGGGAGAGGTATCCAACGGAGGTAGTGAAGATGAGGCCGACAGAAGATCATCATCTATGCAGACGGTGGGCGAGTCTAGAGTTTGTATCTCTGGCGAGAGACTAGGTGCAGGCTGTGGCACAGACAGCGATGACGAGGATGACGACGATGAGGACGAACCGGAACCGGAGGTTGAGGATGATGAACCTGATGAAGAAAGTGAGCTGCTGGTTCTGGTGGTTGTCGTAGTGCTTGTGCCCGTTGTCGCAGCCGCTGGTGATCCTGATCCACCAGCAGCAGCCACTGCTGTTGCACCATCTTTTTCTGCCACCTCCTCACCGGTTGCCTCATCTCCGATGGCGCCTGACCTGGGAGATGAACCCGCTGAAGAGGCCGCTTTCGGCTGTGGCGGAGCGGGTGTGGCAAAGATATCCTTTTGCCTCTCCGACTTGCACTCCCTTAGCAGCTCCGCGTACTCCGAGTGCAGGCGATTCCATTCGGAATGCGGCTTCAGCGTATCCAGAACGCACTGCATTAACTCCAACTTTGGCACGAACTAGAAAGAGAGAGAAAAGTACTGATAGTATAAACAACGCGATCACATATAGATAGACCACTCTCACCTGTGATAGTCCCGGCTCCGGCATGCTGAGCAGATCGTCCAGGAACACACGCATTCGCTTCTCGGAGCCGTGAGTGGCCAGCTGGAACGTGAGCATCTTGTGCCAGTGCTGCAGTTCATCCAGCGACTGGAGCGCCTCGCACAACTTGATCTGGTTTTCGATGAACCTGATTTTTGCGCTCTGCTGCCAGCTCTCCGAATGCCTCCTAAAATATATACAGATATTTCGTTTAGAATCTTTGGTTTACATGGGGATGAATGGTTAGCACTTACAACTCCATGCTACCAGTGAAACTAAAGTAATTCTGACTGCTGGCCTGCATGCTGAGGAGCGGAAACTTCTGCTGCATTTGGTCCATGTCCCTGGGCAGTGTGCCCCTAATTCCATGGTACATGATCGCATCCTTGGTGGCCAGCACCAGCCACGATTGCAGGCTCGTCGAGTACGAATACGAGTTGCCACTGGGGAAACCAATCAAGGGCATTCCCTGATTCGTAACCGAGAACTGCACGGCCGTGCCATGCTTGTTTAGCAGCTCCAGGCAGCCGGCCGCCAGGCTGATGACCTTCTTGGCGATATCCCATATCCGCAGCAATCCGCACTCGGTCAGCACGCCCACCAAACTGTTGTCCGGACTCTGGAATGAATGGCAGTTAGTAAAAGTAGCTTAAGATTCCAATTATCGCGACTGGATTGTGTGGCTTTCTCAAGTCAACAATCAAGTCGTGATATATAGGCTGCTTTATAAAAATGCTAGTTATCCGGACTCACAAAGGCGCAATGCACTGCGGAACTGGTCAGCGAGATGGCGGGAAAGACTGGACAGCCCGTCTCCATGGAAATTAGTCGCATGCTCCCATCCAGAGAGCACAGCATGGCGTACTTTCCACACAGATTCAGATTGACCAGCGGAGATCCAACGTAGAATTCCCAAAGCATTTCCTTCGAATCCGATGCAGTCACCTTGGCCAGCATACCGTGTTGTGTCTTTAGATGGCCATTCGAGACATGCAGACGATAGTCCAGAGCGGCCTTCACGAACTCACTCTTTCCGGTGGCCGTGACATTGAGATTGCTGGGACCACTGGTGCTACTTTGGTGCTCCTCAAGCCGTGGAGAGCGTGGCAACTCATTGGTCTGGCCGGGATCAAAGGGCAGTGATTGACGGCGCTGGCTGGCGGGTTGGGTTTTCAATCTGGAATCCAAGCGACCCAGATCCGATTTACTAACCAATGGCTCCAATGGCATCAGCGGCGTGGCAGCGCTCTCCGTTGGAGCAGCAGACGAGACCGCTCCGGCTGCTGCCGAGCAAGAAGTTAAAGCTGCTGTGGCCGATCCACTGCTCGACACTATGTTCATGCTCAGCGATGTGGGTCCATCTTCGTGGAGAGGTATAAACATGGGAGTGATTCTGCGTTTGCCATCCTTTGTTCTCGTTTCCGTTTGCTTGCTTATGGGTCGCTGGTTGGCCTCGCTGTTGTTATTGAGTGGGAATTTAGTGGGCTTGTCGCCCTGAGGCAGCAGCAATCTCTGCGGATGCTCCAAGAGCGGTGCATGCTTGCCCAGAACATTGACATAGTTCTGGCCATACATCTTGCGTATAATGGCATTCTTTTCATCCTCGGAAATGGCCTTGCCAAGTTCCTCTTCGGTGAACTTTAGGCAGGCTACGCTGCCATCGCCACTGCAGGCCATCAGCAGGCATTCCTTGGGGCCCCAGGACAAATCGAGTATGCTATCGTTGAACAGCTCATGGATGACAATCATGGGTCGCTGCAGGGCGGTCATCCAAACGGATAGCGAACGATCGCGCGAGCCCACAGCCAGGCAGCAGTATTGCAAGGGTTTGCTGGGACTGCCATCGTTATCCTGGCGCCTCAGTATCGAATTGTGAAACCTAACGCACGTAACCGCCTTGCGATGACCCACGAAATCCTTATCGCACTTCCAGCCCTCACGCTCAATAATCTGGGCGGTGGGTCCGCCGCCATTCATCGCATGTGCGGACACCAGATACTGGCCATCCGGTGACCAGGACAGTCTCAAGATATGCGTTGTACCGCCGCACTCCTCGAACGGTTCGGTTATCGTGTGCGATAGATTCCAGTCCGTGGTGTTCCAGATCTTGATGCTCCGATCATCCGATTGTGAGGCCAAAAAGCGACCCAACGGATCCCAGGAGACGCCCTTCACCAGACCAGTGTGTCCTTTCAGCGTGGCCACCGAATGTGGAAATGCCTGGGCATCCCAGATGATCACCGTGTTGTCAATGCTGCAGCTGGCCAAATAGACATCGTTGGGTGACCAGGCCAAATCGAGAACATCGCCATCATGACCGCGCAGTGTGTAGAAGCATTTCCACGATTCGTGATTCTTTTGCATGCCGCCGGTGCCGAAAACACCACTCGAACCGGCAGACTTGCGCCAGATCATGATGAGCTTATCGTCGGATCCCGAGGCCAGATTCTGACCATTTTGCGACCAGCGCACGCAGTTGACACAGGCCAAATGCTGGTCCATTTGGCACAACATCTTCGGTACGTCCGCATCGCATTCCGCCTTGTCGGAGAGCACCGGCAGCAGATTCCAGATGACCACTCGTCCGCAATCGCTGCCCTGGCCGCCAGTGGCGAATTTCGTGCAATCCTGATGGATATCCACCGAGAATATCTGTTTGTCTGCCGGTCAAAACATGGGGTTGGATTTAATCTGGACTCACCAATTGGAAAAGCCGGCTTTTACGGTTTTGCCGCATTTAGCGCACTTACCATCGTGATGCACCCAAGCCGGCTTAAGGAGCCGCATTTACGATTTACTTCTAAATGTTAGCTTAAGAGTGCAATAAAGTTGAGATGAAGTTAAGTTTATTTTATGACTAAAATTGTTGATAAACTACCGCTATATCGGTATCGGTAACGATACCCGTCACTTCTTCCCTATCGTCATCGATAGGCACTGTTATCGTTGCCGAGCTATTTGTTTCGATAACGTGCTGGTCATCAAATGGTCACACTGAAAAGGGCGGGAAATTTTCAAATATATTGAAATGGCATATTTATGGCTTGCAGTTATAAGTACTTTGCAAGTCACTAAGAAATGTTAGTTCTCTAAAAACAGCACATATGTTGTTTCAATATATGCAATTTCAATTCTGCATCATTCTTATTAGCAAAGACCGCCTTTTGTTATAAATTCTTGTGCCTAAATTACAAATATCAAAGTTTGTAGATTGTGTTAGAAAAACCCTGGGCATTTCTTTGTTCAGACCTCGTAAAAGTTATCATTTTTTATATTTAAATTATAGCTCCTCCTTTTTAAGGCACCTTGCACGCTATTGGACCCACTTTTTTTAGTTTATTTTTTTCATAACTCGGTGGGTGGAGTGAAACTAACGAAAGGAAACGAACAACGGCAATAACGCCGAAAGTTTTCCTAAGCGCTCGACTGCCATTGGTCTCCTTCTATTTCGTGGGCGTGGCTGGGGAAAATGGAATGGGGGTGTTAAGTTGGTGGGCAGCAAATGAATCAAAACAAGACTAATATTTTGAGAAGACGAACGCCAAGTTTATCCAGCGATTTAGCTGCGAAATTGCTTTTACAAAATGTTCATTCATTTGCTTAATTTGCATGCGTGGCAATTGTCATTCAAAATATGTTGTTTGCCCAATTGTTTGTTTGCCTTGTCAGTTTGGGGAGGGGTGTATTCAATTCATACAATGCAAATCTCAAGCCGCCAATTGACTGGCAATCCAAACTGTCTCAATAAAGTGAAAAGCGAAATCACTTTACCTGGGACAATTTGCAATCCAACGCATCTGTCGCCGGCAACATGTGGCGCCAATGATGTCCCTCTAACGGTCCCCTTCCCCTTTCACTGAGTTTTCCCACCGATTTTTCCCACTCCCCCTTTTTTTCCCACCCCATTGCTGAATGCCACTTGACAATTGTCAACAAAGCGCACGTAAAGCGATTACAGTCTGCGTGAGTGCAGGGACATGGAAATGGATGTGGAAGTGGAAATGGGTGTGGATGTGGAAATGGTTGGTTGGATCCTGCTCCTGGGATTCCTACTCCATGGATATCTTTTGTGATACACTGTGTGTATCTGACGGATATTTGCCAAATCCGACGCCAGCGGCACTTAAGCTGCTCAAGATTGTTCGCATTGTCAGGATTGCTGGCTGGGTTTTCACGCAGGCCAGAGAAAATGCAGATAAACTCAACAAAAGTATTTTAAAATCTAAAAAATATTAAATAAATTATTTACTTTACAGGATGATATTTAAGAATGACAGCCACATGCCTAAATTCTAAAACATTTTACAATAAAAGCACCAACGCCCAAACAGAAAATACATTTTTAATTTAATTAATGCAAAAGTCCAGCGAATGAAAAGTTTCAAATATCCCGCCCACTAATTCATTAGCCGCATATTTTTATTCCGGTTTTTGGCCCAAAAAAAAATAAAAGGGAAAGAAAAAAGAAATCTTTTCTGGGCCTGAGCCCAAAATCAAACCAACAACAAAAAGCTCTCGCGCGTTTGCCTTGATTGTCCTTGATGGATGGATGAAATGGATGGATGATGGACGTTCCACCAACCGCAGGAACACCACTCATAATGCAGAGTGGTGAAAGTAGAGTGGAGAATGGAGGGTGGCAATGCGGCGCTAAAAGCAAATGACAATCGGCGAAGGGAGCGGCAAACATTTAGCAAAACGACAAGAAACAAAGTTTAAAATCTAAAAAAAAAAATTGAAATTGAAACGGGCTAAAGGGGAGGGGGTGAGGGGGTGAGGGGGGGTCTAAGAACGGTGGTACATTGCAATTTACATGCAAACAAACAAATAAGCCCAGCCAGCCCAGTCAACCACCCACCACCACTCAACGTATGGCCTTCCCTTTCGCACCGCTTTGTTTGCATTCACCACCCCAACCACCCAACCACCAAACCACCTCAAACCTTCTGTCTGTCTCACCGTCTGTATGTGTATGTGCATGTGTATGGGTGCAACATTTCAATCAACGCTCGAGTGAAATGTTAAAAAAAAATCATAATAAAAGCAAGGATAATATGGCAAGCGAGTGGTTTGGCGGCTGGGTGGTGGGTGAGTGGGTGGTGCGGAGGAAGTGGTGCCGCCGCCCAAGCGGAAATGGATGCGCATCACAAAAGTAGCACAAATTGTGTGGCATTGTGGCATGTGTGTGAGACGTTGCAAGCGGTGTACGAGTATCTTGCTCGTCTTTAAATTGTTAAAAAGCACGTAACTATAACTATAAATTTACTTTTAAACTACTTTCAAACTTCGATGGATCACTACTATGTCAAAATATAATTCTAGAATTTATATATTCATCGACATGAGAACATATTATGATTTTTCTACTAATACAAATATACATCTGTTACAATAGTTCAGTTCCCAAATTCATTTGCTAACCAAGATCAGTGTTTCTATGTTCTAAAATGCTGAATGCTTTCTTCTGGCCGCCCAAAGTTGCAAGTTTTGCGAGGGGATTCCCCACTGCAACAGCCGCTGTTACACGCCGTAAAACCAGGTCCCTTTTTCCCGCACGGATTGCCATAACAACCGACCACCGAGATGTATTTAAAATCTCGAGCAGAGTTGGACTTTCGGTCCAACCAAAAATTAAACCAAAAAAAAAAAAAAAAAAAAAAAGTAAAAAGTTGGAAGGGAAATGCGACGACCAGAACCAAATCCAAAGTGTAAACATTCACAGCCTCCGTTGGGTGAGGGAAATGGCTGTGGGTTTGCCGTGCCTTTTTGCTGGGTGCTGGTCCTGGACAGCAACAGCTTCCTTCCGTGCTGACGTTTGATGTGCAGCCATGGAAGCTCAGTGATTTTTTTTTTTTTTTTTTTAAATACTGCGAGTGGGCGGCAAACACGCAAGCAACGTGTGCCAACAGCTAACAACTACTGCAAAAAAAGGACGAGCCAAAACATGCGGTATTTATTTCAAACAAGCAAAAAAAAGCAACACGAGTTTTCCAAAGCTATTGCTCCGGATTCGGATTCGGATTCAGATTTCATTGCCGATGGCAAGTTGCGAAAATGCACGGGAAAAACTCTTTAGCAACATATCCTCCAAAGCCAAATGTCCTCCAAAACCGGTAACTACATAGAATTATAGAACTTGCACGGTATTTTTTTCAGTGCTCTTCCTACACAGACACACGATGCAATTGCTTGGCAACAGCTTGTGGGGAGGTGTCGCTAATGAAGTCGCAAACAGTCGCTGCCAGCAAAAAATTAAGCAAAGAAAGCAACGCAACGCAACGCAACGCAACGCTCTACATATCCAACCGCATGCCTTCATTGTAATAGAAATTATAAGCTTATCCAGCTCCAGCCAGCCCATCACCACCCATCGCCACCCATTACCACCCACCCACTCCCCCAGTTGAGCTGTCGTTTTAGCAACACGTTGCCCATAGCCAAGGACTGCATCCATTGTTTCAATGGCAACATCCGCCAGAGAATGGTAATTGAAACCGGGCAACGATGCCCGACATGGAAAAAATCCTCACAACCACTACAGTAATACACATCTCATAATTTAAGTTACTCGCATCTTAAATCCTTGTAAATTGATTTACATTAATATTAGTTAGTTTCCCCAAGCACACATGCCCCACGTTGGGCGCCACATTTCCAGTCGATCTTGAGCGTACACACCAACCGCAAGCGATCAAAGCATAGACCAATGAGCTTACGTCTCGCTCTAGTTTTGGTGCTCCATTTGAAAAGTTTTTACCTTTCTTCGAGGGTGGTTTGCATTAACACTTTGGCACTGTTGTCGCTGGTGATGTTGCCACTGCCACTGCTACAGATGTTGCTGCTGCTGCTGCTGATGCGCACCACCAATGCCACAGCGACTGTGGCGCACAACCACCCACCTAGTGGCTCTGCCGCTGCCACTGCCGCTCTGCTTACGCCTCGTTTCATTTACAACAATTCATAATTTTAAAATCGCACCGAACTCGCCTCGTTCTGCTACTGCCACTGCTACTGCCACAGCTACTGGTACTGGTACTGGTTCTCGGTCTCTGTTTTTCTGCTCCTGTCTCGGAATCAGGACTCGTTGGATGCTGCGCTGCTTTCCTGCTGCCGCCGCTGCTGGCAGTCATTTCATTTGATTTTTAACTGCCATCGACGGCAGTTACGACCGCTGGCAACGCGTTACCCAAGCTGTGCTTTCATTATTTTAAATATTTTTTTAAGTGAAACGAGTTATACAAAAATTTAATTATCAATTTTGTTAACAAAGGTGAGAAATTTGATCTGCTATCTGATATTGGAATTAAATTGTGTTAAAACAATGCGTGTTAAAAAAATATTCATGTGAAACTGCAATCAACGGTTATTTTGCAATTTGAAAACATTTTTGGGATTAAATACAATTTTGAAGTTTTATTTTTCAATTTAAAAACATTTTTTTGTTTAAATACAATGTTGAAGTTTTATTTTGCAATTTGAAAACATTTTTTTGCTTAAATACAATTTTGAAGATTTATTTTTCAATTTGAAAACATTTTTTTGCTTAAATACAATTTTGAAGTTTTATTTTTCATTTTAAAAACATTTTTTTGGCTAAATACAATGCTGAAGTTTTTTATAATTAAACCTGATCTTTTGCATGATTTGCAAATATTTTGTGATTTATGAAAGCAAATCTTTAGCCAAAAAAAAAATACTTTTAATGAAAATATAAACTAACAGGTAATCAAAATATAAACCAGTTTTAATAGGCCTTTTATCTAAAGTTCGATTACAAATACAAAAACTTTGCTCTGCTCTCTTGTAACAAATGATTAGAACAAAAGCGAAAATACCTTGTGCACTTACGTCAATCTATTACCCCAAACAATCCAAGCTATACTTCAAAGTGTCGTTGAAAGAATTATTTACCCACAATTCATACGCATCCAAGGGTTGCACTTTACTCACACCCATCGCAACCCTTCCACAACTCCAGATCAATCCACAGCCACACGAGGAACCTGTCAGAAAGGGTTCAACTCAAATACGATTTGCGTATCTCTGGCAGCGGGCAAAGTTGCAAATGAAATTTTGTCAAATTTTCAGGCAACCCAAACGGACATGTATACGGACAGCGGACAACGGACAGAGTTTCGGATGCGGGGCGGTGCGGGGCAGGGGGTAAATGTCTGATGTAGCCGACACACATGGACGGAAAGCCACAAGTGGCACATTATTTTAATTCGCAGTCAAACGCTGTAACGTTAACACCACAACGCCATGTCACCAACAAAAACGAACAAGTTCATTTGTCCCCATATGTGCGTGCACATGAGCGTGGTGGCTTAACTACAGGGCAGGAACAGGACACTTAACGAGCAAGGGTTAAAAATGTTATTTATTACTCCACTGAGCGATCTAGTTTTGCTCATAAATCATTTCATGCGAATAATCATAAGCGATCAGTAATGCCAATAACTTTTGTACATTGCATTTCCATTTGTAAACATTTACCATTTGAAACATTTAACCATGATGATTTCATTGCCCTGCTTATAAAGCCCCACATTGGGCGCCAATTACATGATACATCGGGCTTCGCAAGGATTACAACCGCGCCTGAATGCCACGAAATGCGAAGCTAGACTTCATTCGGGGTTGCACAACCGAAACCAGGTGAGCCTGGTGAGGAGGGTTGCTAACTCCATCATCCCAACTCCATGGGTGGGAAGATGAACTCCAGAGTGAGTGGTGATTTCGAGAAGTGGAGTGGCGTGGCGTGGCGTGGGCAACTTATCGCTGTTTGATATGCTGTAATTATGTTATAAGGTTGCCCAGCCCAAGTGCCAGTTAAGTGTATGCGTATAGGGGTTGCCCGCAATCCCAGTTCTTCTCTTCTATTTTCCACCGGTGGTGGCTTGAATTTTAGCTTCGCTGATGCGACATCAATCAGCTGGGCAGCCTTGGGTTCGGTGGGATCACCAGCCAAGGGGAAACCCAGTGAGGGATTACTTTCCACTCCGGTTTTAATTGCCACGCTGTTTGGGAAGCGAAAAATCAAGAACTACGCTAAAGTTAGTACTCAGCTTATCCGCAGACGAAAGACAAACAAAAGTCGGATGCACTTTGCGCATTAATCTCAGCTCCATATTTTCACTTCCCGGACTTATGCACAGCTGCAAAAATGCAAAAACTTATGCACAAACTTGGGCATGGGCCATAAAAGAAAGTTGGCCGACAGCTGCTGATTGAATATTAAAATGCTGCCAGTTGCTCCACAGCCACCGAAGAGAAACTGGCAATTAAAGCTCTGCCCAGCATCAATCAGTGCCGCAGGAAAATCAACGCAATTTCCGCATTTCCACCGAGCAGCAGATGGCAGGATAGCCACGCCCACGCCCACCCACCTACCGCCCACATCCACCGCGCCTTAATTAGCATAATCTAATTTTAACTTTGTCGCAAAAATGTCGCCCCAACCAACATTTTTTCCCACTGCCGAACAACGGCTGCCAAAAAATGCAAATCAACAGCGTTCCCTTTTGAAAAACTCCTCCAACGAAATCATATCATATATTCCTTTTGCGACGGCTGAAAACTTTATATATTTTTACAGCGAAATGAAAAAACAATAAAAGTACAAAATTCCACAAATCCAACACGGAATTCCAGCAAAAAAACACAAGGAAAGCCAATGAAAGCTTAAAAAAAATAGTATAGAAGATGAGGATACCTAAAAATGCTATATATTCATTTCAATAATGGGTTTTCATTTCAATTGGGTTTCTAAAAAATCTAGAAAAGGGTTAAAAGCATGAAGCACACATTCAAGTTTCAAGAAAATAGTTCAATTGGTGTAATAGTTAATGTTACCCTCGCTTTATTACAGGGTATGCGGTGGCAGGCGTCGTGTCTGTGGCTTGTTAAAAAGTTTTTAAATGCGAAAATGAAAGAGCAACAAGGCAGTGGAGTTGTGGCAATGAAAGGGGGCTGTGGTGCTCTCCAATGAGTGCCTCTGCACGGTGCCCGGTTAGAATTGACAGGCGGCACAGGATACAAGCAGCCAGGACACGGCGTCAAGTGCCTCAACAGTTTGGCAACACAACAATTGAGTTTGTCCTCCAACGTTCGCGGAAATGGAGGCGGCAATCGGGTGGGTGTGGTCGTGGGTGTCACTGCTGTTGAAACATTTAATTTACTGGAATTTGGCGCAATGTGTGTAAGCTTATTAACAGCTTTTGTTGGATTCGCGGGGGTGTTGGATCATAGGAATTTTTTAGGGTATAATGCAGAGTGGGGAAAACTTCATTGCCTGTTTTTCTATGCAAATTTCACACACAGCTGTTGGCTTAATAAAGTTATAATAAAGGTAGCTTAGCTGACGGCAGATGTGGCAGCATGGATTTGTTGCACATGCCAGTTGGGCTACTACAATTATGCAACTGGAGGTCGTTGGTTTGCTGATTATGCTGGGATTCATTTCTAATCTACCCTTTAACAATTGCTGATTTCTTAGCTTTTCAGGCTCTTTTAGGTTGCTTTTAAGTTCTACAAACAGTTCCTGCAGCCATTATTTAACATAGACTTCCTTGAAAACCAAGAGAACTCACACACACTGAGACGACACAGAAGACAGATTCACTCGGAGCAAACAGAAAATTCCGATTTAATTGTCCCGTGGGTAATGGGTAATGGGGGTAGCATGGAAAAGGCGGTGGAGTGCCAGTCCAAGACAATGCAAATGTATATATATTATATCCCTATACAAATATAAATCTCAAGCGACTTCAGCCACAGAACTTAGCCAAACGTCTTTTGTGTGTTCTTCACTTTTTTCTCCAGCAGCAGCAACAGCAACAGCAGCAACAGCAGCAACAGCAGCAACAGCAGCAACAGCAACAACAGCAGCAACGGCAACAACAGCAGCAGCAGCAGCAACAACAGCAGCAACAGCAACAACAGCAATGAAGGACAGCAGCAACAGCAGCAGCAGCAACATCTCGTCGAGCAACGCAGCAGGGATGCCATGCTCCACGGGAGGAGCAGTAGCTTCAGTGGGTGTAACCACCAGCACTGCCACGCCCAGTGCGCCCAGTACGCCCACAACAGCAGCAGCGGCAGCATCTGCTGCAGACCCAACCGCAACGCATTCACAAAATCCGCAGCAACGCAGCAAGAGCAACATCCATGAGCTGAGGAATCAGGACTACGTCAGTCGTCTAATGGCAGCCACACCGCCGTACTTGTATTCCGCGCCCGTGGGACCAAATAATTTCTTTTTCAGCGACATGCTGCGTTCCCTGGTGCAAGCGCGTAATAATGAGACGGCGCGTGTCTTGCAGCTGCAGCAGCAGCAACAGCAGCAGCAGGCGCAGCAGCAGCAACAGCAGCAGCAGCAGCAACATCAGGCTGCCTTGGTGCGGCGGCCAAGAAAACGCTCCTGGTCGCATCGTCCATACTACGAGCAGTTGCGGGAGCGACGCGATGCCGAGGAGAAGCAGCAACAGCAACATCAGCAGCAACAGCAGCAGCAGCAGCAACAGCAGCAACATCAGCAGCAACTGCAGCAGCAACATCAGCAACAATTGGTCCCAGAAAAGCCGCTGGAGCTGACCAATAAAGCCATAGCAACCTATGGCTATGCCAAAATGGAAACCAAGCCAGTTGGCTTGGCCATAACACCACCAACGCCGGCGACGGCACCACCAAGCGCTGGCAGTAAGACTGCCTCATTGGGTGGTGCAGTGGACAGTAGCCTGCAGGATAATGCACCGCCGGCGGCATCGTTGCCGCCACAGGATCTGGTGCTGCCGCCACCGCCACCGGTGTGGTATCCACCGCTGTACGCGCCATACGGCATTGATCCGCTGCACTTCTTCATCGATCTGCGCGTTTCGGGACACATCTACGATCGCAAGAAGGAGAATGTCTCGCCGCTGTCGAGCAGCAACAATGCCATCGCCGATGAGGGTTCAACCGGCTCGTGTGCCAGTTCGGGCGCCACTTCCGCTTCCGGTTTGGCCAGCAACTTGCTAAGCAAACAGCGTCACGGTTCCGCCTTTACTGTGCCCATACCCAAGGCGGCCCAAAACGATGCCATCAATTTGTGCGCCAATGCGGCAGGATCAACTGCCGCCGGAGCTGGTGGTGCTGGTGGTGCTAGTGGTGGTGCTGGTGCTGGTCACTTGACCCCCAGCTCGTTGAGCTTAAACAAGTTCGAGCACTATGCCAAGTACTATGATCTCGGCGAGACCAAGGAGAATCAGCCATCCAGCACGGCTGCTAATCTTTCGGCAGCTGCTGCTGCCGCTGCAGCAGCTGCGAACTTCTCGAAATCGGGCGCCAGTTATATGTTGCAACATCTGCCACGCCTCTACAGTCAGTTTGCCGCCCACCAGGCGCAGGTGCAGAGCCAGGACACCGATGCCAAGTCGGAATCGGCATCGGTAAGTGCCTCACTTTCGGCACCCGATCTCTGCGATGACGATTCGCTGGGACGCAATTCCAGTGACACGGGCGCCGGTTTGGAGGGCACGAGCGGCAATCAGGGCAATTGTGGTGACATCGATGTGGAGATCATCGACTCCATCAAGTATCGCACGGATGGCGAGAGCAGTCGTTGTTCCAGCAATGACGAGGCTTCCATCACGCAAATCGATTGAGGCTACCTTACTCAAATTATACCAATAAAGTTATTGTGTCCATGATATGATCCATGTTTTTTAATTCACTACAGAAACTGATGGGTTTGGGAAGGTAAGTAACTGGCTAGCTTTCAATTCAAAGTGTGTGTGATAGATTTGCTTCGATTTGTATCTTTTACAAATAAACCAAAACTCGGCCCCAAGTTGAAGACAGAAATGTGCAGCGGTAAAAGTAATTTCATAAATCATTTGACGCCGTCATCGTCGCCAGTTGTTGGTTCATCTTCCACGTAGTTGCCGCCTCAAGGCATTTTTTAAATGTCCCACCAACGTTGGGCGCCACATAAAAAAAGCAGAGGGAGCCTTCATCACACCGCCACCGAGCATTACACGCCTGACTACGCTTTGTGTAAATTAAAACTGCTGCCGGCTGCTGGATGACGATGACAATGCTCCCCAGTTCTCTTGCATTTCTCGTTTTTTCGCATTTTTTGGTTTTTTTTTTCCATTTGAGCCCCACAGGATATTAATTTTTACACCATTCATTGATTTTGTTTGCTACCCGGTTGCTTAATGAACACATTGCTGTGCAAAACGGCGGGGGGACGGGAGGCGTGGCGACTTGTGCGTTCACCAGGCTCGTTTCCGTTTCCGTTTTTATTTACGTTGCTTCTTGTTTTTTTTTTGTCCCCCTCAATATTGTTATCAAACGTGTGGATTTTCATGAGTTTGCAAATTTCTGCACATTGAGGCAGAAAAAGTGCACTGAAAGCCAATCAAAGCAGCAGTAACAATACAACAACTAAAAGGTAAATAAAAAACACGAAACAAGTACAGTCTGCATCAAAAGTTGTCGATAACAATTTGCATGAGCATGAGAATAAAAAGAAGAAGCAAAGTGGAGCTCCATCATCATCATCATCATCAACATGATTGTGTAATCAAAGTAAGTAGCAAGAGGAGATAGCAGCGAAATTGAAATTCAACCTAATTGCAGGAAATTTATAACTCAACTTAACAGCTGACAGATTTTTCCCTTTTCGCTGCCGCGGGGACTTTTTTGCTAGAGGCTAAAGGAGAAGAGGGTCCTGTCATGAATACTTGCGTACTTTTGTTATCCTCTCGAATTCATAAATCTTGGCAGACGCTCATAATTCATGCAACAGTCGACAATTGGCAGCGGTTTCCACTCAAGACGTTGGGGATGATGGGTGGGGCGTGGGTAAGGGTTTTCCAGCCAGCTAAAAACAAATTTCACCAATGACAAGTCGGGCTAACTGGTAACCAAAACACACAAAAAAAAATGAAAAGCACAGGCAAATGCTTCAAGGAAACCAGAAGAAGCGATGAAAATCCTTTGGGCGAAGTTGGGGTGGAGTTTCCTTTTTAACAAACAATGAATGCAGCTTATCCCAAGGGGACCCAAGTACTTGGGCGTGTTGACAGCTTAAAGCTTTTCCCTTAATTGATAGATTTGTTTGTCTAAACGCGAGGAAATTAAAAAAGAAGTGGAAAAGAGTTATTGTTTATGGTGGAATGGGATTATTTCGAAATTATATGAATTTCTTTTTTTAATATATTAAAAATATATTTAAAAAAAACTGCCTAAGCCCATGTATCTTTTACATGGAACAACTAAATTAGAACTTAAAATCAGCTTAATTTAAAACGATATTAAAACCCAATTATAATCAAAAAAAATTCTTATATTTTCTAAAACTATTATTTAAGGCCGTTCCCTTTATTAATATAATTAATAAATATTTAGTAATATTATCAATTTAGATTTTGTAATTAGAAAATTAATCAAAACCGAAGCCTGTGGCGCCATCTATGGCTTAAAATGCCACATAGAAAAACGTTACATCAAGCAGTGCCGCCAATGCTGTATATTCGCCATATGTATATTCGCAAGCATGGGTCACACTAAATTGGCGCGCATTTTCAAAATGTCTATTTTTATCAATTTGTTTTTGTTCGTTTTAATTTTCAGACACTAAATACATAAGTAAATTCGAGCAACTACGAACTTGGTCCGAACTTGGCAAACAAAATTAAATCAGACTAACTTAAGGCAGTCTTGCATTTACCATCAAAAGACTTTTATTTGGCCTTCGGCAAATTATCATGTTATTGTGAGTGCTCGGATTTTTTTGTCTATTTGTTCTGCTTTTGTTGTCTTTTTTTCACTTTTTGACTTTGCTGTTGTATTAAATTCATGCTTGTAAATGAGCTCAAAATGCTGATTATATTAAGAGGGGTACGCGCTGCATTTGCTCATACATATTTATGAGAAAATTTTCCAGCTAGCTATGTGATTTTTTTCAATGATTGTTTGTTGTTTCTGTTATTTATTTAGTTTAGTTTCTTTGCCAAAACTTACTAATTGCGGCAGCACGTCTTTTAAAAATAAGACGATCAAATAGCTTTAATGAAAATTAGAATAGTTTTTGTATAACCTTTTTTCTACACTTATTTTTTAAATGCGTATTTGATCAACAAAACCCCAACAATAACAGGGGAGGGTTCGAAGTAAAGTAAAGAACACAAGAAAATGAAGATAGGCAAAAACGAAGACGCAGAATCAAAGGCAAATGTAATGTAAACGGGATCATTTTGCGTCAAAACAAAGTGAGGCTGGTGCGAGTGGGATGGTGCTATACAAGACAAGCGGGGCAAGAGGGAGAAGAAGCGACAAAAGTTGAGAGAGAGAACGCCACTCAAAGAGCGTAAAAGAGCAAAGAGAGCGAATAAGAAGAAGAGCCGCCGTTATTTGTTTGACATTTATCAAGAGCAACAATAACAAGAAACTAAAACAACAAATGCAGGGAGAGTGCGAGCAAGTGAGAAGGGGATAGCCATTTGCTTGACATTTTTAAGAAACAATAAATAAACAATAATAAAATGTTCCCAATCTAAACATACAAAAACATATCCATCAAAAACAACAATAAATCCGGACTTTGTAGGAAAACATTTATAGAAAAATTAAAAATGATACAATACAAAATGACGCTTTGAAATTAACAATTAGAAAATAAACTTAATGACAACATGCACAAAATTCAATGCACAATTATAACCAAAATAAAAGCAAGAAGGTAAATAAAACTAAACGATGAAAAGAAAACGACAAGTCAGCGTCTAAGAAAAATGCCATAAAAATAAACAAAGATTAACGAACAAGCGTGGATGGGGGAAATCGTTGACTTCTATGCAATTTTCCGCCTATTTTTACACGCTCTTTATGCGAAGAAAGGCGTGAGAGAGAGAGAGAGTGGGAGAGGGAGGGAGAGGAAGAGCGTGCTTAATGCAAAAAAATATTAAACATGGCTAAATGCGTTCAACCGCCCGCCACCCACTCTCCCGCCGACCCTCTCCCCCTGCCGCTCAGCTAGACAATAAGGCAAACAGAAGGAAGAGAAGAAGCGGCAGAAGAAGACGATGAAGAGGCACCGTGGAACGTAAATGCAAATGGCAATGGGATAAAGCAATTACCAATGTGCATACATACATATGCTTGCCGATCAATCTATGGATACAGTGGATATGCGAATGCGATTGGGAATGGTACACAAATTTGAAATTCTAATTATCCAAAATACGTATACAACATCCAGAATACCACAGATTACATTGGATGCTCGTCCTCAGATAGGCTAAATATGCCAATTGAATATATTGCTATAATCTTTAGATCTAGGAGGGTTTATCTATAAACCAGATACATAACATTATTGCGAACGCGTGAAGGGCACCCACATTTATATGCCATATTTTGCAAACCTTGCGACACTGTGCACCATGAGCATGAGCTACATATCTCGTTGGCGTCCCATCAACAACTTTTTTGGGTCTATATAGCCACCGATTCGGATCCACATCTCTACACCTCTGGCTGCTAAAAATGTTTTTGTTAATGCCTTTGGATTTTCGCTTTTCTGTATCTTTACTTGTGTGCTTTTCTGTATGCAGTGCCGCTTTTGATGATCGTTTTGTTTTCACTTCATTGAAATTTAATACATCTACCGGCACCATTCACAGGATCGGAATATAATAATAATGAACATATCTTTTGACTTTATAATTACGCCCTTATTTGAAAAGTGTTATATTATAATTATATCATTAGCAAATGTTAACCTTTACTTTGTATTATCAAAGTTAGTCACTTTTAGGATAATTACTAACTACAGTTTGGGATTTTCCTACTCAAGGTCAGAGTTATCTTAAAGATTTATCCAACCATAAGTTATAGACGTTCTACAATGTAGAAAAATGAGATTATAAGGTTAAGATAACGCGTTTCGGTTTCAAATAGTTTACCCCCCTTATAGGAAGTTCTCTTTTCACACACACACACACACACAGATACTGTATCTGATATCTTCAATCCGATTCCTATGTGAACTGTGTGTGATATTGTGCGTGTCTTTTAATTGCATTCAATTTCGGTGCTCGACATTTGCATATATTCGAGTCCAATTCGAAACTACATGCGACATTGGACGGGTTGATGGTGATAGTGGCGATGATGAAGATGGTTTGATGGTTCGGTTTTGATGGGATGGTTTCGTGGGAGTGCGGATGCGTATGCGTGATAGGGATGGGGATGGTGCTGTTGTGGTCTGGGGTTGTACATGGCAACAGAAAATTTGTCGGGTTTGTTTGCTTTATTGCTCCACTTTTGCTTGTGACTTTTAGTGCCCTGGCCGCTGTCGCTGCTATTTGATTTTCACATTTTTCTTTATTTTGGTATCACATGATTATACAAACATACTCCACACTCAGATACAGATATGTATACCTGCGGCCTGTATGTGTGTGTGCGTCTGTGTGTGTGTTTGTTCGGTGGAAAATGTCTTTTTCGAAACGTTCTTTTTGTTTTGTTTTATTTCTTTTTATTTGGTTACTTTTTAGTTTCGCTTTTTGAGTGACTGATCTGTTGATCTCCACATTTGTCGCTGTCGTCGTCGTTTGCTCTGCACAGCAACAACATGCACAGTGACGTCAAAGTTTACCTTCATTCTTTAGTTATCTGCAAATATTAAGAATTCCAAAGTAGTGCTAATGATGTCGATTAATTATTGCTCTTCTACAGCTATTCCCCATTATACAAGCGCTTATCGTTCGACTGAATCGCTGATAACATAATAAGGCATTTTTATGCATTTCAGATTCAACTGTGGAGTACAGTTATCATTTCGAATGATTACAAAGAAAAATTAAAATCCAAACTTGAATTAATTATAAGTGTAAAAGATTAAAGGTTATGTTGAATTCAAAAATTTTATAGGGTATGGAATGTGTGATACGAATATATTTTTAAATCACGTGTTGTTGTTTGGTACGACGAATTAGGGAGCTTTGGTCACTCTGAAACATGCTCTTTCTAAGCTTTTGCGCTCTCTTTTCGCTCTCTTTTGACTCCGTCTTGTTGTGCTTTTTTTGCACCTGCTTAACTGTTTTTGTTTTTTCGCCGTTTTAAGCGTTGTTTTGTGGGTGCGCAGGGGCGGGTTGGTAATGTAAGCCCCCCCCTTTTAACGTTGCCATGGTTCTAACTGGTTTTTCGAAATTCCTTCGCACTGCAATTTCACTTGCCCATTGGTATTTGGCCCCCAGAGCGAGTTGTATAACTATTTATGTGAGATCGTGTATATAGACCAGGCGACAACAACTACAGTGCGGCCTCCAAAGCAGCAATTACTTACGAATAGTTTTGTGACCTTAATATCAAACGTTGATTGCGTTTCAGTATACATAGTCTTATAACTCAGTTAGTCTAGGTTTATAAATGTCATAATTATTACATAATTATAAATTCATTTATTGCCAATTAAAGAAGTTCCCACTGTACCACAACGATAACCGCATGGCAAAACGAATGGGAGAGCCAAAGAGAGCGACACAAACACAGTGGCGTCGCGTAAATAAGTTGTGTGTAAACAATTGGGGCCGCTCTCTTGCGTCTCTCAATTCACATCTTTGCGAGAGAGTTTGTTTATGCGCCGTTTGTCCCACATAATTTTTGTTTGTTAGTTTTTCTCCAGGGTTGTCATATGTCAACAAAACTAAGCCATTGATATATATGTATATTCTTTATACAAATATATTTCAAGACCATACATGAGTTTATAGAAAGTGCTCTTTGAGCATCTGCATATGTATTTTCAATTTTACAAATATATGATTATAAAACCTATATTAAAAACACCCATCCCATTTATGTATGTTCATTGAATGACAACCCTATTTTTCAGCTGCTTCTATATGAGCTTCAGCTTTGTTTTTCTGTGTGCGAGTGTTCTATTTTCCAACACACACGTTTTTCGTTTTCGTTAATTTCGCTCTTCTCTCTATCTCTCTCTTTCGCGTATTTTTGGCCAAAGCCACGTTGTTGGATAAAACGGTTTGTTGGAGGCGAAAAACCGGCCGGAAAATTGGGAAAACAATTCCTATTGGAGTTCCGCGAGATCTTTTCTCTCTCTCACTTTTTCTCTGTGCGCTTGTGTTTTTCTGGGCAATCATCAAAATTTTGTATATTTCTTTTGGATGACAAACGAAACGATAAGAACTTGCTTTTTTTCTTTTTGTTGCTTATCGTCATTCTGACTTTCTTTAGCTTGCCTTGTTTGTTTCCTTCAGCTCTCTTGCCCTTTTTTCATTCTCTAATTAACACGTTCGCATTACAATTTTCATTAATAGAACAAAAAGCGAAGAGAGTTACCAAAACTAGAGCGATATTAAAATACAAAACAAATACGCACGCAGCGTAAAAACAATAACGGAATCTCTCTCTCACTCGTTCTCACCTAATAAATGCCGATACATTGTATTTTTGTTATTTGCGCGCGGGTGGGTATCGATAAAAACAATAACAACAAATCCAGAGAGATAAAGAGAGAGAAAACGCGAGTGTATTGATGTGATTGACTTTTTCGCCGCTGCGTGTGACATATGTTCACCCACACAGAAGCAGTTTAATACAGTGTGTAGCATTTATGTAAATGCGATGAATACCTTTTGCCGATAATAAACACCAAGGCACAGTGGGTCAACAAATTGCTATTTTCAGCTTGTAATACTAATTCGCACATAATTAGGTTGTATCATTATGACTAACAGTCACTAGTAATTATAATAACATGTACATTTGTCTCTAACTTATTCTGTTAGCTTAAACAAGACAATTCAACACAATTTTAAGTTTTGTAGTTGTAGTGATATTATGTTGTAATATTTTATTTTGTTGAATTATTATCACCTTTCTTCCCTTAATATGTTCCACTGTGCAAGAACAACAACGCGAGGTAACTGTAAGCGCTGCGTCTTCTTCTTTGCTACTTCTAAGTTTTGGCAACAACAAAAACCATGTGTTTGCCACGCGCTCAATGCGCTCTTTGCCTTACACAGAGCGCAAGAGAGCACCGCTCTCTTCGATGCCATGTGTTTTCCGTTCCATTGCTGAGTTTCAGAAACAAATCAAAATCAACAAATTGCAACCATTTCAATCAATTAGCCGTTTGAGCCTTATGCTAATACGGCAGCTCGAATATCAGCAATGCCAGATTTAAGTTTTCCACACGAAATATTTTTCGACTGAAAAGTAATCGAACAACTGTGTGTGTTTTTGTTTTATTTGTTTTTTTTTTACGCTTTTCAATGTTGTTGTTGTTCTGCCTCAGCTGACGGCACCGCCGACTGCGCTGCTTGTCGTCTGGTTGACGTTCTCGCGTTCGCCGCCGCATTCATTTTTTTGCCTTTCAGCGCAGCGGACGTAGAAACGTAAATGTATTTACAAAAAAGAAGAAACCCCCTTAAACAATAAGCTGCAATAAGTAAACATCAGCAAAAAAAAGAGAAAAGTAAAGACTCCAAAACAAACTCCAAAACAAAGCAAGCAAAGCCGTTGATGAACCAAAAATAATTCAGTAGGTATGCCAAATATTTTTTTTTTACAAGTGTATTTGTGTTTAATTAATTTGTGATAATTAATACCATAATCCAATACAAAAATTGCAAGTGCCGCCAGTAAAAAAAAGGAAACAGAGATTCGCAAAAAGAAAAAGAGAGAGTGCGCTGCAAAGCCAACAAAAAAAAACAGTGAGTGCCAAAAAAATAACAGAAAAATAACAGGGAAAGCAGCAACAACACATAAAGCAAAACTAAAACAACAAAAAGCTCAAACAACGTGGTAAAACAGCAAATGTTGTAGGAATATTTTCAGTGCTGCCCATAGTATGTGTGTGTGCGGTGTGCGTGTGTGTTTGTGTGTCACCAAATGTGCGTGTGTGTCCCCCGCTATGTTGTTGTTGCTGCTGCTGCTTCTGTTATTTCCACTTCTTTTCACGCCCCCCGCTTGGAAAACGGGAAAATTGGAAACTGGAAGCAAGCGAAATTATCAATGATCCCTCAAAACAAAAAAGGATAGGGGCGTTTCTACTGAAAAAAAAGGGGCGGGGCACCCGCATGAAAAATTAAAATAATCCAAACCACAATCGCTAGTTACACACAATATTTTTCAAACTACTGCACACACAGAAGGAAAACAAATTCAATTTGATATTATTTTTAGACCAAATAGCTGAATTGAAATGTCAAAACGATGCTTTGAAAAATGTCACTGCAATTTTTGATAAACTTTCCATTTCTAATTGGAATGTTCAGGAATTGAAAATGTTGTAAACTCTAGTTAAGCCGCAAATTTCGAGTCTTCGAGTCTCTATCAATCATTTTCAAATTAAATCGTCGCCACCTGTTGGCCTTTTATATAAGCACACTCGCACACACACACTCGTGCAAAGAACGCATATCAATCAAAATCTGGGTTATTTTACCCTCTTCGACTTCAATTCTAATGCAAATCCCATGCCGAATGTTTGACACCCTTTTACCTAAGCCCATTCTACCCCGAAAAGTGAATGTTTGCGCTTTACAATTTACACCAGCTACTGGTGGACCTAACTATGATGAACTTAAAAGTTCAATTTTGTAAGATCTCGTGTAAAGAGCTTTTGGAATCACTGATTTAAGATTTGTATATAAATTAGAAGTGTTTAGTGTTATCTCTTTGTTATTTGAATAACACGTTTTTTTTGTGGCTTTAATGATTTTCCACTGTAATCCACTTTGGTTTGTTGTCACTTTTTTCTCGGTTTCGCGTTGGCCTGTTACCCTTACATGCACACACAAATCTACACACGAGCGTGGTGTGTGTGTGTGTGTGGAGAGGGGGTTGGGGTAATGGGCGGGCAGGGGAGGGGGTGTGCGTCGCCGCTGCGTCAGCAAGAAAATGTTCTGGCAGAGAAACGAGGCGCAGAATATCGACAACGCTTTGTCGTTGATTATGCCCTGTATTTGATGGCCCATGTGGGTATATTAGGCAGATAACGCCATGTTCACTTGTAATTTGCATACATCAAATCCAAATACAAAGACACACAACGATTTGTAGTCGTTTATATAATATGCTAGCACGAATTTGGAAGTTTTAGCAGTTACAAAGTGATGATGATGATGATCGCGATTGGTTTCTATGTAGGGTATGCTTCGTTTGATTGACAATACGCGTTACTGGTTTTATTTTGGCGTCGTTGTTGTTAGTGCTCTTGCATATTTCATGTGTGAGTTAGCGATCGTGTGATTTGTTGCTGCTCTTCGCTCTCCTCTTCTGCCCTCTTTCTCTCCCTCCCATTCACTTACTCAATCAGTCACTCACTCTCTTTCTCTCTCCCTGCCTGCCTGCCTGCCTGCTTCTCTCCCTGTCTCGCTGCCTTTCTCTATCTGACCGAGACGCTAATTTGTTGTTGCTAGTGGTGCTATATAGCATATATAGCATATAGCGTCGTGTCTTGATAAAGCGACCTCGCCATTGCCTGCCTGCCTTCTTTTTTTCCATTTTCATTTTCTTTTTTTTTTTGTTCCCTGATAGTTAACCGTCTTCTATAGTTTGTAAAATTCAGTTGTATATCATCGATAGAGAGAAGTGACGAAACACTCCGCTAGCACTTATGCAGATTGCGAAGATCACGTGAAAATAGTAGCTTTAAGTTTGGATTTAGGGTTCATAGGCACACGCTGTGCTAATTGCAGGGCGATTATGCAACGAGCATTCAAGAAAATCCAATGAATACTTCAGACTTTCAAAGCTCTTGGCGTTGTGTGTATTGTTTATTGTTTTTCCTACCAATTGTTGTAGTTTTTCTTTTTGGTTTTTGGGGTTGCGTGTATGCGTGTAGCGGCAATTTCCGACTTAAAAACCAATTGGAAATTGAAATTCCTTGACGCTGGGCGGGATTAAAAACTAATTGAATATCGGCCGTAACATTTCCGACGTTTCGGGGGCGGCAAGTGGGTGGTTTTTGTGGGTGGTTGTCGTCGGCACGCAAGACGCCCACCACCCAAAAACAACAATAAAGCCAAAAAAAAAAACTCGTGCTGTCGTAGTGGCTTCTTCTCTTTTTATTTCACCTCGTGTATTTTTGTTCTTCTCATGTATGTAACTTCATTCCAGTTTTTAATGATAATTAGGGCAAAGGTATTACAAAAAAAATTTAATTTGTTCCTCGTTTAACAATTTAAATAAGCTTTTCAAAATAATAAACATTTCTTGTTGATGTGACAACCACAAAACAACAACTTCTTAGTTCTTGTAGAACTTTTGAATGAAATGCTTTTGTAAAGTGTATTTGCACTTAATTACTATAACTAAGAGATTTGAATAAGCTGATTTATTTGAGCTGCTTGCGATCTATGCACGTGACCGCTGCTGTAAAGGCGTGTGGTGTGCTTTTTTTGAGAACCTCAGCATAGAAGGCAAACTGAGGCTGAGGCGTTTCTGTTTGTTGATTACATAAAAAATGAAAATAATTATGTACGTACAGTGCGTGTGTGTGAGTGTGGGAGAGTGTGTGCTGGTGTGTTCAACTAAAACGCACACACGTGCCACGAGAGCTGTGCCAACACACTCACAACCAAGTTGCTAGCGCGATAAGATATAGCGACTATTAAAAAACAACAACTAAGCGGCGGTAATAGTGCGCAAAATGCAAACAAAAAATAAACTAAAACACAAAAAAAAAAACACTTAAAAGTAGCAACAGGAGACGACAACTTTGTTGTTTCGTCGTCGTTTGTTATACAACAGCCAAGGCGGAGAAAATAGAGCAAACGCATCTGCATCCAAATTAGAATTGGAATTCGAATTGCAATTACAATCGGATTTAAAATAGATGCAGCGGAAATAGCAGGTCAAAAGCACGTTAGCAACACGTTAATTTATATAAATGTATCAATGGTTATTATTAACAAGGATTTGCGGGAAATTAGCAGATTTCAAGAAATTAAATGGAGGTCGAGCATATAATGTTATAAGTCAAGTTCCTAAAGCAATCACAAGTGGCATATTTTTAAGATGAATAATGCCTCCTTATGCGAACTACAATTAAGACTCATAATTGGTTTTTAGATTTCACTTTGCAGCGATATACATACATACATACATACATACATCATATATTTTTCGTTTTCATTTTCAACTCGAGGGAGCATACATATTTTCCATTTGTAATTGTTTAGAATACACCTGTTTCCCACTCTCCGCCCATTCAGACTTACATATATGGAATGTTTTCCCAGCTGTTAGCACATGGTTCACATGTTCGTTTTTCACTCAATGCTGAGCAAATGCAGTATGCAAATTAATATGTATAGGAGAAAATAATACAACTTTAATAATCGTTAGCCAACAGTACGAATACGTAATGCCAACCGCTCCAACTTGCTCCTATTTCCATTCAATTATCAATCCATCTATTTAACCAAATGTTTAACGAAAAAATAACGTGGCTTCGTTCGTACTCTATATTAGTTTTCTTCTTTTTTTTTTTCTTAATGTATGTTTTTTTTCTGCTCGCCAACTCTTCAACATCAACGAATGTGCTAATTAGTGGGAAACGTTTAACGTACGAGTCTGTGTCAATTGGTTTAAGTTGGTTGATTGAAGGGCATCCCACTGTGCCTGTGCATGTGCCTGATGCCCACTGTACGAGCGTGCCAAACAAACAAACAAACGAGCGCAGTGTTTGTCAAAAGTTTTCATCCCATTGCTAACCATTTGCCAGCACGCACTGATCGCTTACAGTGAGCACTCGCTTGAAAGGAAACGATGCTGGGTCGAGTGGATTTGAAAATGCCAAATAATGACGTTGATAGTTTGCTGATACAAAAAATTCACTTGAGAAGGTGCCGCGTGCCGTGTTATGGAGTGCTCCCTGTAGTTTGCGATGCTTAGAAATGTGGATTTCAATCAATTTTCGACCATTTGCTGATATACACATTACACATATGTATGTATGTACGTGTTAAACATGGCTGGCGACACTTTGGTGGACTGCGTGAAATGCATTTGTGGCATTCAGATTCAGATTTTAGTTAGTGGACAAGTATGCTCCCTTATTTAGCCACATCACGTATACGCCACCGATGCACAACGTTCTCGCTGTTATCAGCAATTGCTGGTTTTTCTTCTATTTTTTTTTTTTTTGTTTTTTACGTTTTTTGTATTTTGCTTTTTTATGTGAGAACGTTTTCGCCTGCTGCCCACAAAAGGGTAAACAACTTTTGCTCTGTCAACACTGAACACACTCATTATTCATTATTATTTTTGCCTCCCTTTTGTTTTGTTGTATGCACACATATTGCTTTTCATTTTATTATTATATTTGTGCTTTTTTTTTTTTTTTTTGTTGTGCTCTTTTTTTCGCGAGGGAAATGTGCGCTTTGGCTATATTTAGTTGTATTAATTGCGGTTGACCCAATTTGTTGTTCTTGCAAAGGCGACGCCTTGTGTAATTGCTTCGAGCAAAAACAAAGAATAAAAAAAAAGAAGCAAATTATAGAAAACTAGTAAAAATAAACTCAACTAAACAGCAGACGGTGAAATGCAGATGTGCACGAGGAAAAGCCAAAAAGAACACATGATGGGTTTATTTTGGTTGAGCGACGACGACGAAATCAATTGAAATTGAAATTTTTCGTCGGCCAAAAAAAGTCGAGTAAAATCAAGCTGAATAAAATCGAAATTGTCAGTCGAAAAGGTAGCGTTCGTAATTCGTCGTCTCAGATGATCGAGGTTGTTTTATTTTTTTTTTTGGTTTTCTTGATGTATTTGTTGCTGAATTTTTGTGGGGACTATCGGGGACTGTAAGTTGGCCTGGCAACAGCGAAAAAGTCCTATGTATGTAAATGCCAAAGCGACAAAACAGCAAACAAAATGTACTAGCAACATGCCTGCATAAATGTATGTACATACATATGTATGTACATAGATGTAAAGACATTGTAAATACTTTCGATACTGCACCACTTAAATCGAACTATTATTAAAAATAAAATAAAGCTTATATTAACCAATTAAGCAGGTCATTGATTAATACATTTTACATCTATGTTTTGAATAGGGTATCAAAAATTTAGCACATAAATTAAAGTAAAAGAAATATATATATTCATATTTTATTCAAAAATGTAGAAATTGCATCACTACGTATGTGCGATATTTTGCATATAAAAAAAGTTTATGCAGTTCTCTTAACGTTTGTTATATTATACATATTAGTAAAAAGTTTACAAAGTACCGAATAATTGTGGTTAAGTAGCCAGTAATATAACCGCAATTGTGTGCAGATTTGTAGATACATAGATGCATGCACACACATGTATGTATGTACATCTATTTATTGTACATCTGAATACATACTTGGCTTACGTGCATTCATTTATATTTAGTTCTTTCTTTTGTTGTCTCTCCTGCTGCAGTTTTCACCGTCTTCTGCTGCCCATTCCTTTGGTTTCTTTTTAGCTTTTTGTGTGTGTCCGTCTTTTTTTGGCGTGCCCAAAAAGCCGGCAAACTTCATTTGTATTTACGCTCTTTTCTTCTTCTGGCGCTTAATGCTCTTTGAAAAACGCTCGCGCTCTGTGATTTTCTCTTTTTTCTTCTTCTTGTTTTTGGCTTTGTTTTTTTTGTTTTTTCTTGGCGTTTTCATTTTCAATTTCGTTGTTGTGCGTGCGCCGTGGAATGGGGAAAAAGTTGTATAAATTTATTTATATTTTCAACAAATATAGGATGATACATAAGCGGTCGTCGTTGTTCAATTTTCCGCTGCTATTGCTAAAATTAAATATGGTTAAACGGCAACACCGAAAAGCAACAAATACGAAACTAAAAACAACTCAAACAAAGCGTGTGCACTGCGCGAAACTTGCTTATATTGTTCAGTTATATGAAAGCATGTAAAGGGTTTAGAACACGTTCTATGGAAAATTTATATGCAAACAAAGCGCAAATAAAGAGATTTTCTAATAGATTTCATACTAAAATTTGCGAACATTTTTAAAAAATTTGTTGCATTTTTTTCAGTGCGTTGCTGCATTCGATATGTTGTTGGTATTGGAATATTTGCGTTCGCTTAATTTATTTAGTGAGTGTGCGTTTGTGTTTCGGCTTCTTGTATTTCCTGCTTTATCGCGTACCTCTTTGGCTCTCTTCTCCCCCTCCTCCCCCACCCTCTTCTCGCCCAGTTTTTGTCGCACGTGTCGCTTTAGATTGTGTGTTTTTTTTTTGTTTTTAATTTGGCAAGCGGATAATTCGCTGGCGTTATATTAATTAATTTAATTATGCGTTTAAGCAACTATTGAGCTGGTTTTTTTTTTTTTGTTTATTTTTTTTTTGGGAAAATAAATGTTTGCGGTGTTTTTTGAGGCTTTTAATGACGTGTAGTTTTAGTTGCTAATGTACATGTGTGTACTTCTAAGTAATTTAATCAGGCACTTGACTAGATTGTTTTATTTCATATAAGCTTATTTTCATAATTGAACAAAACATGGGCAGTTATTGGAAAACGCTATGACTTTTCATAAAAGCATCCGATTTCTCTTATTGTATAAATTTGAAGAAAATTATGACATCTTTTTTGATTGTTACGTATAATATTTTTAAACTCGTGATTTGGTTTTTGGTCACTTAGGTCATCAAATTTGTTTGGTAAATTGAAAATAAAATTAGTTATTTAGTCAGAAGTAATGACGTATTTTGTTGAGCACACATTTAGCTGTTGCCATTTTGTTTATTTATAAATATTTTGAGAATTGTCATAAAAATACAGACTTTCTGAGTCACTTTAGCTAACCAAAGAGCGCAGCGAAGAGAAGTTTGAGAGCGGGCCAATTGAAGTAAGAGCGAGAAAGAGTTATTTTTCAAGCCTAGCCCAAACAGCTGTTTGTTGTGCCTTGTTTTTGTTTTTGCCTGTGGCTTTTGTTGTTGCCACGAGATCCTTGCCAAAAGTTGTTTATGTTAAGGAGAAGCAAAGAGGAGGAGAAGGAGAAAGCGGCAAGGGCTGTCTGCAGATAGAAAGAGACGGATAGCCAGCAGCCCTCCATAAGCCTCAAATTTAAGTATTTGTTTTTGTTGTCAAAGTATAGTTTTATTTCGCATTTATTTGTCGCATTTGTATTTGTTTCTGCTCACTTCAATAAATGGCAATGTCATGCGCGAACGCACAACACACTCGCAAATATATAGAGAGGTGTACAGTAGGCACTCGAAAATGGGCAATAGAAATCGATATTGTATTAGAAGTACGTGGACTTTCTAGAAGTTTGTCTAAACTGGTACTACAGTGTGATTTAATAGTGCATATATGAATTGAAATGTACTGGTTAACAATTAAGTTATTATGCACTAATATTCACTTTAAAGTTATATATTTTACTGTACCTACTCACTAGCTTGTTTACGACGCTTTGACTTTGCTTTGGCTTTTATTTATTTTTATTTATTTTCGCTTTGCCGGCTCTTTTTCTCTCTCTCGTTTCTTTGCTCTCGTACACAATGAAAGCTTTGTGTGATTTTTGCCAGAGAGAGAGAGAGCGAGCGTGTGGGTGTGGTGGTGTGTGTGTGTGTGCTGGGGAGTGTGGCTGGTGGGGGTCGGTTTTTCAATTGCTGTTGCCGCCGCTTCGCTTCATTCGTTTGCCTGCTCGCGTGCTTTACGGTTCGAGATTAACGAGAAAATCTTGTAAAAACCTTTAAACAAAAAAATCACCTACTGGTTTCATAAACAAATTTTGCGAACAAAATATATAGAGGCACATTAAACGGAGAAGCTAAAACCTTCAACAATTTCCTAAACATTTAAGCATTTTATTTTTTTTGCGTGCAATAAAACGACAACGAAGCTGCGAGAACGCCTTGTATGGAGGTATGTGATACTGAATCAACACAAATTAAATATAAATACATTATAGAAGAAAACAAAATATTTAAAAGCGGGCCATAAAAATAAAATAAATATAACAAAAAAGTGTGTGTGTGTTGTTGGTTGGTGTTTGTGTGTGAGTAAAACAAAAATAATAATAAGAAATACGAATGGCAAACAAAAAGAGAGAGAGAGAGAGCGAGAAAGAGCGAGTGTGAAAGAGAGACGGAGGATCGCAGATTACAATTTGAATTTTAAATTGGTTTTTTTCCAATCAAATGTACAACTTGACATTTTGTCATCGATTCCCCATTTGAGCTATTTCCTTTATTTTGCGTAATGCCCAATTTTCTATACATTCTCCGATTTCATAATCATGCCTTAAACTTAGCCACTAAATGTATAAAAATAACAACAACTAAAATAAAAAAAATGCCCACGAAACGAAAACCACGTTGAAATTTCATTTATATCCCACTCTTTCTCCGGCTGCCCTTTCTCTTTGGCATTCTCTTTTGGTTCTCTTTTGCCTTTAAAGCAGTTAAAACTGCTTTTCCACAGTCAAAGCTCCATAATTGAACCAAAAAGGCTATTTTTAAAGTATAGAAAATGTATTACGCTTAACTAAAGACTACTGCACTTTTCCGAAATTGATAGTAATATTAAAACTCATGAGTAATTTGTTTTGGAGCCAGATTTTTTGTAAAGAGTACACTGCAGACTAGGTGACACACTAAAAAAAAGAAGATATGCTCTTATCGTCCCCACTCTGTCTCTCTTTTACGATTTCTCGCACACACACGTGCAATGACATTTATTTTTGTTTTTTTTTGTTTTATGAAAACGACGCGAATAAGCTAACAATAAATAGACAACAACAAAAGCGATCAACAGCAATTATAAACGCCAAAAGCGCTTTTCTAGCGGCCTTGTTGCGTTTTTCAGTTTATACAAAAACCAAAAACAAATACAATACAGACGTGTATATAGAAAAACTTAGCCAAATTTGTACAGATTTGTTGCTTTTTTATTTATATTTATTCCAAGCACTCGACTGTATTGTTTCAATATTTTTTTTCAAGAACTTTGTGTTTGCTTAGTTTTTATAGGTATTAGATGGGTATTTAGGATAGTATTTATAGATGGTGGATGTGCATAAAATATAATACAAATCGGCATACTTGCGCAGAGTTTCAAAGTTTTACTTTTCATGCACTATATTTGATGCACCCTTTTAGTTTTTCAATGAGTTTCCTTTACGAATTCATATTTTTCATAACTCATACGCCCTGTTGTCGGTGTTTTATTATTCTTTTCGATGATTTGACCCAGGCGTATACGTAATGTGCAAGGCAAAGCGTAAGAAAGAGGGAGAGCGAGAGAGCGCGTGAGAGAGTGACTTACACACACACATACGCACACTTACCGACACCAGTGCAGAATCACAGACATGGCGGCCACAACGTCAGGCATTACGTATACGCCGCGTGGTTGTCGCCATCGCATTTCTTATTTTCTTTTCATTTTATTTATTCTGATATTTTTTTCTTCTTTTGTTGTTGTTGCTGTCGCTGGCATCGTCTATCGAGAAAATTCTGAAAAATTCTTCGATATTGATGATAAAAGTAAACCGTCTTGTTTTTAAGCGCATTTGAACGAAGTGTCGACCTTAAAATTGGTGGGAAAATAAAAATACAACATATTAATTTTAAAGCGTTTCACAAAAATATATTATAATTGCTTATGATACTTGCAGTTTATGCGAATAACTAACAAGCAAGTTATACAATTTCTTGGATACTGGAGTTTAAAATTCTTATCGCGGTTGGAAAAACCAAACCCAACAGAAAAAATCGAAATCGCAAACATGTATTATAAACATTTTCCTCTACGTAATTGTTTAAAAAACATTTTTGATTCACCTTTGTTCTCTGTTATTTGAATGAATTTCTGAAATTTTTGTTTATATTTCATCAAATGAGAGAGAGAGAAAGAGAGACAACGCTAATAACACAAAGAAAGAGAGAGAGAGAAGTTCTCTCAAAAAATGCTGCTGCTGCTTTTCCTTTTTCGCCGTTTCTCGCTTTTATTACACTTTCTGTTGTTGTTTTTGCTGTCATTTAGCTTTTTGCCTTCTACGAGTAGTATGCTATCTTGTTGATGGCCGGAAGTATGCAAAAGCTTTTTTCTCTTTCTCGCTCTTTGTTACGTGAAATGTTTTGAAAGCTGTAGCCATAATTTTACCTATTTGCCTATTGTATATTTTATTTAAGACAAATCAAAATAATTAAACACAAATGAAACACAAACACAAAGCATTGTAAATCAAGGCAATTGCCATTACATTTTATTCAACGATAATTGTAAATGTACATAAAGTGGAAAATGCCGGCAACTCATTCTCTTTGTGCCATCTGACAAACGTACATATTTGTATTTTAATATATGCATCATTATTATTTTTTTTTTGTGTTATCTCACGCTCTTCTTTTTCGTATTACTTTTATTAAAAGAGGAAACAACTCATTAAACATTTTTCCATAGATTTTTCCCCATTTTCCCCACTGGCATTTCAATTGGGCGACAATTTTCACAGCAACAGCAAGAAAAACAAAACATGCTGGCTCTCAATTATTTGTTTGTTTGTGTGTATTATTATTGAACCAGTCGCACGCTGATTATTCCACGAGGTTTAACCATTTTTCAACCGTATGCAGGGTATCAATTGGAGTAAACGGTTGTATATAGTCGAAAAAGTGGGCTAGGAAAATTAGGCGGAAAAAAGCTGATCTTTCGTTAAAATCTAAGAGGGGTGATAATGTAATTGAATCATTGCATAGAAATTTGCATTATGAATTCTTGAATAAATGTATTCATATTCATATTTTCGTAGTATTTCTTTCTAATTTAATGGGTATCAACGAGTTGGGACTCGCTATCGAGTCGTGGCTTAACTCCACTTGCTAGTCGGTGGTTTTATTCGCTGCTAAGTGGCTCCCTTACGATTATTTTTTTGACACGCTCATAAGCATCCGTGTGCCGCATTTGTGCACACTTTGCTACACATATATCATATATCTGGATGAATCATCCTCCATCATCATCATCATCACCGTAATCATCGTCATCATCATCATGTTCTCCTCAGTAGCTTCATGGCGTTTCATTAGCGTGGCTGCTTCTATACTATTTTCTATTCCTTTTTTTTTTGTATTTTGGCTTTTGTTTTTTAGCAAGCAGTTAGCCCAGGTACAGTTACCACTGATTATTTTGTTTTTGGCTTTTGCTGTTAATTGGCTGGCAGAAGAAAAGACCCAAATGCAAAACCTGCATTCTCTCCTGTTCTCTTTCTTTCCGTTTCCTATTTTTTTTTGTCGGTGGGTGGATGAATTTGGGGGGTTTTTCAGTTGACATTTAAAATGGCTCCATGCTGGAGAAAGGTCTTCAGGTCACAGCCTAAAAGCTAAAAAGCCAGCGAGAGAGCCATTTCGTTGACGGTGACGTTGACGTTTCTAGAACACAGTACTAATCTCGCAACTTTTACAGTGCACGCTTTAAAATATAAAAGAACAAAGTTACCAGCGATTTCCGAGTAAATTTAGTTTGTTCTGTTACAAACTGAGTCCCAAAGTAATCAAATTAAAATACAAATTCATAAACGAGTTTTGCCTGTTCGCGTTAGGAAAGTTCTACTGTAATAACAAACCGTAGCTGCGGCTCAAAATCAAATGCGTAGCTTTCTCTCTTTTTTGTTCTCTTTCGAACACAACAATAAAGCTGAGATAAACAAATTCCAACTGAGAGCAGCGGAAAAGAGAGCCTTTCACCGGGCAGAGAGAACAAGAGAGAGAGATGAAACATATGTATCGGCATTTTGCGATGGAGTTTTTCCAGTGTTGCATTGGCCAAAAACTGCTGTTGCTTCTCTTATTCTTATTCTTATTCTTATTGTTCTTGTTTATTGTTGTTGTCGCCATGCGGCCATATTTGCTAATTAATTATGTCAAAGGCAATAACGCACCACCTCCACCTCCGTTTCTCTTCTTCTAATCTCAAACACGCTGTTTTGCTCTCGCTCTATTTGTTGCCGCTCTCTTGCGACGCTGCAAAATAAAATATTCGTAAGCGTCTTGTTATTATTTTGTTGTTGCTCAAAAAAGAAAATACAAAACAATACAAAAAAGACAAAATAAAAAGTTGCCAAGACAACGAGTAGACTTTCGAAAAAAGAAAACAAAAATTGCGTCGTTTTTGCTACAATAAACGAATTCCAGACTATGCACAGTAACAAATATTTAAGCAGATTGGCAGGAAATGATTAAAGTTAGATTAAAATGAATCTTATTTAATCAATTTCATAATTGATTTAAAACAAATGTGTATTACTGTGGCATTAAAGCATTTTTTCTGTAACTGATGAACGTATCTTCTCGAACACAAATTCCAAGCATTTGTTTTCCGTGTACAAAAATAAATACATTCCAGGCTGTACTATTTGTTTGGGCGGTCAGTGTAATGACGCCGACGTTGACTGCGCTGTCGGCGTTGGAGGTCAGCGGAGCTTTGTATTTATTGTTTTTGTTGGCCGTGCGTTTCGTTCTCGTCGCGTTTGTTGTGTTTTTCGCATTTACGGTTACGGTTTTGTTGTGGCGCGCACTTTTCTGCCTCTCCTCGTTCTCGTTCTCTTTCCCTCCCCCTTCCCCTCGTTGTCTCTTTGCCCTTCCTCTTGGCATACGTTTTGCACATGCAAAACAATGGGTAATAATCAGGTAGGTTAGCGCAAGAAGAAGAAAAAGGAAATACAGTGTGCACTCGAACGGATGAACTTCGATATGATTAAGAAATCAAATATAACACTTTGATAGCCTATCGCAAGTTTTCGCAATTACCGGAAGTATCGCAAGTTGATACGTTCGTTTTATCGCGGTCCCACTGTATTAGCTAGTAAAAGTAAATTTGCTTCTTGGACATTTCTATTGTCGAGTTTTCGTTAGTTTCCGTAGTTATTCTAGCAGTGCCTGCCCCCAAATGAAAATCAATAAATAATAATACACTTTGTTGGCTGCCCCACTCCCCCTTACCGCTCGCCCCCTCTCTGTTTAACCAACTATTCGCCCTCTCATTCGCACGTTCGTTTTGCGATGCCCAACGGCAAATATATGTTGCCCCTCGGGCAAAATGAATATTTAAGTTAATTGCCTTTGATGTAATAGCATGTGATGAGCAACTGACTGAATGGATGAATAAATGATGTATACATTACTCGATTACTTTGGCTATCGATCGATCATGGATCCTAGAATTATTAAAAAAAACATTTTTTAACCTCTGAACCTTGAAAATGAAATCTTTGGGAATATAATAAACATATTTTCACTGGTGGCAAATTAAATATTCGATTACTTTCGTTTTGATTGGTCATCGATCATTGATCTTTGGACTCTCATTGATTTTAATTCGAGTCACTGGGAACTTTAAGCTGAAGAAAATAAGTGGAAACTATAAGGGAATATACGTCCGCATACAGAAATACTGATAAGATAATCTCCACACAAATTTAGAAAGAGAGGGGGCTACGAGAACAGAGAGAGACAGGTTGATTATTTGAGAAAGAGAGCAGGTGAAGTGCCAACCCCGTTGGCGTCATAAAAATGCCACAAAAAGCAAACACGCGTAAATTAGAAGTAACAACAAAAAAGAATAAAAAAATGTCTTCGATTGCATAAATTTTAGGAAAGGCATTATTATTATAGAACGGGTGGGAAAATACCCAGTAAAGTATGCAATAAAAAATGGCGAAGGACGTTCAATAACAATAAAAACAAACTGATAAATAATTACATATCTCGTCATCAATCGCACTTCCCGAAAAGTCAATTTGATGACCGTACAAAGTGCAGTGAATTGATAATTTCATCAAACAATCATTAGATCATCAGCGTGTTGGGCTAAAAATATAAACTTGGCTTTAAATAGCCGGATAACCTAAAAGGAATTTCATACCTAATGATGAGGCAATCAACTGAGATGTTTTAGCCACTCATAATGCTTGATGATCGCATTCTAAAATGTCTGAATGTAATTGATGTCATACCAACGGGTCACGATCCCAATATCACAATCGTTTCTTGTACCAATGCAATAATTATTACCATATGCGATATCTTTTTGTGTTGTAAGTGCAGATTATAATTACGATTTTTGGATTGGCAAACCTAAAGTTAAACTGGGCGAATTGCAAACTTGCAAACTCTGACTCAGAGAAATGACCAATCCTCTGTGTCTAAAATCTTTGCCCGATGATGTAATAAACAATAACTGTGGTTTTGATAAATCATGCAAATTAAATTAGATGTTGCACAATGGCTTGAATTCTTTAAAAAGCAAATGGGGTTAATAACTAGAACTTTGGACTAAACATCTTCTGTTTACTTTTCACTTGCAGCATGTCCACAGATAATCCCACACAGTTGCTGACCACCCGTGATTTGAGCCAACTGCGTGGACATCTGCAATCCGGCACAGTAGCGGTGGCCTCCACGCCCACTTCTGTGGTGGCAGCAGCAACAGTGGCTGCCGCCCATGGATACCGCACCATTGCACAACCCCAACAACCCGCCAACAGCAGCAGCAGCAGCAGTAACAGCACCAGCACCAGCACCACAGCAACATCTGCAACATCTGCAACAGCAGCAGCAGCATCTGTAGCAGCAGCAGCAGCAGCATCAGCTCAACCACCTGTAATACCACCAGTTATATCCACAAGCAATAGCAACATGCCGGCAAGTGCCTCAAAATATGTATTTCTGCAACACAATCACAATGGTGGTTTTACGGCATACGACGGCTCTGCAACCACAACAGCGACGGGCAGCACCGGAACTGTGGCTGCCACCGGTGGCAATATAGTACTCCTGGCCGCCGCGCCACTGGATGCGAGTACCGGCGAGACTTTGGTCAATGTGCGAACAGCTGAAGATGATGGAGAGTTGCGCTCGCTGTCCTGGCTCAGCGATACCAATCTAATTAAGGGCATTGTGACCACAACAGCCGGACAGGCGGGAAAACGTGGTGCAACGGTGGCTATCAAGGCGACGGCCGGAGCAACAGGAACAGTAGCATCCGGTGCAACCAATGGCAATCTGTGTATAGTCAGCGATTTGATAGAGGAGCTACCCACTAATCTGAGCGAAACTAGTGAACAGGAGGCGGCCGGAGGGGCAGCAAGTGGGTCACCAGCAGGATCGACTGTGTACAGCACCACAACGGTGCACAAAGGAGCCAGTGGCACCACCACCGTGGTGGAGTACAAGGCCAGCAAAGCCAGTCAACAGCAGCAACAGCCGCAACAGCAGCAGCAGCAGCAACAGCAGCAACAGCAGCAACAGCAACAACAACAGACGACCTATTTGCCAACGCCGACAAGAACCACTATGGTGGGTCACGGCTATATGCCGGTGGTGGTGAGCAGTGCCAGCCAACCCATACTCTCGCCCGCCAAACAGCAGCTACAGCAACAGATCTATGTGACCAGCAATGGTAGTACAACAGCCAGCGGAGGAACCATCTACAAGGCAGCCAGCCAGGCACTTAGCTCGCCAACCACCAGCAGCAGCAGCAGTAGCAACACCACCACCCACCATCCGCACAAAAAGTATCTGCGCGAAAAGATGCACGTCCAGATGGATCATAGCAGTCACGTGGCCTCAACTGTTACGGTGGTCAGTTCGCCGGCCTCCTCGAACAATTCCTCGATTAGCAGCTCCAACACTGGCTCCGTATCCGGTTCGGGATCCTCGACAGCGGCTGTAAATGGTGGCAATAGCCCAGTGCCGAAGGCCAGTAGCTTTAGCACCGTATTCGAGGCGGTCAACTATGCCACATCGGCTGCCAACAACAGCAGCAGCAGCAGCAGCAGCAACAACAACAGCAGCACACCCAACAGTCAAGCCATACTCCATGGCCAGGAGCCACCGGCTGTGGTAACCACAACGACTTTGATCAGTGCCGGATCCCTGCCGCCGGGCTATAGCTTCGTCAATCACGTGGCCAGCACGCCGCATGTGCTGTGAGTTCAGATCCCCGATTTTTTTGAAGAAACCAATAACTAACGCCTTCTCTTGCAGTGCCACACCAGCGCATGTTGCCTCCCCGGAGACGCCACCCGGAGCGGCTTTGTTGCCAGGAACATATTATGCCACAAGCACCACATCAGCGGGCACAACCACAACCACTTTGCAGCCGCGTAGTCTGCAGTTATCCGTCTCGCCACCGCCGTCTAATTTGACGCCAACGAGTCAAGTGCACAATGGATCACTAGGAGGAGGAGGAGGAGGTGGAGGAGCTAACCTGCGCAGTCCCAATAGTTATGCCAGCTACGAGAACGAGGATTCGCTAAAGGAATTCGATCTGGTGGTCAGCTCACGCATGCACACAAGCACGCCGCAATATTCGGTGTCCAAAAGTGGAGCCAACGGTTATGGTAGCGGCAACAGCAATGTGAATGGCGCCGGAGCTGGTAACAATACGCCGCAAAAGCAAAAACATCCCAATAACGTGCCATACGATCCGCTAGTGCATACCAATAACAAGCCGCCATATAGCTTTAGGTGACTATATATATACACAAAAAATGAGATAATTGAGTTTATATTTAAATGTTATCAATCAATTGCAGTTCCTTGATCTTCATGGCCATTGAGGGTTCGAATGAGAAGGCACTGCCCGTTAAAGAGATCTATGCGTGGATTGTGCAGCACTTTCCGTACTTCAAGACGGCACCCAATGGCTGGAAAAATAGCGTGCGCCACAATCTCTCGCTGAACAAGAGCTTCGTTAAGGTGGAGAAGGCGCCCAACATGGGCAAGGGATCGTTGTGGCGTGTGGAGCCACAGCAGCGCCAGAATCTCATCCAGGCGCTGAATCGTTCGCCCTTCTTTCCCAACTCGGCGGTGGATAAGATCAGTCCCTCGCTTAAAAGTCCCAGTGGTGGATCCGCATACGATAGCCTCGATGGCGGCAGTATTGCGGTATCCTCGATTCAGCCAGTGGCTGGGGGTGCTGGAATTGCAGCTGCCGCAGCCGTGGCTCTGTCCACGCCCACCAAAAGCAACGGTCTGGTGCTGGCCAATGGTGCTAGTCAGGCGACAAACGCGGCCAGGCCGCATAGCCCCAATGGTGGTGGCAGTGGCAGTCATGCCCGCTTCGATCCCAAGCTATTCCCCAATCTGTCCAAAGCTTTTCGGAATATACGCGAGGATACAGTCGGTCAGCCGCTGTTGCAAGATGCCCTCGATGACGAACTGTCCGGCGATTATCACAATAATAATAACAATAACAGTGGCAGCAAGTACAATTTCGTGGGCTTGAATGGCAGCGGAGGTACTGGTTCCACCGCAAATGGAACTTCCGATGGCATCAATTTCGCGCGATTGGCACGCGATTGCGGAGCGGACAGCATGGACGATGTGCATGCGGCGGCGGCGATGCTCTACCTCAAACACGGACCAAAGGCCTTTAGTGAGCCCTTCCAGAATGGGTAAATAATAACCATATACCTCTTCTAGTCGATCCTAGTTATCTAAGCATTTGTTATTCTCGCCCTACAGAAGTGCACCGGTGATAACGAGTTCGCCCAGCGAGGATCACACTTATTCGGCGGGTGGCAACAGCAATGCGGACAGTGGCTCCTCCACGCCACTGACCAATGGCAATGCCCTGGCCAGCGTGGCGCATGCCGTCGCTCAGGGTCAGAATAACCAAGGAGAAGCTGGATCCGATAGCAACTGCGCCAGCTCGGATGCTGCCTACGATAGCAGTGAGGAGAAGTGAGTTTTCACATAGCATTTGCTGTATAATTGATGTTTCTAAGTAATGGCTTTTGTAACGTTATCTCATCAGTCACAACATCACACCCGAAGAGATGGCCGATCGGCAGCGACATCGCGACGGCGTGGACGCCCTACTCTCGCTATCTGGCTCCTCGATAGTGGAGTGCGGTTCGGTGGCCACCACGCATTATCACAGCAACGGCAGCAGCGGCAGCAGCCATGGATCCCCGCACAAGCGAGCCTCGAGTCACAGTTTGGAGGAGGAGCACCAGCAGCAGCACAGGGAACAGCAGCTGCAACAGCAGCAGCAGCAGCATCATCTTCAGCAGCAACATCACCACCAGCAATTTGGCAGCAATCAAGCCGTCTACACCAACGGCAGTGGCAGCAAGATGGCATTATTGAGCAGTGCTGCCGCCAATGTGGCACTCGCCCAACAGCAGCAGCAGCAGCAGATACACCAGGATCTGTACTCCTCGACGGCTGGACACAATGCCAGTATGTATCTGGGTGGACTGAACAATCACTGTCTGCCCGGTGGAGGCGGTGTAGGCTCGGTGGGCGTGGCGGCGGGCCTGTTGCCACAGCATTTGAGTGCTGCGACGGTGGCAAGTAAAAATAAGGTGAAACCACTGCGGGGATTACGCACCAAGTTTAAGCGAAAGTCCGCCTGGATGCGGTGAATATGGCGACAGGCTGGCGGCAAATGGACCTAGTACAGCCATCCAAAGATCGCCATCCTAACCCCGCCCCTAATATACGCCCTCCCGCCCCTGCGATCTGTTGTTGTCTCTTTCTAGAGCAAAAATTGTTCAAATCACAGAGCATTTAGACTAAATTTCGTAATCTTAGAAAGCCCATATTTTCTGCCTTTTTTTTTTTTTTATTGCTCTACCTTTTACAATTTCTTGTGTGTTTCCGTTTTTGTTATACAAGTTTTTTTTTTTGACTACAATTTTTTTTTATTATTATTTTTTAACTTTAGCCCTAATGTTTTAGGTTTTTTTTTTCTGTGACTTTACTGTGCCCCGCAATTGATTGTTGGCCATTTAATTATTACTTGATTAACTAATACTATATGATTTATAAGCCATCCTAGCTGCAATTTCTTACAACTCCTAGCTGTTAAGTGACTTCTTATATTTTAGCTTGTAATTTTAAATTGTGCAAATATTTTACAGACCAATCGCAAAACGAAATTAATTTTAATGGCAACCATTTGAAATCGAAACCAGAGTAATAATGGAAATGTATCTGGTTTTTTTTAGGGCCCACAATTTGTTGTTAGTTTTTAATACATACGAAACTGTAGTTTATTTGTTTTAACTCGCGACACGAGGGACACAAACGAAGTGAACTTTTCCAGCGTATCAGTGACAAAGTTTATATCAAAGGAAAACAACACATAAAACACCAACAAATTGAGCTAAGTAGGAATGTAGCTAAGTAAAAGAAAACACGAAACGAAATAACGAAACAAAACAAAAAAAAATTGTAAAAAGCGCAAGAAAACGGAAAAAATGTAGAAAACAAACGCAACGTTTGTACAAAGAGCAACCAGAATTAAGATTCTTTTTTATTTCGGGTTTTGTGCCGCAAGAAAATGTTTTTCCTACACTTATAAGATCCAAAAAAACAAAAAAAAAACACCCTACTTACATGATCTAAAAACAAGCGATATAAAAATATATGCATATACATATAGAAGGAGCGTTATATAGAGAAACTTAAGATAAGCCAAGCAAGAAACCCACAAAGAAACACACATTTAGCGCCTTATATATTGAGTCCTTAGCTAAAACGAAAGAGAGATCTGTTGAATTGTTTGAACTGCTTTGTTATACGAATGCATGAGTACATATATATATATATAAATATACATATATATCTATGTATAGTTAAGACCCCTACCTATTTTGACCCGCCCAGTAATCCCCTCCCTCCCCTCACCCCACACGACACTCAAGCAAATGTTAAATCAAAGATATTTAGTTGTTAAGCCAGGGAGTTAATTGTAAGCTTCATTTAGATGGTTACGTAGTTGAAATGCTAAACATTTGTTAACAAGAATCAAACCGTAAGCTAGCCGATTTTAGTTGAATGAACCTCCTGCGAAAAATTTCCTACCCAGGTGTATATACAGAATGGATTTAGCTGTTGAAATGATGCTGCACATCTTTACATAGGCATATTGTGGAAACCAAGAAATACTTATTAACAATTAAATAAGCGAATGGAAGAACTTGACAAAGAACGCCCTAAGTGTATACACTTCATGTACCTTTTTAGCAAAAAAAAAGCAAACAAAACGCAAAAGCAAAGATCGCATTAAAATTATATACATACTATATTTAAACTACCAATTACGAAACTAAACTAAATGTTGATGTCAAAGAGAAACCAATTTGCTAGTTGTTACAAACCAGAAAAGAAACGAAAACAAAAACAAAACAAAAAAAACAGAAAAACCGATAAACAATGTTAAAACTATTTTGTTTCCTCAAACACTTATTATTAAGATTTAGATTACGATTATGGTTTTTGTTTTTTTCTTTAGTTCTATTGCGTAAGAATATTGCCTTGGTGCAAATTTTTGGGGAAAGGAATGTGACTAAAATACCAGAAGCGAGAGCAACAAAATAATTGTATACCTAGCTTTAACTTAAGGTCGTAAAAAACAAGCAAGAAGAAAAAAAAACCAAAACCAAAATACACACCTTTTTCATAGAAACCTACGCACGACACACAGTGAAAGACAATCGCCGCCCGTGTTGTTGTCGTTGTCGCTTAAGTTTAAAGTTTAAACAAATTCTATGTAGCTATAGTAATATATATATAAACTACACACTCACACACACACACAAACACAGCAATAGCAAAGTACATATACGACAAATATTGTTATGCAACCTTAAGCTTTAGCGGAGATAAGATGGAGAAAACTATCTGCCCGATCCCACAGCTTCTATATCCCATATCCCATATACACTTTATATCTCACAAAAACAAAAACAAACAAAAAAACAATCGATGAGCTAAGCAGTTTTGTTACCGTGTTTTTCTTCTATTTTAATTATTATATCGCATCATTATTATTATTATTATTACCGTATATATTCATGGTATATATACTTACATATATGATTATACAACCTTTTTTTGCGTACCAAATACACACCAATCAAAATGTGAAATACTTTTTTTTACCAACTTTGTGTTTTATTTCGGTTCGATTTGATCCTACATCATTTTATCATTTTGTGGGTTGTTATTTTATTGAATTTATTTCTATTTTACTATTCGACAGCGATGTGAATATAGCTTGTAATAGTTGTACATAAATGAGTATATAGGGTTTATATAGAGAGATCGGATTCTGTTGAACTATATTAAGTGCCTGCCTCCTCCCAAGATGATGTTGAAAATAAAAGAAAAGAGTAATAAATTAAATTTAAAACCCTGGGCCAAATCCAGAGTAGAGCTTTGATTAGACGACGCACTGTTGCCAATTTTCATAGATTCGTTTGTTGAAATGTTAGCTTGAAGCTAAAAGAACTCGATCCTTAAGCCCCGCCTTGCTTTAGCCTGAAAAATATAACAAAATATAACAAACAACGATAGGACACTCACAAAACACACACAATGTACAGACTACAGGGTATCCAAAACATCTCGAACTCGACAAACCGAAGGGATTAAGATACATTTGCCCACATGCAGATACTTACAGATACATAAAGATACATACGTGTGTATCTCTCTGATGAATAGGATGATCAATCTGTTTGCCCTCCAAGGTTTCAACTAGCGCCTGTTTTTATGTCTTTAACACCTCTGTACCAAACCAAGCAAAAAAAAAAAAAGAAAACTAATTCAAAAGATATATAAACACATACAAAAGCAAAGTAAATCAATTAAGATACTTAAGAAATACCAAGCAAAATTTAAGCAAATCAAACATAAATTCTATTTATATATATACATGTGTACATATGTTTGTACATACATATGTATGAAAGCAGAGAAGCAAAGAAAACAAAACAAAAAATGGTTAGGATGAAAATGTTACCCTGTATTTTTTTAGACATAACATTTTTCTACTTTTTGGACGATGTAAAACTCAAAGACAAACAACAAAAACGGAACAAAAAAAAAATCCAAGAAAAGATTGTAAAAAATGTATGCATATGAAAGGTAAAATGTATCATTTCAATTTGTTGCTAATTTATAGAAAACACACGGAACAAGACGAGCAAACCAAGTGCGAAATGCGAAACCGATTTGGGACTGATCTTTGGGCCTGTATCTTTGTGTATAAGCGAATTGTGTATGAACATACAATAAATAAATTACTCTCCACCTATCTGTTGATATCGAGCAAAACCGTCTGGCTTTTTCATTTTTGGCAATATTTTATTTCAATATCTATAATATCTACTTTTCAGAGTTGGTTAAAAACTTTTCTTTCAATTATAAATGCCTTCGATTTTAATATATTTGTATTTATGTACATTTCAATGGATCTCTTAACAACAGTCAATGAAAGAAAAAAATTTTTGTTAAAATCGTTTTATATTATTTATAAAACCGTTATTTAGTAAGCTTTTTTAATTTTACCAAACTCACCAACTCAAGCGAATACACCAACCCACGTAGCGGAGACACCTTCCCCATCTAGCGAGTGCTCACACCCAGGCGGAAAGCGCATAGATATGCGGTTCAAAATGGTTTTGTAGCAAGCAGCTTTCATTTGAAAAACAGCCGGCTAAATTCAAATAAAAGTTAAAATAAAACTTGTATTTTAGTTTCGTTCGCTTCCCCAAAATGAAATATAACGTTCGTATTGGAATACAGTAGATTCGTCTTTATTGAATTTGATTTTTCTGTTCAGTTTTACATGCTATATAAACTAGTTTATTAATCATATTATTATTATTTATATTCGCATTATCTCGTGTTTCTCATTTCTCGCCTTTTCGTCTTTCGTTTGTTTTTTTTTTATTTTTGTCATATTTTGATAATTGTTTTCGTGGCTGTTTCCTTTTTCTCGTTTGATTTCTTGAATGCGCTTTGGTTTTTTTTGTTCTTTGCAAACCGCTTGCTGGAAAATCGTTTTCAATGAGTGTGAAATCAAAAACACAATTACAGTTTAGCTTAATTAAAAAAAAATATTCATTACCTGTTAATTTATTTTGTTTTTGCTTGTTAATTTTATGCTCGTGTGCATTTATACAAGAAATGCTACAAAAAAATGTTTACTTTTGTTTTGGTTTTTGTTTTTGTTTTAAGTTTATTTTGGTTAATTTTTGTAAGTTTTTGCTTTCGCTTAGGTCTTAGAAAATGATTTCGAGGTTGCCAAAAATTGTATGTGCTTAAGTTTAATATCTATGTATAATATATATATATAACTATATATGGTTTTTCTTGTTGTTTTTGTTTTTCTATTTACTTTTGTTTATATGTATATTTTTGATATTTTTGCTGCTTTTTCTTTTTCAATTGTTTCTTTGGGCACATTTTGCTAATTTGCTTAAGAGTCTCCTTCATTTTTTGTTAGTCTCCTCGCTTCATTTTGCATTATTAATTTATTCTGGTTTTATTTTGTTATTTGTATTTTTTGTTATTTGTTATGTTCATTGCATTTTTGGGCGGATTTCAAACTGAAAAACGGAGCTGGCTGTCCTCATCTCAAGATCATTGTCGGTTGAAAACTAAGGGAATCGGTTTGGTATCGGTTCAATAGATCTGTTCTATGTGTTAACTACGGCTCTTTATCGTTATCTTTATCTTTATCTGGTTTTTCTTGTTCTGCATCTCATCATCATCATCATCATCATCATCGTTCATAATCATTTTGCATAAACACTATTATGTTATATAGAGACTTTTGTATATATGCATATCTGCTGGTTAACACTATATGGTTATTTCAAGTCTGTTTTGTATTTACTCTTTACTTTGGATATACTTTTTGGATCTGCTAAAATAACTTGCTATATCCCATCCACTTCTTACTCCTTATGCTTGTATGCTTTTAACATAATATTGATATGGTCTGGTTTTTTGTTTTCTCATGTTTTCATGTTTTCATATTTTCTTTCTGATCCATAAATTTTTGCGGGTTTTCCTCTCAACTTCTTATGTACAGCTAATGTGTAGTGGGTGAAAAAGAGGAAAAGGTGGAAAATGTAGGACAATTGGCAAAGTGAGTGGAGTGTGTGCGCATATCACCATGGGCTTAAATTCACTTATATTCACGTTTATTCAGATATCTCTGTCTAAAGGTCTACAAAAAAAAAACACAAATCATTTCTTAGTCGGTATAAAAATGTGTGTGTGTGTGTGTCTGAGTGTGTGTGTGTGTTTCGAATTGGAAGGATAATTTCATATATATCGTATTTACAGCTCAACTCTTTTGATTTGAATCAATAAACGTTACCGTTTCAATTGCTTTGTTTAAAATTAATTACGTATGTCTTTTTCTTATTGGGAGCAGTACGGATCTATGCAAAAAATGTCCACTGCCTACATTACATATACATATACACATATATGTATGTATGTATGTATGTTTGTTATGTGGATCAGCGCCTTTCCATCGTTAATATCTGTACGCTTTACTTTACTTGGCTAGCACCGCATATTGTTAATAAATATAACTATTAAATGGTGTGTATAAAAATGCTGATCATGCATATATATATATATATATATATATAACTACGTCCTATATAGGCTTATATCGGCTATCGGCTGGGTGGCGAGGGAAACTCCCAAAAGTATGCTATACAATTGCAGAGTGTTTCTGTGTCTGATCTTTTCATTTTTTTTCATTTCATTTCATTTTTGGACTTCCGGGGTCAAGGGTTATAGGTCATGGGGTTGAGGGGATTACAAGAGATTTGCGAGTACTTTCGTTCCTCAGCGGCATTTTCTGCGATTTTGGTGGTTTTTTTGTTGTAGGAAAATAAAAAAGGATATCGATGGGTTTTTTTTCGTTTAAGAAAACATTTTTATTTGATAAAGTTTCGATCATGTTCATGTATTATTGGTATGTTGTCGCTTGTGTATTCGCTTTTTTCCTTCGTTTAATGTATATATATTTATATATATATATAATATTTATATTATAATTACAATAATAATAATAATAATAATAATAGTAATAATAAAAATACGAAGACAAAAAAATTGTATTTAAGAAATAATTAAAACTAAAAGTTGCGAACCATTTCAACGTGTCGTGTAGGTTTTTTTTTTGTCTCAGCTCAACTTTCTTTATCCATATTTTGTATATATTTTATATATATTTTATTTATTACTTGTTTATCTCATATCCATATAGATGTAATTTATTCATTAGCTAAAGCGTATGAAAATGCAAAGTATTTAACTCGATAACTTAAACGCAAACAGGAGGAAAAGAAACAAATTATAAATTTCAAGAAGATCGTAACAAATTTCGCTGACAGCGGGCAAAAATTGTTTGCATATTTTTAAAAAATATTTTTTTTAGTTCTTTCGTTTTTTGTTTCTTGTATAAATTTCGCAAATTGTATTCTTTTTGTTTTTTAAAGGTTTTTGAAATGTGTTTGGTATATGTTGGTAATTTGTTTCTCTTTATTACTCGTCTCATATATATGTATGTAATAATAATAATAATAACGCGGCAAATTTTGGGCCTATGCAAAAATGGTTTCGTGTAATTTTAATTTATTTAGCTTTTTTTTTTGGTTTGAGAAATCTGTTTTTTGTTTAGCTTAAACATTTAGCCTAGGAAAAAAAAGGTTTAAATATTTCTTAAAATTTGTTTTTTTGCTCTTCTTGGTTTTCTATGTTGTCTCTCTTGTTCATATAGGAAAACAGATTCTTTTTTGTTTGTTTTTTTTTTTATTTTTTTTTGTTTGTTTATTTTATAATTTATTTAAGATTACGATTACGTTGTAAACTTAAGAGCTAGGCAAAAAAAAAATTGGCTGTCTTAGATTACTGTTTTTGTTTTGAATTTTTTTTATATTTTTCTTTTGTGTAATTTCTTTAGTACGATATGCGGTTTGTGTTTTTTTTTTATTTTTATCATTAAATATTTTAGATTCACAGAAAAAAATTGTTGTTATTTATGCTAGGGTTTAATGCAAATTTAAATTACCGTTAGGCTAAGTTGATAAATTTTTCACTTTTCGCACTTTATATGCAATATGTATAATTATATATAATTATGTATAGAATAATTAGATTATAAATAATTTAGTGCATTTTGCATGTTTATTTTTGCTATAATTATGAATTACTCAATTTGTGTTTGTGTGTGTTTTTGTTGTGTAGGCGTATTATATATGTGTGTGGGATTTTTTATGTAAATTCAGAATTTACAAAGTTTATTGTTATATATTTTTTGTTCTCGATTTGCCTTTCCGTTCCTCATCGACATATATTTTGTATTATTTATATTTTTAGTTTTTGGGCAACAAAATAAGGGAAAACTTTTCTGCTCGCTGCAATTCAGCTTTGCTTTTAACTATCTTTTACTTTGGATTTTCATTTCCATTCCTTCCACATTTCCCCTATCAATTTCTGCTTTACTTTGTTTTGTTTCCTTTTCCTTTTCCTTTTCGTTTACGTTTTTGTTTTATTTTGTTTTTGTTTTTGTTTTGCTTGAGATCAAAAGATAGTTAAACAAGTCGGTTGCTGAGGGTGGTAGAAGGTAGGATTTTTGTTTAGGAAGAACGACAGCAAGATCATGCCTCGCAAGAAATCTATGTACAACGTCAATCGTTAATCATCATTCATTTAATTATTTATTTACACTTAACCAGCTACACTGCTAATAATCATATAATAGTTTCTCAAAAAAAAAAAAAATATATATATATGTATATGTATGTATAGAATAGAATTACGTGTGTAGTTATCAATCCTACCGCCTTTGCTTACAGTCTTCAAGTAGAAACAAATCGAAAAATCGAAATCGAAATCGAACATCTTTGCAAGATCAAATCTTTCACTATCAATTGGATCTCGACATTTTGGTTAAAGTTCTTCGGCAAGTCGGGGGTACTTAAATGGGGTTTATTTTCTCATTAATACTTTTGCGCTGCTCTCTCATCATCCTTATCATCATTATGATCATCATCATCATCATCATCATCATTATGATCATTATCATCTTCATCGCATAGCGTCTCTAAACTTTTAGCTACAACTATTACAACTCCTCAACCTAAGGCTACCTTAACGGCTACAACTAACGCCTATATTTAGTAGTTAATGTTTAATAAAAAAAAAACAAAAAAAAATATATAGTTTTCTAGTGCCTAAGTGCTATTTCTATGTATGTATGCATGTATTTATGTATGTATGTATGTATGTCTCCTGGGTCCTCACATCGTTCAAACATTCAAACTTAATCACAAGTAAACGCGTTTCCATCTCCGCTCCGCTCCTCTCTACACATTGCACTGAATTCATATTTAGTTCGATTAATTCGGTTAATTCTGTTAATTACTTTAGTAATTCCAAGCGGCTGCCGCAGTTGCAGCTGCAGTGGTTACCGCTGGTGTGCTGCTGCTGCTGCTGCTGCTGCTGTTGCTGCTGCTGCTGCTGGTGGTGGTGTTGCTCTCTCCGCTGGCAACGGAGGAGGCAGTGACTGCTGGAGGTGGTGGTGGTGGCGCCAGTGGAGCTGGCATCTCCTCGGAGGAGGCAGCGCCAGTGCTGCTCAGTCGGCGAACTCGCACCATGCGCAGCTTCTCCTCGTTGATCACCTTCAGTTTTTGCTGCTCACTGCTCGCCGTCTCGTCGCTGTCCAGTTGAATCGCTTGCTGAACCGTTGGCTCATCATCGTCGTCCTCCTCCTGTTTGATGTGCACCTCCGGCTCCATGAAACGCTGATCGATCTCCAGCTGGGCATGCTCATGATCGGAATCGTTGCCGCCATCCGTTGGCTTATTGCTATCCGCATCCGTATCGCGTCCATACTCGGATGCCTGCATCACGCACACACCATTGATGATGCGCTCATTGTCCGCTGCTGCAGCGGCGGCGGCAGCAACGGCGGCGACAACAGCACTGGGATTGGTCACCGCGCCGGCGGGATTGACCCACTGTGGTGCAGCTGGCTTGCGTCGCGAACTGCGCACCGCATTGGACATGTAGGCGGCGGCGGCGGCCAATGCGGATTTGTGCAGCACCTTCTCGTAGTCGGTGGTCTTGTCCTCGGGCTCCTGGCCCTCCAGCGATTCGTTGTCACTCAGATTGTGACCAGCGCCCTCCATTTCCATATCATCCTGATAGTCATCGCTGCGTTCCCGCTTCAATGTGGGCATCGATAGATCCAGACCGCTCATCTGTTCCTTGAATGCCTGATTCAAAGCCTGCAACTCATCACCGCCAGTGGCGCCAACAGCGGCAGCTGCTGCAGCTGCTCCAGCGGCCGCAGCGGCACCGGGAATCCCCGCCAGACTGCGTCCCAAAATGGCAGCGGCCGCAAAGTATGGCGGATAGGGTATGGGGGCACCGCTCATGCCCATGCGCTCCTTGTGCAGCTCCAGCAGGCGCTGCTGCAGCAGGATGCGGAATTGGACGGGATCGAAGGGCGTGGCACTGGTACTCTCGCGACTCGGAATCGGATTATCCTGACCGGCCGGTCCATGGGGCACCTGTTGCTTCAAACGCATGCGATGATTGTGGAACCAGTTGGTGATCGTACGCGTTGCCAGACCCAACTCGTTGGCCAGAAACTCAATGGTGCCCACATTTGGATACGGATCCAAGGCGAATGCCAGACGCAGTGCCTCCTTTTGCTCCTCGGAGAAGAGGACACGTTGCTTTTTGCTTGGCGGTGCACCACCGACACCAGAGCCCACAGATCCGGGACCCGGACTGCTGGTATAGAAATCATTGGTATCATTGCTGGAGGTATCGCTACTATTGTCCTGCTGATTGGGGCCCGTGCTCCTGCGCCGTTTGCTGGCCTCCCGTCGCTCGTTCTTCAGCAACTGCAATCGCTCCACATTGTTGGCATCGCTGAGCCACAATTGCATCCGGATGAATGGTTCCCGGCCCTTGATGGAGAGCATGTGCCATGGTTTCGGTTTGCTCAGCAGCTCGGACACGGAGCCCTGAGAAAGTCCCAAAACGGCTTCGCCAAATATCTTCTGACCGATATTGTTGGCCAACAGCGCCTCCTTGATCTTGGTGGTGATGTCGTGCGTGTCCAGATCCTGGGTCAATGCGGCCATCTCGTAAACGGTGGGCGACATATGCTGATGCAGACTACGCATGGCATTGGTGCCATGCACCGGCATCAGCATCGGTTTCTTATCGCTGTTCGATGGATTCGAACCGCCCTGATTGCCACCCGGACCACCACCTGGCTGTGCACCACCACCCACCGCCGATGGTGGCAGACTGATGGCATGTTGGGGCGGCAATCCCGGCGAGGTTAGCAACATGCTTTGGTGATGCAGCGCAGCAGCGGCGGCGGCCGCTTGATGATGCTGCTGATGTGGATGCTGCTGCTGGGCGAGATGTTGCTGCTGCTGTTGCAGATGCTGTTGCGCCTGCTGCTGCAGATGCTGTTGCGCCTGCTGTTGCGCCTGCTGCTGCGCCTGCTGTTGCGCCTGTGCCACTTGCTGCTGCTGCTGTTGCATGGCCGCCGACATGGCCGCCGCCTGCATTTGCTGCATCAGATGCTGCGCCTGTGCCGGCTCCTGCAGCTTCAGTTCGCTCATCATCTTTTGCATGGGCAGCGAGGCCGCTTGCATTTTGCTGGCCAATCCCTGCGGCATCTGCGGACTGCCACTGTAGCTGCCCGTGCGCATTAGCTTCTCGGGCGCGATCTTATACTGGCTGGCCACCAGCTTGTGCACCGCATTCTCATCCTCCAGGAACATCTTCATGCGTATGAAGGGTTCACGCCCCTTCTGCGTCAGCATGTGCCATGGCTTGGGTCTGGCCAGTAGATCGGATACGGATCCCTGCGACAAACCCAGCACAGATTCGCCAAACAAACGCTGCGAAATGGAGTACTGTGAAAGGGCCTCCTTCACACGCCGCACAATATCCTCGGTGTTCAGATTGTTGAACATATCGAACTGTTGCTGTGTGATGGGCGGCAGCACCGCCTTGGTGGGTCGCTGTGGTGTACTGTGGTGCGGCGTCACCGGCGGTTGGGTTATCAACGAATTGGTAATCGATGCCATGCGCTGCAGCGGACTGGCTGTCGCCGCAAACTCCTCACCCTGGCTGCTCAGTGCCGGCGGCAGGATGGAGTTGCTCAGCGGACTGGGTGCTGCCGAATTGCTGCTCGCACCGCCGGCTGGCGGTGCGGCTGTTCCAGTTGGTACACTGGCACCACCCGATGGTGGGGCAGGTGGTGCGGGTGTGCCGCCACCCTCGGATTTGCGTCCGTGCAGTGAGCTGGCATAGGCATCATCGCGTTCGCCATCCTTGGAGCAACTGCTGCTGCCGGCGCTGTGTTCCAGCGAATTGCGCTGACCATTCAGCTTGATGTCCTTGGCAGCGGCGGCGGCCAGCGAGAGATCCTGTGCACCATTGAGGACCTGCTGCTGCAGCGCCATCAGGCTGGAGAAGTTGGGGAACTGTGCCTGTGCCTGGACAGCCTGCTGCTGTTGCTGCTGGTGCTGCTGCAGCTTGGCAATCTCGCGCTCGAAGACGTGACGCATATTCTCATCGGCCATGGCGGGAAAGGCATTGCTGGCGGCGCCCGGCATGCCAGCGGCTCCTCCAAATAGCGAGGGTGAGAAGAGAAAGCTGCGAAGGAGACACCACAAGATGATGATGATGATTATTGATGGCATCAGTTAAACGTTTTGCTTCAAGTGCCAATCATTTTGAGGATCTGACGATTAAACTTACCTTGGAAATGCTGTTTCACGTGGCGTGCGTGCAATTAGCTCCTGATAGAGACGTGCCATCTTGTCCTGGGCCAAATCCTCGTGCCGCAATCGCTGCTGCTGCTCCCGTTCCCTCTCCCGCTGCTCGCGTTCCCTTTCCCGCTGCTGGGCAGCGGCTGCCTGGTCGGGATTGAGATGCTGGTGCTGCTTCAGCTGCTGTTCCACCTTGAAGAACGGCGATGTGCAGCTCTGCGGTGGCGATTTGCTATCCTCATTGCTGTGCGAATCCTCGCCGCCGTGACTGCGATGCTGGGCCACGCTGCTCTGTTTCATCAGCGATGAGGCTTCGCTGAGGATGTGGGCAATCCGATCCTCGGACATGGAATCATCGCCGCCAGCGCCGCCGGCACCACGACCCGCATACTGCGGCAGTCCAGAATCTGCAAGATGACAACAAGATTTCAGATATATTCCAGATTAGTGGTGGTGGAGATGATGATGATGATCGTAAAGCCCATTAAATGCTGTAAAAATTTATGCCAAGCCGGATCATTTATATGGGGCTATGCTCGCTCGATTGCCAGGACATGGACATGGTCATCGACATGGACATGGACATGGATATCGGCATGGATGTGGAAATGGAAGGGGGACTTGGAACCTGAAACCTGAAACCTGAAACCCAAACCAGACTGAAACCAATTAAGCCATAAAGCGTTCAAAAAGCCAAAGCGAATTTGCGGCCATAAAGCGGCGCTGCAGTTGAAAGGGTTCCGCCAAGTGTCCACCAAATGCCACGCCTCTTGCCCAGCCGCCTAGCCAATGCACTGGCAGAAATTTCGGTCATGGGGCAGCTCAATTATAACCAGCAAGCACAAATACAAACACACACAAAACACCAAACCGAACGAACACAAACGCAGCTCATGAATGGTGCGCAAAAAAAAAAATGTTTGTGTAAATTCGTGTTATTTTTGTTTTTATTTTTGTTTTTATTTTTGTTTTTATTTATATTTTTTTTTGGAATTTTTTTGTACATCCCCAAACCTGAGTTTTTCGCAGCCAACGCTGGACCTCAAATAGTTGTTCGATGCAAAAGCGTTGCGCTAATTTGGCACGCGCCTCGCCTCAAACCCATGGAAATGCTCATCGAAGCGAGCGTCCAGGAGTTGAATAAACGAAACGAAACGAAACGAAACGAAATGAATAAATGAATGAATTCAATTGCAATTGAGAGCGGTCGGAGGAAATGCACAAAGTAAAAAAATGAAAATGAGAGAGCGGGGCTGGGAGATCATGGAAAAAATGTAAAACTGAAAATTGTTTGGCTGAAATTCAATTGAAAAGCGAAATGGAGAAGCGTTTTGCTTTTTGACTTTTTGCTTCTCGTGACAGAGAGAATCGAGTAGTAAATTGCAAAATAATCACACAAGTGGTTCCGAGTCACCCACCTACACTCTGTATACTCATACCCATACTCATACCCATACTCATACACGTACTTGGCGTGGCGTGGCGCCCGAACAGGGACCATTGAATTTCCTGTGTGATGTCCTGCGGCATGTTTTTGTGGCTGCCACAGCCAAAAAACATCAATCAGCCGCACACGTTCAGCGGCATGGAACGCTATGAATCTGAATCTATGAATCTGTGAATCTGCAGCTAATGGGTATGGGTATGGGAATGGCAATGGGTTTTGCGAAATGAAATAACTGAAAATCGCTTTACAATTGCCAAGCATAATCGATGCCCAAAGGAGCAAACACTTGGCCGCAAATAAAACTGCAAGAATCGGACGCAAGCGGAAACGGAAATCAACACATGAATGACAAATGTCCAGGCAACGTTTCCTCTTTCCTCTTTCCTCTTTGCCCAACATCCTGGCTGACAGCCATTGAAGCGAGAGATTTGAAAAATCTAGGGTGATATGATAGGGTGAACTCCTGAACTCCACGGATACGAGAGTAGATGGATAAAGGCGATCAAATGGCCAACTATAGTACAATAGCTACTCCATTCTATTTTTTTTTCCCATTTCCATGGCATAAAAATTGGAAAAACGATTTTGTGAGCATTTCTTCTTGTGTTTTTTTTTTTTTGCTATATGTATGGGAGACATCCTTGTCGTCGCTTCATTTGGGGATTACAAAGTGTTTTTGTGTTATAAAGTCGAAGATGACATTGATGACACCTGGACCTGGAATGACCCAGCCCACCCATGGATGGCAATTTGGTCAATAGGTATGGCTCGGTTTGGTCAGACACAGACAGCTTAAGCGGTCTTAGTGGATGATTGTGGCCAGCTGGATGAATTTCGCTTTTGGGTATTGGATGTATTGAATTCAGTTGGCTTTAAGCTGAACTATTTGCTGCATTCGCAAACTTAGGAGTTTTCTTTTAGCGAAAGCAAAATTCAAATGGGGAAACATTTGCTACTCAATTTTTATTGCTATTTGCAATTTTGCTACTTAATTTCCATTGCTATTTGTAATTTTGCTACTTAATTTCCATTTCTAAGTATTTGTAATTTTGCTACTTAATTTCCATTTCTAAGTATTTGTAATTTTGTTACTTAATTTCCATTGCTATTTGTAATTTTGCTACTCATTTTCCATTTCTAAGTATTTGTAATTTTGCTACTCAATTTCCATTTCTATGTGTAATTTGTAGCGTTCATTTTGATAATTTGGCCAAAAATTTAAGAGTCTCACGTGGCGCATTTCATTTGCTGAGCAGACAAAGCTTTGGAACCCATTCTCCAAAGGCATCCTTGGTACTATGGTACTATGTTCCAAAAGGACTTCCCCCTGAAGTTGCCCGCAGTTTTTTGGCCCAACTTTCGCTGCCATCCTTTATGGCCATCATTCAACTTTTTACTATATATATATATATATAGAGAAAGAGATATAGATAGCGAGTTTTTTTTTTTTTTTTGGTAGTTGGAGGCAGCAGATATATATTTGTCGTTACCGTTGGCCACTTTTTTGTCTGCGATTTGCATTATTTTTTCCCGTTGTGTTGTATGTGTATGTTGTATGTTGTTTGTTGTGTAACCCACACCACGCGGTGTGTGGCTGTTTGGATTTTTTGTTTTGTAATTTATTAGAGAGGAACATGTTGACCAAATTGTCATTCAAAGGGATTTCGGACCGGCAATCGGACGAGCGAAATATGCGCACCAGATATGAGCTATCATATTTGTCTAGCACATACCAAATATATATACCTTTATATATCTATATATATCGTATATTTTTATATGACAATCTAGACCCATGCCCTTACTCCTATGGCCTACCTCGCAATTTGCTTGATGAATATTTGCCTTTTATAACAAATCAGAGGACGAAGAAGCCCCGGCAATGGAAATGGGAATGGAAATGGGAGCCCAGACAGTGGAGTGAAGTGGCTGCTTCAGCTGCCGAAGTTCTTGGGGTATTGGAGCCTTGGGGTTGCTCGATTCGTTTGTGTTTTTTTTTTCTTTTTTTTTCATTCTAATACAATAAATATTTGCCAGCACACAAATATGTAATCATACTTCAACATGTCGCGTCGATCTGAAAGGGTTATATATCTATATATATATACACATATGTATGTATATATGTATGTATGTATTTAAAGGGTAAAAATATGAGAGGACGGAATTGAACGGCACATTGAAATTGGCACACGCACGCAATTTGCATTAATTGCAAGAAAAATTTTCTAATTAAAATGCCAGTCATTTGTTTTTCCTTTTCCCTTTTCCCCCGACTCACTGGCTCCTTTGGGCTTCCCCCTTCTTTCGAATATATACCCCTTATTTTGTCAGTTGCTCCTGTGTATTAGCAGAAGTGTCAATTAAAAATAAAAGAAAAAAAAAGAAGCGAAATGAAAGACAAGGCCAAGTGGGTTTTTACAAGTGGGTGGGTGGTTTGTTGCCTTCAAATGGAATTGGAAACCAAATTGGAGGCTTCTTCTTCTAGCTGAGCAGAAAGCAAACGTAGCATGGCGAATTGAAGAGTTTCGACAGCATGGGAAAAAATGCCAAAGGCAAAAATGGGCTCTACGTATGTGAACTCATATTCTGCACTGCAGCAAGTCATCAGCTGTTAACAAAAAAAAAAAAAAAATAAATAATAATAATAATAAAAATAAAAATAAATAAAGAACGTTTTGCTGGCATTTAAGCCATTCGAATGGCACTTTTGCACTCATTGTTTGTCTTGCAATTAAGCAGAAAATATGCGAGAAAGAGATGGCTCTAAGGCTGGTGCGAAAGAGAGGGCATTGGGGAAAGAGACGGAGACAGAGACAGCAGCCAGGAGAATTCGATGTATGGATGGTATGGTATGGTATGGTATGGTATGGGTAACGTGCAGCAACTTTGTCTTGCATTTTAATTTGTTTTCGTCATGATTTCGCTTTGTTCTTCCACCTTTCAAAACCCCCCACTCCCCACCCCCCTCCATGGCCAACATCCTTCGCTGCTGTTGTCAAAGTTCATTACAAAGTAATTAGCTGCCTTATATGCAAAATAAAAAGCACAAAAATCAAGCACGAACACGACATGTGCAACATTAATTTGTTGTGTGTGTGTGTGTGGCTTAAAAAGTTTCCCATTTTGTCTGCTTATTTTTTTTGGTTGATTTTTTGTTTTTGTGGGTTATTTTATTTATCTTTTTATTACAGTATTTTTCGGTTAGTCCTCATCAAATTATTAGCACTCCCTGATCGGAGGCCATTACTCTTCGGCCGTGGCGGCACTTTCATTCCTGATTGCCTCATTTCGTTCATCACAGAACATATCAAAGAAATTCAAAATAAAATAAATTTTAGCTACGCTTTCTTGGTCTTTCTTGGCTTTCTTCGTCTTTCTTGGCTGCTCTACAACGTTGTTTGTTGCTGCTGGCGATCGTTAGATTTATGAAAATTGTTGAGCGAGCTTTATGCTAATTTATGCATATTGTTTGGCCGGCCCACGCAGTCGAAAAATCTTTCACCTCCCTCCCCTTAAAACAAAAAAAAAAAAGAATAAAAAATAAAAAACCAACTCATCTGTCTGCTTTTGCTACCGCAATGAGTCGCCACACTTAAGCGATGCCACTCAATGAACAATATTTTAATGGCCACAGTGACAAAGTGTTGTTGCATTGGGGATGTCACAAAAAAAAAAAAAAAAAAAAAGGAAATCCCTATCGTGCATATCATATTATACAAATATACAGCACTGTACCTGTCTTTACTGTCTAATGTCTTTAATGTGTATAAATAAAATCAAATGAAATAGAAATGGGAATGGGAATGAAAATGAAAATGGAAGGGAATACAATCGAGTGGGGGAAAAGGAATTGATACGCCCCGTTGGTCACTTAGTCAGAGCAATATCTCCCAGCATATATGTATTTTCTTTAATTTCTTCGTGTGGCATCAACACACACACACACTCGCACACTCGCACACTCACACTTTTAGCCCGCTTTATGGCTTGTGACAAATAATTTGTGAAGCGGCCGCAAATAAATGTGTGGCAGTCTGCCTAGCTTTTTTTCTTTTTTTCTATTTTCTATTTTCCTTTTTATTTGTTATTTTGTATTTTGTATATTTTCCTTTTTGTTTTTACTCAGCCGCATCTTTTCGGCGTTTGGAATGCTTTTGTTTTGTCGAATGCCGTGTGCGTTGTGTTTTTTTGCTTCTATTCTTAGGCACTCGCACTCGCACTTTTTTTTCTAGTTTTTTTTCTGTTTTTTTTTGTAGTTTTTTTGTATCTTGTCTTGGCCCGAGTTGGCCTGGCTAAAAGCAAATAAATGACAACGGCGGTGCCTGCTGAAAATTATGTGTTAATATGCTCGTATTATTAGCTGCTATAATGGCTCCGTTTGCCTTCCGCCTCTCAACTCCTCTGAACTCCACTCGCTCTCCGCTTTTGTCCGCTTTTGACATTACGTATACGCCGCGTAATTTCTTTTCTATTTTTGTTTTTTTTTTGCTTTGTTTATTGCGCTGTATTTGCCTTGGCTTTGAGCGCCATGCTAAACGAGTTTCAATTGAGCACTTAAATCTCCCCCTGGTCTTTTCTATTTTCCTACTTTTTCTTCCCTATCAAAAAAGTCCTGTCTAAACTTTTTTTTTATTATTTTTTTGCATTTGTGGTTTAAGCAAACTTTACGTAGTGAAAAAAGGGAATTGACCTGGCTGCAGCGCAATAAATCAAACAGTTTGCCACTTATCGATGTTATATTTGAAATAAAAGCAGCTAAAGATTCACATATTTGATTTGCCAACCTTTAAATTGCTATAGCCCCATAAACTTTCATCGATAGTTGAACTCGTGCGCCCCAAAACGTTAACCCTTCGCTGGCAGTTTAATATGCAACAATTGTCGTTAAATGTAGAAAAGCAGGGGAAACAGCAAATAGAAGCCAGCAAAAAAAAAAGCAAAATAAAAAGAAGGGAAAAAAGAGAGGAAAACAAACCGAAAACGCAAAAACTTTTGCTTGAAGCTAGTGCTGCTATGCATACCCTGCAGTGGCATGCCACCCACGACCAGCAGGCACCACCCTAGACCACCCTAGACCACCCTAAACCACCCAGCACCACCCTCTTTTTGGCCAGCCACAAAGACGACTTCAAACGCTCGGCACGTCAACGTTTTGCATGCCTCGTTGAAGTCAGTTGCAGTTGCTATTTGTTGCTGTTGCTGCTGTTGTTGTTGTTGTTGTTGCAGTTGGTATTTCTTGTTGTTGTGCTTGTTGTTGTTGCTGCAGTTGTTGTTATTACTATTGTTGTTGTCGTCATCGCTGGTTGTTGTTTACATTTAATTCAACTTCACGTTGTTCGCTGTATGTATGGCTATATATGTATATATACTTTTTTTTTTTTACCATTTTTTTCTGTTGTTTTTTGTTTTAAGCCTTTCACAGACCAATTGTCACGGCAGTCGTCGCGTCGAACCAGCTCCTTCCCCTCACCCCCCCACCACCCTTTTAGCAACTACTCCCCCCCGAAAACCCCCCGCCCATTTTAGCGGTTTCGTTCATAACGCGCTTTAAACAATTACAATTCAAAATTCATTGACGCGCATCCTGGGTTAACTTTTGCCACAATGACTTCAAAGTATTGTTAGCCAACAGAGTTGACAGGGGCGCCCATTGGCAGGGTTGCTTAGAATGCACTTGGAAAAAAAACGTCAATCAAAGTTGATAGCTAGTTAATGCTCATTAATAAATTATAGTTAGTAAACGAATGATTGCTGGCCCAACTCTTTGTGTTTGCCTATAATTACCAATGGTAAATGGTTATTCAAAAAAAATAGAAGTAGAATAACCTCCGTTGCACTTTAACCCCTCTCACCCCACCCACCGCACTCTTAACCCTCTGCTGGCCAACTTTAACCCCCCGCCGCCGCTCTAGCCATCAGCGACTCTTCTCTATAAACAGTCACAGTTAGTTTAGCTGCCATGAGTAATCGTCATAAATTAATTGTCAACATTTGCATGCACTTAGACCAACACACACACACACACACACACACGCACATTTGATTAACTTTGCAGCAGGTGAGGAGTGGGGCTAGGGGTGCTGAATAAAAGGGGGGGAGGGAGGGGGTGTTTCGAATGCGTGCTAGCACTTTCCACATACATACATATGCACATACTTTTGCATTGACATATTTTCGCTTTTTGCGCTGCCAGCAACTTTCGTGCACTGATGACAAACTGATGACTAATCAATAAGGGAGCGGGAAACCAAGACAACTAGATAACAAGAGCAACTAATAGACCAAAAATTGTGAAAAATAGTGGTAGTAAATGTGGTTACTTTTGGCCAAAATGTTGGCGTGAATGAAAAACGAAAAACTAACAAAAGAATTCAAAACAACAAAAAGTAAAAAGTAAAAAAGAAGAAAACATATTAGATTGAAAAACTAACAAAAAATTCAACAATTCAAAGTAAAAAGAAAAAGAAGAAAACGAAGAAAAAATTTAAAAATTCAAAGTAAAAAAAAAGAAGAGAACATATAAGATTAAAAAACTAACAAAAAAATGCAACAATTCAAAGTAAAAAGAAAAAAGAAGAAAACATATTAGATTGAATAACTAACAAAAAAAAAATGCAACAATTCAAAAATTCAAAGTAAAAAGAAGAAAACATATTAGATGGAAAAACTAACAAAAAGAAATTCAACAATTTAAAAATTCAAAGTAAAAAGAAGAAAAAGAAGAAAACATATTAGATCGAAAAACGAGACAACAAACTGAAACGAATTCCTGTTCATTTTCACGCCTAATGTGCGAATTTGCCGAAATTTATGGCGACAGCCAAATGGCCGCTCCAACTGCACCGCAAATGTCTCTCTTTTTGGTCCCCAACGCCATGCCACGCCCCCCACCCCCTTGGGTGCCGCTTCTGTTACCCCCAGTCCCCCCCCCCCCCCCCCCCCCTCTTCTCGCAAAAAATGGCGTCGTCAAGTTTGTTGTCGCTGCTGCTGCTGCTGTTGCTGCTGCTGTTGGCACGTTGATTATACGCAAAAATCAAAAATAATTAAAATTTCACAATTTAATGTTTTGGCCGGCGGCCAAACGAAATGAGAAACGCCAAAAGGCGCAGGAAAAAAGAAGAAATCTGAAATCTGAAATCACAAAACTGAAAACTGAAATCGGAAAGCGGCAAAAAGGAGTGAGGACATCGAGCACATCGTTTGAAGTGCGCGCTAAAAGGATACCAGCTAGTTCACTGAGATACACTGAGATTGCGACTGAGATATTTTCGCCACCTGTAAACTGTAACCAACTGGCAAAGCCCCATCTATCTACATGCATTTAACAGTATTAGTATTGCCACTCACCTTTCTTGGGTATCAGCGATTTGAGCAGCATGACGGCATTATCGTCACAGGCCCAGGCGTGCATCTTGCGATAGCTATCGCGTCCCTTCTCCGTCAGCTTGTCCCACGGCTTCGGTTTGCTCAGCAACTCGGACACGGTGCCCTGCGACAGTCCCAATATATATTTGGCAAATAGCCGCTGGCCAATGTTGTGCACCGAGAGCAATTCGCGTACACGTCGCGAAATGTGCAGGGTATCCAGCGCCTGATTGGCATACTTGTCCATGTTGTAGCGCAACATCTCCTGCAGCTTGGCCTCCATGGGATCACCTTTGGGTATTAGCGATTCACCCAAACGACCGGCCATTGAGGCGCCCGGTGGCAGCTGCAATTCGGAGTCGGCGAAACGATAATGGCCACGCCCATCGCCACCGGCGGCCACTTGAGCGGCGGCGGCAAATTGAAACGCAGGCGGCAGGCCGGGCAAAAAGCCCGGTCCCAGGGTAGCAGCCGCATGCTGGGCATGTGCGGCCATGGCGGCAGCGGTGGCCAAACCATTGCTGGTGGCATCATCCTGCAACAGCGATTTGCCGCCATTCAGTGTGCTGGCCAAACTGGCCGCCAATTGAGCGGTGGTGCTATTGGCATTGCTGCTGTTGCTCGCACCACTGCCGCTGCTACCACTTGCATTGCCCAGCGCTGTGGGTGTGCTCGAATTCGAGTTGGATTCGTTCGCCGCCTGATGGTGCAGATGGTGCGCCGCCGATGGATGCAGCAAACCGCCATGACCATGGCCATGCAAGTGATGACCATGATGACCATGCTCGTTGCTTGCCGCATTGCTGTTGTTGCTGCTGCTGCCGCTGTTTGGTTGCTGCTGCTGTTGCAGGTGATGATGATGTTGCTGGTGGAGGTGTTGCTGCTGCTGGTGGTGCTGCTGCTGCTGCTGGTGGTGGTGCTGCTGCTGGTGGTGTTGGTGGTGGTGCTGCTGCTGCTGCTGCTGGTGGTGGTGGGCATCTAGGCGAGAAGAGTTTGAAGAGTTGGAAAATGTTGAGTTAACCAGTTGACTAAGCAGCGCTGTGGACGATGGTCCATGTTGCTGTTGCTGTTGTAAATGTTGTTGCTGTTGTTGTTGCTGTTGCTGTTGTTGCTGTGAAAAGTGTAGATGTTGTTGCTGCGAAAGGGGTGGTGCTGCTGTTGGTGGTGCTGCGGGTGGTGGCGGCGGCGGCGGTGGCGGCAGCAATTGTGCCTGCTGCTGCTGCTGCTGCTGCTCGACCTTAAAATTTTGATAAATTGTTGGCGTTTTGCTCCCATTGCTGCTGTGCCCCGTTTCAGCGACAAAGCCACGGCGCCAATAGTCGTTGACCAGTTGTTGGGGCAGGATCACCGGCTGCTCATCGGTGGCAACCTCCTCCAGCTCCTCCACCTCATCGTCATCCACTTCTTCGATCTCCTGCTTGGGCGCCGCATTCTCATGGCTGGCTTTCGCCTGCATCTCGCACTGGCTTGCCACTGTTGCAGGTGCTGCAAGTGTCGCCAGTGTTGCAGTTGTTGCAAGTGTTGCAGATGATGCAAGTTTTGCAGTTGTGGCAAGTGTTGCAGTTGCTGCATGTGCTGCAGTTGTTGCATGTGCTGCAGTTTTGGCAAGTGTTGCAGTGGTTGCAAGTGCTGCAGTTGTGGCAAGTGTTGCAGGTGTTGCCAGTGCTGCAAGTGTTGCACGTGTAGCAGTTGCAGTTGCAGTTGCAGTTGGCGACACTGCGTCTTCTTCTTCTGCACGATTTCGGTTGGTTTCTGCGGATAACAACAAACAAATTGGGCTATTTGTTGTTGCTGCTTTCGAAAAGCAATAGCATATGTGTTCTTATTGTATATTTGTATTTTTGTTTTGTTTTTATTTTGGTCAACAACATCCATGGAACATAACGCCAAAAATGAATCAAAATTTTTTGTTGTTTGCTAGCCAGTTCTTTGTTTTGTTTCACAGCCACAATTTTTGTCATTCATTTATCAAATTTGATTTTCTCGGTTTTTCTTTTTTGTTTTCGCTTGCCAATTGCCAATTGCCAAAGTGCAACAAAATAACAAAGAATCTTCGCCGTGTTGAAGTATTTGTGTATAAATATATACTTGTATATAATAGTATAATCGTATATGAATTTATGATTGAAATTAGCGATAAAGAGAGATGGTGTGTGTCGTTCTGCTATCGATAAGCATGCAGAACTCAACAGCAACAACATCAACTTCATTAACAACAACAACAACAATATCAACAACAACAATATCAAGAACAACAACAATGATAACAATTTGATATGAAGAAAAGAACAACAAGAGCAAGAATCGCTCGATGCAAATATTTTGCCAGAGGTGGAAATGAAAGGCGAGTTTGTAAGTGAGAAGGAAAAAGGAGAAAAGAAAACGCGAGCTGTTTGCCTTTTTGGCCCATAAAATCTGGCGCCGTCTGTGGCTTTATTGAAGTCCCTTCCTCAACTCACTGCCCCCTTCCCCCCTCCGCACCCCACCCTTCCTCATAATATAATTCTTCTTCGTCTTCGGACGGTTTATCCTCCGCCGGCGATAAGCGCTCAAATAAACCATAAAAGAAACAAAAAAAAAAGAAATACAAAAATAAAATAAATCAAGAAATACAGCCTGCGAACGTACGTACAGTCGTCGGTTGGAAATCAAAGCGATTGATAAAGCCAAGAAATATCGGACAAGCGGAGCATGCTGCTTGGTGGCAGGAAGTAAGCAGTGGAGGCCACACACACACACAAACCGGAAGTACGCACTGAGTTGAAGTGATTGCAAGACGACTTGCTATGCGAATCAAGAATCAAAATCAAGATCGAGAAATGTTGCTGCTGCAAGTAGATATGCTAACTCTGGAAAACTATTTGCAAATGTATTTTTTATTTTTTGGGAATTTTTGCAAACGATACAGCCTGCTTCTTGTATCTAAACTGCTGCTTGTATCTAAACTGCTTCTTGTATCTAAACTGCTGCTTGTATCTAAGCTACTGCTTGAATCTAAACTGCTGCTTGAGTCTAAACTGGTCTTTGAATAAAAAACTGCTTCTTGAATCAAAACTGCTCCTTAAACAAAAAACTGCTCCTTGAATCCAAACTGCTCCTTTAATCCACACTGCTCCTTAAATAAAAAACTGCTCCTTGAATCCAAACTGCTCCTTTAATCCACACTGCTCCTTAAACAAAAAACTGCTCCTTGAATCAAAACTGCTTCTTAACTCCATACAACTCCTAGAATCCCATCCTGCTTCTCAAATCCACCCAGAGAATTGAATCCACCCTGCTCCTTGACTCCACACTACTCCTGCAATCCACACTACTCTTTGAATCTAACCTGCTCCTTGACTCCACACTACTCCTAGAACCATTGAATCCACCGCGCGAGTATGGAGCACTTACCTTCGCTGAGGGCATCGCTGGCGCCATTCTTGAGCGCCTCGGCGGCCAAGGCCTTGGTCCGCTCGATGAGCAGTGCCTGGAATTTGTTGGGGTCATTGGCGCAGGCGGCGGCAGCGGCGGCCGCGGCTGCAGCGGCGATCGCCGAATTCGGACTGAGCACATTCAGATCCAGCGGACTGCTGCAAGTGTAAGTGTAAAGTGCATTATCAGTATTAAATTGCATTGCTTAAATTGCATTGATTTTTCCCCCAGTGTAACTTGCGTTCCCTTTAGTACATAGTGTATGGCATACGTACTGCTGTTCCTTTTTGATTTTGAGCTCGTTGCTATCGATGGAGTTGCTGTTGGTGCTGGTGTTGGTGTTGTTGGCATTGACCGCCTCCCGATCCTCGGCCTCGTCCTCCTCGTCGTCCTCATCCTGTTGATGCGACTCCTCTGGCTTATCCTCCGCTTCCTCGCTGTCCACCAGCATGGCCTGTTCGTCATCCTCATCCTCGTTCGCCGTTGCTAGTGGCGCCTTTGTGGACTCCGGCAGATCGGCATCCATTGCTCTATCGGCTGCGGTATTCAGCTTCTTGTTGTTGTCGCTGCTCTGGCTATTGTTGTTGTTGTTGGTGGCGGCGGCAGCTGCCAAGGCGGTTGCCTCGGCCAGCGCCTCATTGATTTGCTGCTTATCCAGACGCGCCTCCAAACGGATGATGTGCTGGCGCTTGACCTCCAGGTGCTCCTCCAGTCGCTGGATCTGCACCAGGTGCGTCTGCTCCTGTGCCCTCAAGCGTTGCAGTTCGTCCAGCAGTGCTTTAATCTGCAATAAGTCAAGCAATAGTGATTTAGATTAGTCAATTTTATTTAAACAACATATAGGCTTATATATGACTTCTTAAGCTCTTGCAGTTCTAAAGTTCTTCTCTATCTTTATGCTATTGCCATTTCCCATCGATAGCTGTTGTGTCTTGTGTTTTCATCGTTTACCTTCGGGGAAATACACATTTTCCTCACATGAGCATATGTACGTGTGTGTGTGTGTGTGCGTGAAAAGTTCTCGAGAGTTATAAAATAATTTTTAATAAAATTAACAACGACGTCAATGTCGCTCGTCGGTGATTGCCAGGGTGGTGATGGTGATGGTGATGTTGGTGGTGGCACAATCAGCCCAACCACTCAACCACCCAACCGCCAAATGCCGCCAGGTACAGTGAAGCCCCAGCCCAGCAAACGAGGATTCCGCCCCCAGCTTTGCCGATGTGGGCTTTGTTTGGAACTTTGTTTGTTTGATGAAAATATGATAATTGGCAAATTTGACAAGGGAATTTTTCTTAAGTGCGTCGACAACATACACACACACACACTCATACACACAAACTCTCATCCCTTCTTGATTTTCTTGCCCCTCCCCCCACACACACACACACCCTTAAAAACGCCCCTTTTCTTGCTGAAAGTTGACAAGATAAAGTTTTTCGACAGCGCCGTGTGGTATGCAACGAAATTTTTTAATGTCAGCCAGGTGGGCGTGTGTGTGTGTGTGTATTTGTTATTATGTGATTAAAATTAATTTTACTGCGCGGTTTTTAATTGAAGCATCTGCCACGGGGCTCAAAGCCAAACTTTACCTGCTAGAGTTTACGCTAAAATTGGAATATACGAGTATCGATCTCAAGATGGGAAGTGACTTTGTAACCAGGTGACTTTATTGAAATTGATTAGCAAATTAATCACATTATATTTGGTTTAATGCTAAACAAAAACTACCAATATCGAGGCTGTTTAAATGAGGGGAACTTTATCCATATGCAAATAAATAAAACTAATAAGTTGTGGAATCAACATAACTCTAACTATGAACTTGCGTGTCACTGCGTGATTTGTGTCGAACATGGGCATAAACAATAATTTCATCAACATGGGAACACCACCAATACCACTTCATGTGTCTATTTTATCAATATTTGTGGGTGGTGGCCCCTGATGATTATTGGCCATAAACAATGGGCCAGAAGCATAGCACATAATTGGCATTAAAAAAGCATCAAGCAACATGCGTGTATTGCCGCATTGCCATGTGGCATGCCGAAAAATGCAAAACAGCCGCCAGCCGGTTAATTCTATTATCAATCAAAGGATCCAGGACATGTGAAAGAGTTCGGCTATGGGTATGAATGTGGGTATGGGTATGAGTATGGGTTTGTGTATGGGTATGAGTATGAGTATGGGTATGAGTATGAGTATGGGTATGAGTATGGGTATGGGTATGTGTGTGTTTGGGTTTGGGTTGGGTTGTACGAAAATGTTGGCATGCGTGTTCGATTTTTCATTAGCATACGGGATACAGCGAACTTACTGAACCACCCTTTCGAATAGAAGAGACATGACAAGACGACAAACGACTCAAATTAATTGCATAAAAATCCTATGGGTGCGGTAAGCCAGGAGGTATTTTTTTTTCTTTCCATCTCCTGAGGGGGTGGCTCTTCTAATTGCCAACTGCTTGGCAGACAAGCGAAGCTCACAGCTCACAGCTCACATTCCCCTTCATTATTTTTTGTTTTCGGGCAGAATGTAAATTTTTCAGCTTTCTTAAATAAACGTAATTAGCGAAAGTCGCACGGAAAACACTCGTCGCTTGGATTTTCTTCATCTTACTCATTCAACTTGGCATCCTTGCGAATGCGGAGTAGTAGTCACACATGTGGCAACTGTACCAACTGTACCGCAGGATCATGTTGCGATTCTTAAAGATACCTTTACTGCACACTGCTACACTAAGTGAAAAACTTAATTAGTACACATAAATGACAACGAAGTTTGGGCTCAGCGACGTATGCAAATTGTTAGCCAACAAATTGTGGGGCGAAACTGTCATTTCGATTTTTGGCATTTGTTCGAAAAACGAGCGGGCAAATGAAAAATATGAAAATATGAAAACGATAAATCAACTTTTTGGATTTTCAGCACACCGCACAGACAGCAGAAATCATTTTCAACCCTTGAGCACAAACTTTCTGCAACTCCTTCTGTGGTTGATGAGGCTGCAAACTGCTATATATATACATATTATATATATATATATTTACATATATATATATGTAACATTCAACAGCAATCAAACAAACTATAACAAATAATTTTTGTGGGGCAGGAGGCGGTGGTTCATTGAAGGACGCCTGTGTTGGTTTTTGCCTCCTGTATTGACTGTGAAAATTATGAAAATTTACATTTTTCCCGACCCCCCAGCCAAAAGCTGGACAAAAGAACTGGACAGGAGAGTTGCTGTTGTTGCCACTGGATTTCCCTTAGTTTTGGGCCATAATTTCTGGCTACAAATGTTGGAAATTGATTGGGAACGGGAAATGTGGAACATTAGCAGCGAGCGCAAAGCAAACGATTTGTAATTAACAAAATTGCCAAGCAGCCGAAAAGCCGAAAAGCATTTCGCATTTTACCCTTTTGCATAACAATTGACAAAGCAGTCAATATACATACGACTATATATGCGATGGGGGAAGGGGGTGGATTTTTTTGGGGGGCGGAGGTTTGGTGGAAACAACAATAACAAACACTCGAAGGCAAAAGACGTGAAACGTCGCACAAAATTGGCAGCAGGAGTTGCGCCTACACATGGAAAAATCTTCAAGTGCTTATAAAAATTACGCACTTGAAATTAAGTGTTGATTCAAATGATTTTGATTAGCGCTTCGATTGCAACGATTTGTGATTTGTGATTTAAAGTTGCGTTTTCAAATGAACAGCAATTTTTCGCTTAGTGCGACAGAAGGAAGCATAAAATGCCAAAAGGAATTAAGGTTATGCCTCAGTCTGCTGTCTCTACACACACATATGTATATATGTACTTATGCCACATGAGGCAAGGGTTTTGCAGCAAGGAGAGTGGGTGGTGGTGGGGGTGTAAAAAAAGGGTTTAATCAGCGAGCAGCAGCATCTCACACACACACACACACACACAGATACACAGACACACTTGCACACAAAGACACCAATCTACAAATACAAATTAACAATAAGCAATCAAAGACACACACACACACACACACACAGAAGCAACGAAGCTCTTCAGGGCTTGCTTATAAAATAATTCTCTTCTGTACTTTTGTTCCATATATATACATACATATATATATATACATATATAAATATTTTTTTTTTTAACTTTTAGGCCGTCAGCTGCCAATGGCAAAGGCAAAAACCGTCAAAGGAATTAAAATTCATTCGGGCATAAAAATTTTAAAATATATATATGACTGCCAGCAGCAGCGAAAGTGGAGTGATGGATAGAGATAGCGCATGTATAAAAAAGGGGTAACTTTTGCCAGCAGCAGCATCAACATCAGGTGGCCGGGGGAGGGGGGGGTGCTTGGGGGTTGACTCTGTTGTTAATTTCCAAAAAGCCAAAAGACAAATGAGTAAAAGGCAACAGCCGGGGAAGAAGCTGCGTCTCAATGTCGTCAACTGTTTTTTTTTTTTTTTTTTTTTTGCTTCCTTGCTGAATTTTATGTGCCACACAGCGAGAAAAGACATGTTGCTCATCAGCTAACAGCTACTTGGGAAGCGTACAAAAGACGCAGCATTTTCTCGCAGTGTTCGTTCTTTGCCGTGCAGCTTGTCATTGATTTTTGATTGTTTCAAGTGTTGCCAAAGGAGTATGCAGTATGAAGTATGAAGTATGAAGTATGAAGTATGAAGTATGAAGTATGGAAGTATGAAGTATGGAGCATGGGGAATGGACGGACTGTGCGGGGCCTTCGAGTGATAAAAAATCGAGAGAAAAAAATTTTCCAGGGGGGGGGAAGCTTAAAAGTCTGCCAAGTGCACCCCAGAGCTTTGACGCCAAGGCTTTTGTTTGTTTGCCTGCTTGTATCGCTGTGGATGTGGATGTGGATGTTGCATTTTTGCAACTGGCAATGCCCAAGTTGGCAATTTGCAACAAAAGATAACAAAGAATATGACGACCGAGAGCGCAAACAGAAACCAAAAAAAAACAAGCAAAAAGAAAAATAATAAAAGAAAAGAAGCGAGTGAAAAGCGAAGAAAATAAAAGCGGAGAAAAGCAAACATATAAATACAGAGCAGAAACAAAGACCCCGAAAGAGGTCACATATGGAGGAGTCCCTATAGTAAGTATAACCACCCCCCCCCTCACACCCCCACCCTTCCTTTCACCCAGCTTTCCCATCCATGCAGCTTCAACTTTTATCCTATCGAAAATGATTCATTTGGAAGATTTCCGTATTTATGATATTCATGAGGGTACTTTCGTTCACATTCACTGTTTACTTCCACTTCAGTTCGAAGCTGCTGGCAAAATGTACATATTATTGGGAAAAAATCCAACGTGGGTATCATCCATTGAATAACCACTTTGTTTGTAATATCCATAAACGAACAGTTCAATTGAATATTTGGAACGTGCTTTTGATTGCACGGCCTTATTCACTCATTCAATCGCCTAATTCATTCACTTATTCATTCATTCCCACTGACAGACAATTCATCAACTTAAAGACCTCAAATCGCAGGTAATTTCGCCAGTATTTTTGCATTATTTGTCAATTGCCCGGGGGTTTTTCAAAATTCCAGGGGCGGTGGGAGGGGGGGTTTACGAATTCGAGGGGGTAGGGGAGCTCTGGCAATTTACAACAATTCAAAGGCATAAATCAAACATTTTGCAAGTTGAAGTTGGCACGAAAACGTGCGTTTTGGGTGGCTAAAATAGGGGGAGGGGAGGGAGAGGGGGAGTTGGGGGGTGGGGGATTGTCAGTTAGTCAGTCAAATAGTCATTCAGTCAGTCAGTCATTCGTTCATTCGTTCACTCGCTTATTTGCGCGTACACGCACACAGTTTCACAGTTATTGAATTGATTTGAAGGGGTTTTTCCAAGGGGGGGGGGGTGGGGGGTTGATTTTCCAAGGGGGGTTGGGGGTGGCATCTGAAGCTCCCCCTTGGGGGCACACGCAATTCGCAACTCGTTCGTCTTTCGCCTTTCTTCCCTTGATGTTGTTGTTGTATTTTTTGGATTATAAAGTTTTGTAATTAAAATTTGACAGCTTTACAATTCCCAGGATACCCACACCCCTTCCCCCCTTTTGCTCCACCTTATCATTCAGAAAATATGGAAAGTGGGTGGGGGGTGGTAAATATCTTCTTCCTTACCGCGCATTTTCTTATTAGAATTTCACAATTTTACAATTTTCGATTTATGTTTCGATTTTATTGTCTGCCATTTTGTGCGTGAGAATGGGAAGACAAGGATTTGTGCCATTGCCCTTGCCCATGTTTAACCCTTGAGTGGGCGCACTGTGTGCCTTAACCCCACACCTCCTCCCCCCCACTAACAAACGTGCTTACATATGTATATTTTTAATCAAAGCTGCCCACCTTTAACCCAAACTGTGCTCCAACTTTTGTTTCTAATTCGTTAAACTTTTGCTTAATAATTGTCTGGCTGGCACATCAAAAAAAAAAAATAAAAAAATAAAAACCCCTTGACTTTTATTCATATTTGCCAAAAAATAATAATACAAAAAAAAAAGTGTAGAATCAGGTTTTTATATATTTTTTGTGTCGATAGGCACTCGAAGTGAGTTGGTATGGTGGGTGGTTTTGGGTGGTTGGGGTGTTCCATGGGTTATTCGGTTTTCGGGGCCCAGTCAGATGTCTAATCCTTTTGCTTATTGATATGATATCTGCACACGCAAAACCAAAAACAAAAAAAAAACAAAACAAAAAAGGGGAAATCCGAAAAAGGTTGTGTATGCCAGCGAAATTTTATTATATAGGTTTTTTCTTTTTTTTTTTTGTTGTTTCTGTTTCTGTTTCGTTTTCTGGTTTTTGGGCCGGGGGTTTGAGAGGTCTTTCATAATCAAAAAACGTTAAAATCATAGTCTAGACAATAATTTATGAGCACGGCACATTGCTCATCTCCTCGGTCCTCGGGTTTTTTGGTCCTGTTTTTGGTCCTTTGCCCGCATGGAGGAAAGCCCCCTTACCCCCTTCCCCACTAAACCCCATCTCCCACTTAACCCTCGAATGCCAATCAACATCTCTCGAGCAAACAGTCGTAAGGCTCGAACCGAAAGTCCTCTTCATCCTGTCTGCTGATGATCCTGCTGCTCCTGCTCGCCGTCATTGTTTTCTGTGTGTGCTTTTACATTTTTTTTTTGTTTCGAATTTTTTGGTTATTTTTTATTCGTGTGTTAGCCCTCGATGGATATATGAAAATATGAGCAACGGATGGGTATAAAATTCCAAATGTGGGGTTTGTCAGTTTCTAATGGTTTCAACTTCCTTCCGCTTGCAGTTGTCCTTTTTGCCAGCCTTTTTTTTTACTTCTGTGTTTGTGTGTTTCAAGTGAAATTCGTGAAAAATTGGAGGTTAAGCAGGTGTCTGCAACTGCAACACACAAAGCTACTTAAGGGGTCAAAGGAAGCACGTTGGCTCAACGAGAGGTTAAAGTCAACCAAATGACAGCAAATAATGGCGAACAAAAAAGTAAGTAAGATATCGATGAAATCGAAATAATCGCTAAGCAAATACAAAATGTATTTCGAAGCAAAGAAAGTCACTGTTTTTTTTTTTTTTTGGTACCCCCAGTTTCGTGGGCGTGGCCGTCAGAGGGGGCGGCACTATGACGGGACACTAATTTGATTTGAACATCAGCGTCAACTTCTAATTGAATTTCAGCCCCTCATCGCTGTCTGTGCATCGATTAACTCGCCTGCGTCTCCTTCTAAACTCAATCTTCGTTTGATGACAATTTCATTCCTATTAGACGGTCGGCAGTTGGAGTGGAAATGCATAAAAAGCAGCGGGAAAAGAAGTCGAAGAAAAAAAAAATAGATATGGCCAGCTTATTTTAATTGCCCGCCTTGTTTCGACCAAGAGAGGTGGGGGGGTAAAACGGAAATGGTAGTGAAATTGGTTGAATTTTTGGCTAAGCAACGGTGGGTTAAAATGTGCATTTTATGTCAAATGATAGTTACTCATTGCAAACTGCAAAACTAGATTTACTTTTATTTTATTGCACACACAAAACATTTTGTTATGCGTTCAAAAACCGAAAGAAAAAAAAACAAACAAGAAAGCGAGAAAGCGAGAAAACAAGAATAAAATCAAGTGTTACTATTTATAAATTAACCCCACAACGCCCACTGTGCGTCGTCTGGGTCTGCGGTCGCATTTTGACCGAGCCACGGCAATTATTTTGACGACGCTTAATTTGCGTTGAGTTGGAGATTTCTCGGATGCGGATGATGACGAGGAAGACGAGATGAGTTTAGATGCGATGCCATGCCATGCGATGCGATGTGATGCGATGAGTTCAGATGAGTTGAAGACTGGCGATGAAGATTGGGAATTGAAGATGGGGAATTGAAGATGGAAATGGGATTGGGAATGGGAATGGGAATGGGGTTGGGGATGGCGACGATGTCGCGGTTAACTTGCATCAAAATTGAAGCGACAGCATAGCAAACTAATTAAAGACCAGGCATTTACCGCCCCAAATTGAATGATTTTTATGCTTAGCCTTTTTTAATTGTTCGAATTTCGTTGAATTGCTCTGGGCACTGCGTTTGATGGCCTTCCTTTACTCCCACCAAAAAAAAAAAGGAACTAAAATGCAGAGCATCAGGCATAAGGCGCTATAATGACATATTTCACGTTCTATGAAATGAAATTAAATGAAATGAAATGAAATGGCTTTTTTTTGAGCCACAACTCTTCATTCATTTTGAAATCAATTGTGTAGTTAATTGCTAAGCTTGCTAGCTGTCTAGGTGCTGTTTTCTTTTCCGCACATCATACAAATATATGATCATCATATATGTATGTCTGGTCTTTATTTAAATTTGTTTTCTTTGTGCCATATTTAATCGCGTGTTACTTGCTTACTACCACTTGGCAATTGTATAAATTCTTGGTCTTGTTTTTTGTACTTGGCTATCTATCATAATAATCGTTTTGGACTGTCACACGTACACACAGCGCCGAAGGTTGGCAAACAAAAACGCCAACGGAGGCTAATCAAACACATCAGCAACATCAGGCAGCAAAAGCAACAGCAAAGCAGCAAAAGCAACAGCAAAAGCAACAGCAAAGCAGCAACTTTAACCATGACTGCTTGAATATATCTGCATGCTTTTTGCCACTATGTATCTTCAAGATAATAAATTCAAATGCAAAGTTAATTAATTGCCGAGTTTGCTATTTGCCGTGGGATCAGCAAAAGAGCAACATGTTGCTGCTACCTATCTACCTACCTACATACCCATGTATTTTACCAACGACGACGACTGCCTTGCAAACTCAATTTAATGGTAAATTAATAAAAAGAAATGAAATTTGATTTATCGACAGGGCAACATGAAGATGGAAGATGTGAGTTGCAAAAGTGTCGTCGTCTTTTGCTAATTGAAATGCTAAATTTCCGTTCATGCCTGTAATTGACTTGGAGGCCCAGAGGTGCGATGTGAAATCGAAATTGACAATTTTACAGATTGCCCAGAAATTTGTGTGTGTACCAACAAATATTAATGGCTACAAGACTTTGGGCCACGACTTGGCAGATTTTTCATTTGAGCAAAACCAAAACCAAACAACCCACCCACCGCCACCAACTTCTTCACTCGATTATTTGTTGGCCATAAATCACGTGCGAATTTGGTTTTTCCTTTTGGCCAATTGCATTTTCGACTTGTCACCGTTTTAATGGCCTCCAATTAGATAGAGCCCGTGTGTGCATGTTTCTATATTTATAAAGTGGCAAAAGAAAAACAAACAAACAAACAAATAAAAAACCATAAAAAATTGAAAAGATTTTCCCTTTAATGAGGTGTGCGCGGGAAAGTTGAAAATCCCAACAAATAATGCTGAAATGCTAAAATGCTGAATTGCTGATTTGCTGATGCCACACAGCCACGTTGCCGCAGCAACAACAATAATTTTTTTAAATTCCAAATTGAACTGAACTAGCTCACGCAACAACAAAAGCCCAAGCGAACGAAAATAAGGAAATAATCAATTTAAAAAAATCAAAATCACACATTTACCCGCCACAAAAACTATACTAAGTACTACTACTATATACCATACATTCATTGCTCCGCAACGCAATCAGTCAATGTGCGACAGAGAGCGATACACAGCGAGTGAGAGAGAGGGGGAGAGAGTGATAGAGAGAGAGAGAGAGGGAACTATCCATATGGCCGAACTGCTCAGACACACTCACTGATCAGAATCCATATGCGATAAATAAATTGAATTTATCCGCAATTGGTCGAAAATGCCAGGGGGTTGGTGTCTATAGGCTACCAAGTGTGTTTGTGACTCGTCTCATCAGTGGCGCACTGCAAAGGGGATCAAGTAGTTTGTGATAGAAATAGCAGCTTAAAAATAATACTAAACATTGCAAGAAGCTTAAGAAGAAGGCGCACTTTTATTTATCGAAACTCCGTAGTTTTGCCTACGCCACTGCATATAGTACGATAATGACTGTTTTTCACTTTAATCAGCAAATACAAATAGCAACCACAGCCACGATAAGCGCAACAGCAACAGCAGCAACACACAACAGCAGCAACACACAACAACAGCAACACACAACAACACACAACCCACAACACACAACCCACAACACACAACATCAACATACAGCAATGATTGCAGGCAGTAGTAGTCCTAAACTAAGCTCAATGTCTCCAGTAATCCATGTGCTTTGGTATTTGTGTGCTGATTGATTTGAATTGAATAATTGCAATTGTGCGACTTGTATTTTTGTATTTGCATTTGTATTTGTATTTGCATTATTATTATTATTCGTATTCGTATGTCTTTTTGTACATTTTCAGTTCGTTTTTGTGCTTGAATTGAGACTAATGACATGTCGAGATGGATGGAGACGACCATTTCAATAACTAAACCACTAATCCAATACGAAATACGATGTTCTGTTGCCCTCACCCGTTTCATAATATATGTATATCCCCTTGTGAGCAGCGCACCAAAAAATATATATTTGCTTATATATTGTATATTGTAGTCAAACTTTTGCTTCGATTGGCATAATAATTCATACTAAATTCGAATAGTCGCCAATAATTTGGTTTGCTTCGTTTCAATTCTTGAACATTTGACATGTGCAAAACGCAGCAACAACAACCACACACAATCAACCTAATATAATGAGAATCAAATTAATAAACAAAAACGAACAAAAATCTAAAATAATTGAGCTCTTGCCTTGGAATCAAAGATTACGAATTTCAATTATTTCTTGTTTGATTAGAAAAAGAGAGACTGCGAGCGCAAGTAAAAATTAAGCGACAAAATAAAAATAAAAACCCAATTTCTCAGGCAGATCGATTCCGATGAGTTGTTTAAACAGTTGATCTGGTTTTTTTAGCCGCCTTTGCCGGCTGAGTTTAATTTTAGACCATTTGCGTTAGACATTTGATGGATTTTCCGCTCGATTTGCATTTAAAAATAACACAACGGCATTGTCTTTTGCCTGGAGCGTGTATCCAAATATTTGGCTCTATAGCACATATACCATATTTATATATTTGAGACAACCCTTTCGGGGTTTTGCCTCTGACGTGTGCGGTCTGGGCAAATAACTATTCAATATACATACATATATTATGTCTATATATCTGTATACTCCAATTCCAATTCCAATTCGAATTAGTTGAGCAAAAAAGCCATCCGTCAATGCGAGAATTAGAATTATATTATTTTTGAGCGCCCATCGTGGGATCGAATTAAATGTGGGGATCGTCGCAGTCACGCGATGATGATGATGTTGATGATGATGATAAGCACAAATCGAATTTGTGCATGAAAAATTATGATTATTTCTATTATTATTTCCAAACCGATTATCTATCACGTCCCAAATGTCCGTTTTATGCTGGTCAACGAGATGCGAGATGCGGGACACAAAACTACTTGTACTATATGTGCTCAATAATCGTGTTGGTTATCAGTCAAATATATGTGTTTGAAAGGTTCCCAAAATGTTTTTATTTGAAATATATTCGTTACTTGGCAGCTCTTTTTTATAACCGCATTGAAAAACCTCAATTTTTTTTGAAAAAAAACACACCCCTTGTACATAAATGCCTGTGGTTTTCAACACTGCTAATCAGATATATTTTCGTTTTATTTTTCCTTCTAGTGTTAGGATAAACAGCTAAATCTAGCCGCAAAACACTGTAGATACAACCTTGATTTCGCTTTTTTCACTCGTTGTTTTTATGGTGCATAAAAAAACAAGTGGATGTCGAAAATTGTTGATAAAAAACTTTTATAAATTGTATATATACATGCACATTTTTGTAGGGCAGATAAAAACCAAAAAACAAAAACCGAAATTGTGAACGTTATTTAATAAATACATTTCTTGTATTTCGCTGGTTTTTTCCGCATATGCTGTTTGTTTTTGTTTGCGGCGTGTGATAAAAATTTATAACAAACTGCCACCGTACGTGTCGTTTTTGTTTGAAATTATTATGTGCTTAGTATTGGCAAAAAAAAAAGAAAACAGAAAACAAAAATCGAAGCGGAAGCTGCTGCGTTGGCTGCTAATTTGCTGTTCATTTGTTTGCTCTGTCAAGAAGCATTTCATTTTGCTTCTCTTTTTCTTTTGTTGCTAGCTTTTTTTTTTTGTTTTTTGATAATATTTTCTCATTTTTTCGATGCGTTTTATTTTTGGAAGCAATGCGCGGCCCAAAAGCACTTTGTCTATAAAAATGCACTTCTGCGAAAAAATAAACACATGCCTCATAGCCAAAACAAACGCACTGCAAGTTGCGGAGCTGCTGCACTTCGGCTCTAACAACAAACAACTGTTGCAATTCCATTTAACATCATTTCTGGGCAAAAACGCACAAAAACGCGCAAAAACTCGCCCCAAAACTCGCGCCCCATACAAATGTATGCAAAATAATAGTATTCGGAGCAAACAAAATGCATTTCCCAAATGAACTGAACATGAACATTGGAAATAATTCTATAATGTAATAAATTATCAAGTTAAAGCTTGAGAATATCCTTTTCTTGTATTTCTCCTGTGCCATTTTGCTATTTTGCATGCAAGACAACTAGCATTTTGAACACAATTGTGTATCGTATATCCCAGGGCCTCTGCGCTCATATGCCTGTCGATCATCTTTGGCTGCCGCCGTTTCGAGGACAAAAAAATATTGTCGCATATTTATGAACATGTGTAACAGATAAATCTGAATCTACGCACACAGCGGCGCTCATAAGTGATTTAGTTGTCAGTCGAGTGCATTTATCACAGCTGTGCATGGACAGCGGTTTTCAGGGGGGGCGGTGGGGTTTCAGGGGGTTAGGGGGGAGGGTGGGTGCTTGGAGAGGTGTCGTCCGGGCGCCAGTAATCAAACTAATGAGCTTGGGCCCACCAACAGGCGGCGAAAATAGCTTTAAATGGATTTCAAATAAGAAAACGCGCACAAAACGCGAGCAAAACGCAGGCTAAAAGCCAAAGCCGCGCGGAATGGCAGTGGCGCGCAGAGGGGCTTTAATTATACATATATTTCGCTTGAAATTTAAAAGCTAAAGTAAGATTTTCTAGCCTTTCAAAATCAATATATGCTCAAAGAATTTATGAAAATTTTTTTTTTTAACACTGAGTTTTTAAAGCCCCCATGCACGCCACTGTGTGGGTGGTTGGGTGTCTGGCCAAGTGAAGTGATAAAACATTAAAGAAATGCGCTTCTCCTTGTATTTTGTTGTTGTTGCTGTTGTGCTTGGTCCTCTTCTTATCCAGCAACACCTAGGGGTTGCTAATGGAAGCGAAGCCGCTGCTGTTGCCGCTGCTGTTGCACTTAATGGCAAATGATAATGATTGATGCTAAAATGCAATGTGCAGCACTCCCGCCGAGTGCACATCTTCGAATCGCCACAAAAAGCCGCACGAAACACTTCAAGTCAAAGCTTTTCACTTTCACGGGTGGTTTTTCTGGATAAGCAATCATTCAATGCGGTGCATTCATTACAAAAAGACAAAGCAAAAGCAAAAGGAAAATTAAAACGAAATGGGGAAATGGTAAGGATTGTGTCTTATTTTTGCATTAGGGAAATTGCTCGGTTTCTGGGGACTTCTTCTAATGGGTATGCTGCTTATAGAACGAAGTCGCTGTTTGATTTACGAATATTGAGATTGCTTATAGAACGAAATCGCTGTTTGATTTGCGAGTATTGAGATTGCTTATAAGAGAAAGTCGCTGTTTGATTTGTGAATATTGAGATCCCTGTTTGATTTGCGAATATTGACATTCATAGCTGCAATACTTTGCAGCTTCAAGCCCGTAATGTCAAGTAGTCATTGCTGTTTTATCCATCTCATACCCATTTCCACAAGCTACATCTTTCATTCATTTTTTTTCTTACCCATTGGGTACTGTGTAAACAAAGGCATTCAACAAATTTGTAGGCGTAAAAATTGTCTTGTCAATATTTTAATGATATCACTTTACACCCCCTGCTTTTTCCAGGGTCCTTGTCCTTGTCCTCGCCTTCGTCCTCGTCCTCGTCCTTGTCGTTGTCGTTGGGACCCCGTCGTCCTTATTTGCCAGTCGCCAAAGTTTCCTTCTAACTTTTTCCCTTGACTTCATCGTGTCGCGTTGAGTTCGCTGTCCCAGGGAAAAAGGCTCAAAATCCCTGACTGTATGGTCCGATTTTTTTTTTACTTATTTTTTTTTTTTGGTTGTATTTTAGCCAGTTTGTCCCTTTTTGCCGCTTCTTCTTGTTCTTGGGCGTGTAAAGAAGAAGTCAAAAGTCCCGCCGCTCATTTGTTTGCCTTGCATATATATGTATATATAAATATATATTTTTTTTTGTTTTCTATTTTTCCCGGTTTCGGTTTCGTCGTACTCGGGCAACATTTTTTCTGTTTGGCTAGAAAATTACAAGAAAAGTGGCCGAGTGGTTGGAAAAGTGTGCGGATAAACGGGTGGGAAGGGGGTAGGGGGGTGTTTTGTTTATTTGTGCAAGTGTTTTCTCAATTGTGCGTACTGGTTTGAGGGGTCGGCGGTCGGTCAGTCGTGCGTCGTCGTCTGCGGTTGAAATTCCTATCCTTGCTACTCTGGTTAACTTTTTTACGCTCCCTTCACTCCTTTTGCCCGCCCACGGCATCCTTTCCCAAACGCTTTTCCCCAACCGCTTTTCCCAGCCGCTTTTCCCAGCCGCTTTTTCCCCACTTTTCCCTCACTTTTCCCCCACTTTTCCCCCCGGTTAAAAAACACACTTGCACATTCCGAAATTCCGGTGTGGGCGGCGACGTTTGTCTAATCTTAACGGTTTTACATTTCATTGCGCCGGGTAATTGTCCGCCGCTGGTTTGGGTGGCTATTTCAAGGATATCAAGGATATTCGACCTTAGTGCGCTGCAGTTTATTAAATTAAAAAGTCACTTAAAGTTGCTGCTTTTCTATGCTCATAGGGTTGCGTTTAATCCCTAGTACTGGGATTACCTGGTAACGAGGGCTTAAGAGGTGGACTTTCCGTTAACAGTAGATATTTCAATATATTTATTTAACCCCTCTGCCTAACAGTATATATTTTTATATATTTATTTAACTTCTAGTTAACAGTATATAGTTAACAGTATATATTTCATTTAACCCCTCTGCTACATATACTTGAATATATTTAATACTTTACTTTTGGGCTATATTTTTGTTGGTTCATGTAAACTATTAGCTCTGTTAAACTTAAGTTTATTGCCAGCACCTGTGTATCGGTTATGGCCACTTAACCTCCGGTTAGTTGGGACTTACCTCTTTATCTTTGGCAGCTAGTAGAACAGCAGGCTGTCCATTGTTGTTGTTATTGTTCTTCTTCTTGCGCTTCTCGCTGTTGCCGCTGCTGCTGTGATTGTTGTTGTTGTTATTATTGTTGTTGGTGCTGTTGTTGTTATTATTATTATTATTATTGTTGTTGTTGTTCGTGTTGGTGTTGGTGTTGCTGGTGGCGGTGTTGCTGGCATTGTTGTTATTGCTGGTATTCGTATTGTTGTTGGCGCAATCATCGTCCTCCGCCGAACTTGCAACATGTTGCTCACTTTCATTGCCGCCACTTGCAGCGCCACTGCCATTGTTGTTCTTTCGACTACAACTATTATTGCTATCGGTTGTTGTATTGTGATTATTGCTAACATTTAAACTAGCCTCCCCCGCATCCTCCTTCTTCTCCGCAACATCCTCTGCATCCTGCTGCTGTTGTGTTGTTGTTGTTGCACTTGGCTCAGTTCTGGTTTCTTGCTGTGCATCCAGCTCCATGTCATCAGCATTCGATTGCATCGAGGCATTCTCCTCCTCCTCATCATCCTCCTCCTCCTCATCCTCATCCTGCTCCTCCGCCTGTTCCGCTTCCGCTTCCGCCTCCTCCTCGTCCTCCTCCTCCTCCTCTTCGTCGTCCAGCTCCTCCTCGTCCTGGTGACTGTTGTTGTTGCTGTTGCTGTTGTGATTGACGTTGCTGCTGTTGTTGCCGCTCTTCATGTTGCCAGTGGCAAGCGTTGTTGCTGCCGCTGCTGCTGCTACTGCAACTGTTGCCGCTGGCTGTTCTGTGGGCGTGGCAACTTCATTCGCCGGCGAATGGAGGGGCGATTGCTGTTGCTGTTGCTGCTGCTGTTGCAAGGCCGCCGCTGCTGCCGCGGCTGCCGCCTCCATCATCATCATCTGCTGGGCGTGATTGAAGAAGAGTTTGGGATTGAGGCAAGCGCCGCCAATAGCGCCGCCAACACCGCCGCTCTGTTGCAATGTGCTATGCAACTGCTGCTGCTGCTCGGCGCTGAGCAACGGCGGCGAGGGCGACGGCGTATTTGTGTTTGCCAGCAGATTGCTGCCGTTCTGCTGCTGCAGCGTTATGGCCGCTGCAACAATGGAGCTGTTCAGCAGCTTCTCGCTGTCCGTTTGCTGCAACTGTTGTTGCAACTGTTGCTGCTGCTGCTGCTGCTGCTGCTGTAGCTCGATGTCTTCGATGTCGTTTGTGTTTGCTGTTGCTGCTGCTGCTGCTGTATCGCTGTTCTCGCTGTTGAGATTGCTGTCGGGATTGCCGGTGGATAGCTGCTCCTTGAGTGTGTTCACTTCCTTTTCGGCAAGGGTTGCGCGCTGCAAAAAAAAAAAAAAAAAATGAATTAATTAATGTATTAATACTAACGTCAAAAAACAGATATTATAAATATTTATGCAAAAAAACGACGTGGCAAAAGCTGTGCAGCAAACATTAGGCGCATATGTTGCTTTGAACACGAACAAAAAGCTAAAAGTTTACAACACCTTCCCCTTCTCCTCTGCAACACTGCTGCCTTATTCAGACTTTGCCAACTATCGACCCTCATTAATTTTACTTTTAAAGTCATTACGGGTTAAATTTAGCCAAATTAATACGTTGCAAAAACTTTTGCCAGCACCAAACACACACACACACACACAAACACACACAATCACACGGCAAATAGGCCAAAAGGAGTCAGACGGAAGGCTTAAAAAACATTCCGGGCTATTTCCGTCTGCATTAGCAACCAAAACAACAACAGCAACAACAACAAGGATATAGGAGCAGGACCAACAAGAAATTTATAGTTTATCGTCGGTATCGATAAGCCCAACTTGAAAATGCTATTCCCTGCTATTAGTGACCTGACCTTCGATGTTTCTCCTACTCTGCATTCAAATGCCAAAATGTGAAATTAAAACAACAAAATAGAAAGCATTGCAAATACAACAGAGAGCAAAAAACACAAAAAAAAAGAAAGTAAGGAGAGTGTAGAGAAACTCCCAAAGAAGGTTACAAAAATATGCGGTGCAAACTTTTTTGGCAAATTAGTCTGGAACCCAAACCCAAACCCAAACCCAGACCCAGACCCAGAATACCAGAATCAGGATCTCCCCCAAGTTTTAAGGCTTCCATTTCCATTTCCATACCATTTCACCTAAGCCCCAAGCTCCAAGCTCCAAAGTCCAAAGCCCAAGCACCAAATGGCAATGACTTTTGCTTCGATTTTCCGTTGATTTGCTCAGTTTGGTTTGGTTTGGGGTTTTTTTGTGCAATTTTATTTGTATAAATACCGGAAGCTTGCAAAAAACCAGGACTTCGGTGGGCGTTGCAGGCAATAAAGAACTTTGGAAATTAGTCGTTGGGCTAGTGCTTACTATTTGGTGTGAGTTTTAAGCCTTTGCTTTTGCTGTTGCTTTTGCTGTTGCTTTTGCTTTTGCCTTTAGTTCTTGGCCAAATTGTTCCACTTCATATCGATGAAGGTCCTTCTGCCCACCGAATTGCCAAATAAAGTTAAGCAGGAAGTCGTTACACCGAGTGCAGAAATGGGCAAAGGCTATGGCTAGCTCTCTAGTTGAGTTTTCGTGCGCTGTGACTTCTGATATTTCAGCATTAAAACATTGTACATGGTACTTAAGAAATATTGGTCAGTTTGTGCGGCTTTAAAAAGCAGCAAATATACATTGTATGGCCATAACATTCCCTTATTGAACTTTCCCTAAAACTCAAGCCACAAATCGTTCGACATGCGATGATTTGGAGTGCGCTTAATGACAATATCCCTGCGAAAGGCGAATGGCAATGCCATTCAGGCATATTTGTCAACATCATCATCCTCATTACGAGCAAATCGAAGGGATGGGGGGTTGTGGGGTGGTGGGGTGTGGGGTGGTGAGTCTCGCATAGATATATATTTATGATATTTAAAAGCTCTTAAGTACAAACAACAGACAAGTGGTTGGGTGCAGTTTTGTCCTTCGTCCGACGTCCTTTCGAATGCCAGACACACTGGCAGACAGCTGGAAAGTGGGTGGGCTTGGATGGTTTCTGGCCTGGCTTCCCTTTACCCCTCTTTCTCTCTCTCTCTCTCTATCTCTATCTCATTCCCTCTATCCTGGTGGCTCAGTGGTTGCTCTGTTTTAAGACCTCGGTTGGCGGCTGCTGCCACTGTCTTGTTGTTGCCGGTTGTCGTTTCCCGTGAGCTGCTTAAGCTTGAAAATTGTTTTCATAATGGCCAAAAGCGAGCGGCTTGCAGAAGGATACTTTTCCGTTTTCATTTTCATTTTCATTTCGATGTTGTTGCTGATGCTGATGCTGATGCTGATGCCCGGTTTCCATTTCTTTCGCTGACTTTTTGCTGGACCACCAAAATCGATCAAACTGAAAAGCAATCCACGTGGGAAAGGCAGCACTTGTTTTTCCTGTCCAGCTTTTTCCACCTCGCAAAACTAGTTTCTTGGAAAATTTTATACGCAACGCAGTCGTCTGTCTGCTGGGCAAATCAATTAATGCCCAGCGAGTCCAACGATTCTGGATTCTGGCCCACTTTGAGTACGGCTTAGCAGCAGTTGCCAACCAAATGAGTTAATTAACTAAAATGCGGGTGGCTTTGCTCGGCATTTTTTTTTTTCTGTTTTCTGTTTGGAGCGGGTTTTCCTATGTTGTATTTATTTTATTTTTTTTTTGTGTTTTTTTTTTTTTTGTTTTTTGAAACTCTGCCCACTTCAAGGGCTCGCGTTCTCGTCCTTTTGGCCCGTGTGTGTGGTCAGCTTATGGCAAGGCAAGGCTTTTCGTATTGAGCACCCTTTTAGCGTGCCCCCCACAGCTGCCCCGTTTATTTTTGGGTTTCATTTAATATTTTGCCGGTTGCCACTTCAAAGGAGCTTTCCAAAAAAAAACATATATATATATATGTATATATATCGCACGTAAAAACGGGTAAAAACTCTCGCGCGCGAAGCAAAAATGTTAAGTGAAATGTTAGCCGCTCGTCTAAGGGTCTCTTAAAATTCCAGTCATACTACAAATTGAATTGAAATTGGGCATGGTTGGCTAAATTAATTATATATATATATATATATATATATATATATAATATATATAAGTTTAAGTGGATTAAATTCAACTGGCATTTCTATGGCTCATTTGTTTCGTTCGCAGACTGCAATTGTATCAACTATCGGCAAGTTCAACTTGAAAGTACTTATCCCATTTTGAACGCCTGTTTCGGTTTCGGTTTCTGATTCAGATTCAGATTCTGTATTTTATTTTTTCTTTTCTTTAGAATGTTTTGTGTGTCCATAGCCATGTGTGTGCGTATGTGTGTGTGTGTGTGTGTGTGCGTGTGTTTGAGTTGTTTGCTCGCAATTGTCGTGTGCTTGGCACATGTCAACTCATTCGCCAAAAACCCCGTGCCCCTTGCCCCTTCTTCCTGCCACCCCGCCCATTTTGCACACCCTCTGAAGTTGCAGCATGCGGCATTGTCTCAAGCTGTTTGTCTGAAGTGAGCTTGCCTCAAGACCCGCGAAAGGGGAATTCTCTCTCTTTGGAAAGGAGCAAGCAGCAAGCAGCAAGGAGCAAGGAGCTGAGCAGCTGCTGTCAGGACTTCGGGACCTCAGGATTTCTGAGCTTCTGAGATTCTGAATTCCTGAATTTCAGTATTTCTGGATTACATGATTCCCGCACTTTTCTCCATTTTTTTATGTAGCAGGGAGGTTGGGCGAGAGCACTTTTTGTAATTAGTACGAAGGCAATGTTATGAATTGTGCTTCAACTTAAGCTCGAGTGCCTTCATCTTCATCTCCTGCTATTCCAAAAAAAAAAAATAAAGGGGGCACATTCAACCCCCTGTTGCCCTGTTGCCGCCAAGGGGTAGCAACATCGGTATGGACATGGGGTATGGGTTAACACGCGAGGCTGCATTGTGCGGTTTTTGGACAATAAATCAAAGCAAATCAATGCAACAGCAACAACGCATGGCGAGAGTGCAGGAATGGGGTCGTGAGGGGGTTAAGGTGGCACACGCCGTTACTTCTGCGATTCTTTGATGCCAGTACTGCCCTACTGCCTAGTTAGCCGCACAAAGTCGCAGGACTTGTGACAAGTCCCTCCCTTAACCCATGACTGCCACTTAAACGCCTACATGACATGACAGGCATGACAGGAAGAAGAAGCTGTGCCCCCAATCGCCCATAAAAAAACGAGTAGCGTTTTTTTTTTTTTTTACAATTACACACACATTAAGCAGCACAAGCCTAAGATAAAGCAGAAGATGGCTACAAGGGGTTAAGCATAGATGTGTATGTGTGTGTGTGTGCCTGTCTAATGAGAGCGAAAAATTATTGCAGACAAAGAAGGCGGGTGACAGCCACAAATGCTAGAATAAGGATATATACATATGTATATATATTCTTGAAAATTGGAGCATATACTATATGCTTAAGCAGATATTTCGAAAAATCAAAGGAGCTGCATAACCTTGATTAAAAATAAGAAACAATCAACACAACTAGCGATTAAACTCTTTCTGCGCCTGGGAAAACACAACCCTTTGCCTGCAAACGCGACTTAATAATCCCTCTTCATAGTCCAAAGCGCATTTAAGTAGCTCAACTCTTATCCATTAATTGCTCGGTCTGCTTTTCAACTTAATACTTCAGGAACTTCAGCACGAAGGCCCCCACATTTTGTTGCCACACCCACCGCCCCCTGCCCCCTGCCCCCTGCCGCCTTTAAAAAGCATTCTTCAGATTTGGGGGCATGCCTTTGCATTTGCTTTACAATTTCAAACATCATTAGCAACGCACACAGAAGAGGAGGCTTTGAAAAGGGGTTGTGGGAAATACACACACATGTGCACCAACACATATATATCCCTTTTTGCTAATTATTTATTTAAATATTAAACAAAAAATCCCCAAAACACACACTCACACACACACACACACACACACACGCAGAAGGAACGAGAGTTCAAATCCCACCTCACAAAAAAGGAAATACAAAAAAATAAAACTGCAACAAAAACCGAAAAAAAAAAGAAGCAAAATGGAAAGAGTGGCATAAAATCAACACACACAGAGGAAACACCACACACACACACAAACACACACACATGCAGAGGAAGAGAAAAGACGAAAATGATGTATTGATGCTGAAAGAGAGGGGGCGATGATATGGGGATCCTGTCTGCACACAAATAAAAAACACTCGCACACACAAGACAAGCAGGAGTAGAAGAACAAGAAAAGAGTGAGAAAGACAACGAGAGAGAGAGAAAGAAAGAGAGAGATGGAGAACGATATGGCTGTGTGTACAAATACATAACTGTACATTCGTTGAGATACCGTTAGAGATTGGAGCGCCCCCTCTTCTTCTGGCTAACTAATATTTTCTAATTTAAAATTCTGTTTCTTTTTTATTGCCTCACACGAACACACACACAGAAACACTCTCCACACACACACACTCACACACACTCACACACACTCACACATACAGACACAGGCATACGTATGTAAATTTATAACATTTTCTATTTACTTATCAAAAATCAGGCAAAAGGCATTGAGAAGGGGTTGCTGTTTTTATTTTATTTTGTTCTATGCTTTTTTCTGTACCGTAGCTGGGGGGAAGGGTGGAGGGGGAGTTGTTGGTAACTGAAAACTGCGTGCACGCCCAAATGTATGCTATACAAAATATAAATTAGCTTTGATATGCGAAGCTGCTGACGAAGATGAGAAAAGAAAGGGGTGGGTAGGGGGGAATGGGGTCCTGTAAAAAAGGATTATATACACGCGTGCCCTGCATATGTGTCTGTTTCGTGTGAAAAGATGCTGGAAAAAAGGATTAATGCGTGCGCCAAAGCAAGAAGAAGAAGACGAGACTTGGCTCAAATTCACAGTGTGGGGTTTTTTCGATTTTTAATGCGTCACATGACAGCGAAGAGGAGTTTTCTGTGGAAAGAGGCCAGGGGAATGGTGGAAACTCAAGTTCCTACGGATTTTGTTTTTTCACTACGCCAAAAAGTGTCAAAGCGTATGTGTATGTGTGTGTATTCATAATACCAAAGACATGCGAGTGTGTGTGAGTGGGCATCAAATTAGAGGATTTGAATTTGTAGAGGAGGGGCTATTTTAAAGGTTTGGAGAAGTAAAGTGAAGCAAGTTACAAATTAGTTCGAAAATCAGGTATATTTTTTAGAAACTAACTAAATACGTTAACTCCTTTATACAAATACCACAAAGGCAAGTTCCATTTGCCATTCGTGATTAACGAGAGGCATTGCAAATCCCCCTACGTTTTCTAAACAACCCTTTTTTGGAGTGACCACTTCCCATCCCGCTTTTGAGTGACCAAAAGTAATAATAATTTTTTGGCTTATCCTTATTATTACATAACGTATGCATACCTTTTTTTGTGTGCGGCCCAAAAAGTGCCCATACCCCCAAACAACAGGACCAATCGTACATCAAAAATGAACGCTGGACATTGTACATACATACATGTGTGTGTGTGTATTAGATGACCCTTTTTTGTGATCCAGTGGGTGGTTGGGTGGTTGGGTGGTTGGGTGTGTGAGCCCATTGTTCTGTCTGCCACCTCCCCCCACCCACACAGTTTTCCGGTAGGCCTTTTTCGGCCAGGATTTTTGTTGTGCGTACTTTTTCTCTTTTTTTGTTTTTTTTTTTTTTTGTGAAAAGTAAATAATTAAGCATTACACTGACCAAATAGCACAAAGCAAAGGGTGTGGGGGGAGAAGGGGAAATGGTCAAGTCAAGGCAGAAAACAGGCCCAGACAAATACAAATAAATATAACTCATATGTGGGCATTGTGTGGGTTAAAGGGGGTTGGGGGGATATGTGTGTGTGTGTGTGTGTGTGTGTGTTCGGTCAGGCCATACAAATAATGATTAGAAAGCCCCGCCCCCGAAACCCTTGTAATTTTTGACATTTTTATGCGGGCCTCAAAATGCTTTCAGTGGGGATAAAAAAGGAAAGCCGAAGGGTTGTCCATTACCTTAAATTTGACATTTTAAAATCTAAACGAAATTAATGATTTCACTTTCCTTCTCGCTGCTGCTGGGTACAGTTGTGCACGAAAGCCTAAGCATGTGAATGTGAATGCCTAATTAAATAGTAGTAGCATGTGAATCCTTTTTGGCCTTAATTTAGACCAAAGCATTAATATAAATGAACGTATTAATGCTTAAGCTGCCGCAGACTAGAGAATCAATAATTCTATTGGGTGCTAGCTAAGCTGGCGATGTCGAAATATCTCTTAATTAAACCGAAAATGAAGCAATTTATTATTTGCGCTTTAGAGCGAAGTTTCTTTTGCTACAACCGAGATGAGACGAGACGAGACGAGACCCTTTTTCAATCAAAATTTCCAATCAATGTCAATTCATTATGCCGAGTTGCTCCATCTCTTCAAAAACCAAGGCAACCAAAATTCGATGGTTGGGGTTGATGGGCTGGTTGGTTAAAATTGTAAAATTGTGCTACTAAAGCAACCCCGAAGACAAAACTCAGTTGGCATTTTTAATGAAAAGCCACGCCAACAACGTTGGGAGCGAAGCCCAAAAGTTGCCTGTCAAGTTTTGCCTAATCAAAATCGACAACATTTTATAGTTTCGGGAGGGGTAGGGGGAGGGGGAGGAGAAGGGGCTTTCTCCTTTCTCTATAGCAATGAGAAGTGAGAAGGTCCTCTTACCTTTTTGGCGATGGCTCAGCCCGCAGCAGAGTGTGTGACAAACAAATATTTGAGAACGTAAATCAGAAATCTTTCGCTTTCATTTGGCAATCCTTTTGTGAGTGGGGAAAATCTACGAGTGGAGTGAAGTGGAGGGGAGTGGGGTGGGAGGGGGAAATTTTGGGGTTGCTTGTGTCCTGGGCAAAATCGAAAAACATTTCGTGTATTAAAACCGAAACGAATTAATTTAATTAATTACAATCATGTCTTATTAGAGACGTATGAAGAAGACGACGACGACGAAGACGACGAACCAAGACGTTGTCCTTTGGCAAATGAAGGGCTAGAGAAGGGGCGGAGAGGGGGGAGAAAATCAAGGGGGGAAAATCGGGAAAAGGACGACAGTTTTGTTGCTGGCAAAATGGAACAACAGCGCGTGTCAGCTGCCAAAGAGTTGCTTTTGTTTCAAGTGCTGCCAGCGGAGCTTAGTGGGTTAAATTTCGATGGGTTGTTGCGGGCGGTTGGCGGGGGTAGGCGGGGTAAGGCGGGTGTATTTTTGGTGGGTGTTAAGGGTGAACTTTTGGGGGTGGTGGCGCCAAAATTTTATGCTCACATCATTTATAAATGCCTGATTTGTTATTTACAAAACGAGACAAGTTGCGGCATTTCGGAATTTTCCAAAAGGAGTTGGAGTAGCATACATACATACATACTTGTGTGTAAATGTAAGTATGCGTGTGTGTGCTTGTATTTGTGTGTAAGTGTGCGTGCCCCGCCACTTAATTTGAATTTGAGTAATTGCCCAAGGAGTAGAATTCGCAGGCAAAAGCTTTGTTCACCCGATTTTCAGTGGTTTTATTTTGGGGCCAAAATTTAAAGTTTCATTTCGGATATCATAGAAATTTAGTTTCCATTTATATAGTAAAAATGTGACTCAGACAAAGATAATGTCAGTGCACATATAGCAGCACTTCATATATAATTCTGGCTTCTTTTAACACTTTGTTGGCCATTGTTGTTGGCGCTGCTGTTGCTGTTAATTAATTTCTGCAAAAATATTTATTATTATTAGTCGACCCGCAAATGGCGATGGCGATGGCAATGCACTCGGCCAGCCAACACTCGATTTATATACATACGTAGGTATGTATGTATGTATGTGCTTTTATATCTGCATAAAAATGCATGCCACTGATTCGCACTGCCCCCCACTCCCCCCCAAACACCCCCCTCTCCTGTCTGTATTTTTTTTTGTGTTTTTTTACCCCCCTCAACGACTTGACTGTCACTAAACGGCTCATCTAACTGCAATGCTTCATAGAAATTTGTTTGTATGGCCGGAGGAACGTATCGGAAAAGGGAGCATTATGGGGTTAAGGGGGCTAGGGGGTTAAAGGGGGGGGGGGGGCGGTCTGGCTGGCGGGCAACTTATTTTTACAACAACAATGAACCAGCGCGTGAGCAAGTGAGATGGAGAGAGAGAGGGAGCGATAGAGAGGGGGAGCACAAATCACAGAAATGAAAATCGAAAAGTGCATGCTTCGCCCATATATGTAATATCAGGCAAATGAACAGACACAAATATATTTGCATATATCTTTTTTAAATACACATAAAGAAAATATGTAGGTCAGCGACAGGTAAGATTCATTTTATGCATATCATATTTATACATATGCAATTTAAAGTACAGTCATAATCATACATATATATGCAATTTAAAGCCCAGCTACTAAAGATCACATTCAATTAGGATTATTATTTACAGATTTATTTGGAAATGGTAAATATTTTTCCACGGTGCATCTCTATAGCTGCGTCTGTATATGTATATCAGCGTACTATATACTTTGTAGCCGAGAGTTGGGGCAACAACAAATTTACACTCCAACAGACGATGTCGTCGTGCCAGTCACTCAGTCAGCCAGAGCGGCTGTCTATAATGCAGTACCGCCCCCCCTCCGCTACCCTCCGCTCCCCTCTGCACCCCTCTGCACCCCTCCTTGTGCCATATTCCTCATATCGGCTGATATATACGCGCACATTTATATATATGTATACCTATGTATGTATAAATACTCGTATGTGTCTGTCTGTCTTCATATCCCTCGACTCTTCTATAAAAATAGGCAAATAATTATTTAAGAATTTCTTGATTAATTGGCAACGTTGTTGTTGCTGCTATTGCTGTTGTTGTTGCTGTTGTTGTTTTTGTTGTAGTTGTTGGGGCATGCAAATGCTGCCGCCGTCGTTGGCCAAAGCGAGTAAAAGAGTCAGAGAGGGAGAGAGCGATAGCGAGAGAGAGATAGTAGCAGACTGATGAGGCATTTTGGCCAACACTTGATTGCATTCTCAATTGTTTGCCGTTATGCATTTTTGCCAATAATTCACATAAATGGCGAACGAAATCTTCCGTCCGTCGCACAAAAGACATTTGCAATTGTTTTCTAGATGTTTTGAAGTAGACACACTGCAACTTAGTTGCATTAGTTGCAACATGAAATGCAGCATGCAACAAAAAAAAAAGAAAACAAGGGGCATTGCTATTTTAATGGGCGATTTTAATTGGATTGAATCAGGAATGAAGCAGGGAATGGAGTATTTTCATTGAAATGCCATTCATTTGATATGATATGATATGATGGCTTAATGCAAGGCAATGTGTGCATACTGCATATGCATATATATTCACAGGTGAGATAATGATTTCGCTGGCTAACCAATTAATGAAGTCAATGGTATGCTAATTATGCATCTAACACTTGTTTTTCATTAACCCCATGGCACTTTTTAATCGTTTTTCTTTTGTGCATTACAAATTGAAGTTGCCAAGTGACCTAAATTTGTACATTTAAAGTATATAAATATATACATACAATATATATATATGTACTTTATCCAGTCGATAACTTACTGCGTGGATTTCATTCACTGCGGCGACAGTTCATCCTTCTCTCTGGAAGGCAATTAGCATATTTTATATCAATTCTTGTCATACACGCATTCCACACCTTGCCATTTAGTCCACCTCCCCTTACCCCTCACTTAGCACTCACCCCTCACACACTCCACGTTGCCCCAACCCCCGCAGAATTCAAGTGTCACCGCCCTAACAATTGACAAAGTTGCACAAAGGCTTGCCGAGCGAGAGCGAGAGAGGGACGGGGATATGGGGGGAAAAAGAGACGAGACATCGCACTCCTTTTGATGCCTCCCCCCTCGCCACTAATGCCCCCTTCTACTTCGGCGTTCATGTTCATATGTTCACGTCTGTGATGTGCGGCTCTCGTTTATTTTTATCAACTTTAGTTTTTGGGCTTTTTTGCGCTTATTATATGTGGCAGACACCGAAAGAGAAGGCGAGATGTGCAGGAGAGAGAGAGGGGAAGAGAGGGAGCGAAATGGAGAGACATCTCGCAGATTCAAATTCAGATTCAAATTCAGATTCAGATTCAGATGCAGATTCATCTTGTCGTTCCGCATAAATAACTGTCGTCTTCTCTCTATTTCTATCTCCATCTCTATCGCTATCGCTATTGCTATCCCTATCGCTATCTGCTTGCCTGCTCTGTCTGGCACAATGCATATGGCATTATTTCATTAAAGTATTACAATATTAATTCGATTTTCACTAATTGACAAGAAGAACAAGAGCAGACGGCGCAGAGACAAAGCGAGAAGAATTGAAACGCAACTGAATTTGAGAATTGTGGCTGTATGAGAATTGTGGCTAATTACGAAGATGCCATCAATACGGATTCCTAATTGAATTTTCATTTGAATTTTTTAATTTCATTTGTGGTGTATTAGTGTGTTTTGCTTGCATTCTACACATTTTCTACTCTTACCACCAAATTTTTGGCGAAACAACGCTCCCAATCCTGGGCTTAGTTTTGACCTGATTTCGAGCCTGTTTAGCCGACTTTAAGCCACTTAAGGCAAATGGCAGAAAAACACAAAAAAAAAAATAGAGATGAAAACCCCTCGAAAAAATTCGCGGATAAACAAAGGAAAAAAGCATAGAGCTTCAACGAGAGTGAGAGGCTGAAATGAAATGGATATGAGTGGGTGGTTTGGGTGGCTGGTTTCCAGAGTCTGCAAATGTTGCGGTTTTTACGCACAACATTGGCTTGGTGGTGGGGGGTGGGGGGTTGGTTGTTGGCTGTTGGGGATTTTGTATGCGAGTGAAAGAGAGGGGCTGAGACAAACTGTTGCTCGGCATTTTGCGTTGGCATGTTTGGTATGCTTCTGACCCCAAAGTACAAATCAATTGCATGTGTATGCTGCGGTGACTGTGCGTCTCTGCCTCTCAGTGTGTGTGAGTGTATCATTTGCACATCACACACAAAGACAGACACACAGTCTGCAGTCTGCACACAGATACTAAACCCATACAGTGACAAACTGGCCACGTGCTGTGCTGGACTGCGATTTCGATTGCGAGTGCGAGTGCCTTTTGGTCAATGCCAGCCGACTGACTGCCGGCCTTGTCTCCCTGCGAAATTGTGTCAATTGCAGTGGCCACTGTGGGAGATGTCACCAGCCACCCACTTTTCACACACCCAACACCCAACACCCCACACACACACACCCACACACCCACTCACACACACATTGTCCACACTCAACGCAATGTCAACAGCATGCGCAGGTTGCGCGAATTTTCACTAAAACTGGGGCGGTGGCAATTTCCCAGTTTGCTGTTTTTTTTTTTGGGGGGGAGGGGGGAGCAGCAGCAACCGAGGCCTATGACATTTCAATGTCAAACCGCGTTTAATCGGCATAATAAACGGCAGCGTTGATTTATTTCTTGGCATCTGTATCTACTTTGTTTCAGCCTGCTATTTTTTTGTTCAACTTTCAAGTAGATAAGATTACAAGCCCCTCAATAAATGCCACCCTACTTGCCACATCTATTTTCCCTGGAAGTTGACATTCTGCGAATTGCACTTTGCCTATAATTTGTGCCCTCTTCCTGCAATCATTTATGTATTTCCTTCGTTTTTTTTTTTTTTTGAGCAGACGACGATGAGTGGCGTGACCTTCAATGCGAAATCAAAATCAAAATTAAAATCGAATGCTCCCACGCATTCAATGGATGAATGCTTAATGATGATCGTATCCAACAATGAACATAAAAAAAAAAAAGAGAAAGAAAAAGACGACAAAACCGAAACGAGGCGAACGCTTAATTTAATTTCCTCCAGACAAAAATGTGAAATTCGATCGAAGGCATTTTGTGTGCCGAAAAAACAAAAAGCCCAACAAAGAATCGCTCAAAAGCTGAAGTAATTTTTTTGGTTTTTTTTTTGTTTTTCGTGGGGTTTTGCATATCGACAAGGGCAAACAGGAAATCCATGTTTATGTTTAAATTAATAATAATACAAGAGAGAGCAGGGCACATACATCTACATCTACATATATATATATATATATGTATTTATAATATAAGAAGGGTATCAATGAAATGCTGCCCATTGAACGAACTCTGATGGCGATAATGATGTCGCTGCTGCTGCTGATAATGACGATGATGATGATGATGGTGATGGTGATAATGATGCTGACGTTATGCGGGACAGCATTAATACAATAAATTATATTATGGCTCTTCCTGTTTGCTCCGATAAATAATAAAATGAAAAAAAAAAACAGCAAGCCAGCGAAGAACGAAATTGAACAATATTTTGCGCTCTCTTCTTTGGGCTTTAGCTGTAGCTTTGGCTTTAGCCTTTTTTTCTCTTTTTTTTTTTTTTTTTCTTTTTTTTATAATTTTTCCTTTTTTGCGGGGGATTGATAATAATGCCTGGTCGTGGCTGGATCTGGCAGATCTTGAGCGTCTGATTTGTGCAAATAATTGAAATTTGCATATAATGAAGGCGACACACACTGGGGGCGTTCAATAAAGGGGGAAACGTGGGGGGGAGGAAATGGGGGGCTTTATTTTCTTTTTTTTTTTTCTTAATTTTGTCTTTTTCATGAATGAAGCATTTCATGCACAGTAGCTGCAATCAAGTCGTGTGCCAACTCTTTTCGGTCCCAGGATCAGTCTATTGTAAACTGCAAACATAAATTACATTTAAGGTGAAGTAACCCCCTCTCCCCCTCCCCGCCCTCTTTACCTTGAAAAATATGAATAAAAAAAGAGGGAAACCCTAAAGCCCAAAAACTGGTCCGCAAATTGATGATCATCTGGTAATGAGCATGATGATGTTGCTGTTGCTGTTGCGCCCACTTTGTGTGGGCGAGATGTTGCTGTTGTGTGTCTGTTGTTGCCAAGTTGTTGCTGCTGCTGCTGCTGCTGCTGCTGATGCTGATGCTGCTGCTAATGGCAGACAGACGAGACAAGTTTTGACATATTTTGTTGCAGGAGGATGGAGAGGACAGCACCAACAACAACAGCAACAACAACAGCAGCGACATGAATGAAACGCAAATGAATGAAATGCGGCTCGAAGGCAGCAAACACAAGCACACAAACAAAAAGCGCAAAAAAGTGAAAAATATGTATGCAGCAAAAAAAAAAACGAGGGAAAGAGAAATCTGCAAACAGGACCCCCAATCACACGTGTGTGTGTGTGTGTGTAGTTATCATTATAATGCCAGTCGCGACAAACATCATTAGTTGCTCACCACCTTAAGTGGAGCAGAGTGTCTGGCCAAGGAGGAAAACAGTGAAAAACTTACGAATTCCGAATGAGAGCAATGAAATGGGTGTATTACCTGCAATGAGAAAAGGAAAATAGTTATTAATTTGATAGGTATAGTTTATAGCATAGTTTATAGCATAATTTATAGTATCGTATATAGTATAGTTTATAATATAGTTCATGGTATAGTTTATAGTATAGTTTATAGTATAATTTGGTAAAGTTTGTAGTATAGTTCCTAGTATAATTTGGTAAAGTTTGTAGTATAGTTCCTAGTATAATTTAGTATAGTTTTTAGTTTAGTAAAGTTTATAGTTTACAAAATAAACTTATTTAAAGTATACCACTAATGTTAAATTATGCATGAACTCATTCATTGTTCAATTAATCATTTCTTTGGCTTCTGACTTTATCAGTTCGCTGGAAACCATGGAACAGTGAATAACTAGTGGTGAATCACGTTAAAATCGTTGATATATACACATTTGTATCAAACTGCGATCAAGGTTAGGTAAGCTCACTTAATGAAATCTACAAAGACATCTTCTTATGTGCGACACGGGGCAAATAGCTAGTAAATCACTTTAAGTTTCCGCTGCGAAAACTGTAGGAAAAAGCAATTTCCGCTTAGATCACCTTTTGCCATTCGCAAAACAAAACCGATTTAATATCTTAACACTGTATACGCACCAATCAATTGGCAATTGGCATAACCGCAAAAGTTGGTGGAAAGTATGGCGAAGCAAAGTCGGTTGGAATACGTCGGTAGCCGATATAACGCGTCAAATAGCAATTAACAACTGATGTAGATAATTTGCTGGACAAAATATTCTGAGCGCGAAAAAACTTGAACCCACCGAGACATACATACAAATACACACAAATATCTACATACATACATATATCAAATCCATATAAATACACACACACACACACACACACACACGAAATGGCCGCAGCATTTTGTGATAAACGACAAAATAAAATCAAATCTAAAGCTCCCAAAAAAAAAAGCAGAAAAAAATAAAGAGAATACCAGAATTAAATAAAATAATCACAAGGCACCAGCTACTGAAACTGCCTTTGTGTGTGTGTGAGTGTGTGTGTTTCTGTGTGGCATTAGTTGGATAAAGCTAAAGAAGAGCAACAATTTCTAAACAAATACATCATCATCATCATAATTATAAAATGAAACTCCTGTTGCCGCTTGTTTTTTATCAATTTTATTTGTGGCCGTGCCGAGGAGCCGGGGATAAGGGGATCAGGAGGGGATCAGGTGTTATAAAGGCCATACATTTCGTGTAGCAATGTTTAAGTATTGCTAAAGATACCAAGAGTCAGAGATGTACATATATGCATGTGGGCACCAGATAAAATTAAAGTCGAATGTGTGCTTAAGATATCTAGACAAAATAGCTGCCATATTTATATGGAGACGTAATCAAGTCAGTCAGAAGTAGAGCTTCGTCTATTGGCCAAGGGTACAGATACGGATACAGATACAGATACAGATACAGATACAGATACGGATACAGATACAGATACAGATACAGTTACAGATACAGAGTGATACTCTGTACCGCCCCATATATACCGAGCTATACCGATAAGATCTGCGCACCTTATCTGCCCCCTGATGTATACGCCTATATAGAAAAACACACATATATAGTATATATATAGTAGATATAGTATAGTATATATCCTCGCCTGCTTAGTGGACAAACAAATACGCGTATAAATAAAAGCAAATTACAACAAAAAGCGAGACGAGGGTGCCAGCAAAGATAAGAAGTCAAGAAGTGGCAGTCATACAGTATCTGCCTGACGAGCTCGAAATATGGCCATAGATATAGCCGAGATATCAGTTAATCGGTGGGCCATATAGACACTCACACACACTCATAAACACACTCATACACATACACACACTCACAGAAAGATTCGCCCGCATGGCGGAGACAATCGTCATAAATTGTTTAGTTGTTGGCTAAACATGTTGAAAGATTTATGGTAGGGCTATACGGCCATCATATAGTGATTTGTAAGAAATCGGCCAGATATACATGTAGATATATACATACATATATATATTAGGCGATGTGACTATGTGGCACGCTGATTAGGCAATGTCGTCAGTTGGTTAGTTAAGTGTGAAAAACTGGAAACCTTGAGCTACTTGGAGTATTTGCTCTTGACGTCTGGAGGTTTTTTTTGGATACAACACCACTAGACCGAAACTGATCTTAACAACTAATCCATATACTACAATTTCATTTGATTTTAGTATTCTGCTATAAAAAACTATTGTAATGGCTTTTCTGAAGCTCTATATATGTTCGAGAGTATACAAAATTAATGAAAAAGCAAACCAAAATGACATGCAATGATATACGAGCAAGGGGGAGAGAGGGGCAAACAGAAAAAAAAATGGTATATATCGCTTCTATCTGTGCACACAATCGGCGAATATATAAACGAGCGAACTGATATATGTACGTTGGCCATCTATATATCTATATGTATCAAGCGAAATCCCTACAATAAAACGGGGCGGAGCACAAGTGGCAAAAAAATATCGAAACGAAAAGAAATGAAGGAAACGAGGAATGGGAAATGGGAAAGCAAAAGAAGAAAAATCTGCCAAGTGAAAAGAAATCGGAGCCAGCTGAAGCTCGAATGGCAGTGGAAATGCGAATGGAAATGGTGAAATGGGGTGGGGGAGGGAGAGGGAGAGGGGTTTGGAAAATGGAGGTGGAAGGAAGCCTCAGCATCCAGCAAATCCTGATGCTCCATCTGTATCTGTATCTGTGTCTGTGTCTGTATTTGTATCTGTCTCTGTCGCTGTGTGCACGTACGACTATATATATATAAATGTATGTGTGTGTGTGTGTCTACACCTATACGTAGCTGTTTCTGTAGTTGCCAGCACTCGAATAAAATCGAATAAGCATAAAAACGCATGCCATAAGGATACAGAGACGAGTATGTGTGTGTGTGTCCTGAGTACATAAGCCGATGCGATGCTGTATCCATAAGATACACTCCATACACACGTCTAAGCGGGCTGGATTTGGGTTGGCTGCGCCTCGAACGCATATTCAATAATGACATAAATAACACACAGGCACACACGCACACTCACACTCACACACACACACACAGTCACGCAAACGACAACCTCCTTCTTTACACCTGCTTTTCTTCCTTGCCGCTCGTTGAGTACGCTTCTTAGCACCTAAAAGCATGCTACTATTTTTTCACTCGCCACTCAACAACAGCAACAACAACAGCAACACCAACAGCAAGAACAACAAGGATTCCCACCAACACCCATGCATGGCATTCTGTATCTGTGTGTGTGCACTTGATTACATTTCTGCTCTTCTTCTCTTTTTCTCTTATTCCCCCTCCCCATCGGTCGTTTTATTTATTTTTTTTGCTTTTCCTTTGGCTCCCTACACATGTATATTATATATGTGTGTATATATATTGACGTTAAAACCCCCCCCCCTTAACGCTGGTTGGGCGCCTTTGAAACTTGGGAACTTGTCAACCCAAACCCCCCGAAAAGCCAATCCCCACCCCAATTCAATGCCCCAAAACGCACGAGAAAAAATACAACAAAAAAAAAAAAGAGGAGAGAAACCCCCTGATAGTAGGGGTTGCATAGGGGGTTGGAAAAAATAATAATAATAAAGAAAAAAACCGAAACCAAAACCGAAACCGAAGCTTAAAGGGCGCTGAGAGAGAGCGACATCGCCATCGACAGGAAAAACGAACACGAACCGAAAAACGAGGCGTACGAAGAGCTCCTCTCGAAAAATCGTAGCTCCCAGAAGAGGGAAGGCGCTACGGCGGTAATGGGTGGAAAACTCTGGGTGGTGCTGCTGCTGTGGGTGGTGCTGCTGTGGGTGGTGGTTGGGTGGCAGCCTCACATTTCAGGGCCTTGGCTGTTGATGGCTTCCCAATCGAAATCGATGTTCGTATGTATTTCGCTCCTTTTTCTCGGTTACTTTTTGGATTTTTACTTCTTGTTTTTTTTTTTTTAACCTAACCACCCTAAAATAGAAATTTCACTCGTTTGCTCGCTCTCTCTTTCTCTCTCGCTCTGTCTTTCTCTCTCTCCCCCTTGTACTCTCTGCACTTTTTTTATTTTTTTGGGTGAGTCCTGGTTGACAATATTTCTTGGGTGGCAGCTTTAAGGCTTCAACGATGTTCGGCATTGAGTCGAGTGAAAGTGCCGCCTTGTAAATTTTTCCTTTTATTTTTTTATTTTCCTTTTCTTCACCCCCCTTTGCTGGTTTTTCCTTGTGTTTTATGGATGTCTGGTAGTAAGATTCCCCTGGCATCCCCCCCCTCATTGGTTTTTTGTGTCTTTCATTTTTTTCCACTCATTTTTACGTTCTTGTTATATTATTATTCTTTCTTTCTTTTTTTTTATAGCTCTAAAGCTTCGGTTTTCGAGTTCGGGTGCCAAGATAGAAAGGGACAGCAAGTGCTGAGCAAGAGAGGAGGTCCTTTCCCAAAGCATAGGAGTGAGGGTCGGGTGGGGGGGGGTGCTTGAAAAAAAGGAACCCATACGGGCAATACCAAATTGGATTGGTTTCAGTTTCGGTTCGGTTCGGTTCGGTTTATGGGGGGAAAAAAGTGGGTGTAGAACTTTGTCGAGGGGGGTTGGTTGTTGGGTGATTGGATGGATGTCGTGTATTGGCATCTAGGGGAGGGTGACTGGGTGTCTGGATGGCTGGATGACTGAGAAGGAGCACAACATTTTCCTCTCCTCTTCTGTTTCTTTTTTTTTTTTGCTTTTTGGTTTGCTCCCTCGCTTTCCTTTTTTTTCTCCACATAAAAATTTGTGCGTCAATTGAATTCGATTGGACGAATCCAGAAACGCACGAGTGGATTTGTGTGCGTGTGTGTGTGTTTCTGTGTGTGTGTGTGTGTGTGTGTGTGTGTAGGGAGCGAAAGAAAGAACGGAAAAAAGGGCAGCGCTGTTGGCAGCGCAGTCAGCGACAACGAAAAGCTGTTAACCTTTCGCACATAAACACACACACAGACACACAGAGTGAGATACCCACCGTATATATATATATATATGGATTGCTTTCAATACATATCGGCAACGCCTTTCGGGCCCCACTTGTGATTGGTTTTCACCGCACAGGCAGAGGCACAGGCACACATACATGTATATGTACGTGAGGTACTACGGTGTATATAGGGCGGCAGGGGTAGCTGATACATTCCCACAGTAGTTGACCCCAAGTAACTTGGCTTCTGCTCTAGCTAACCAGATGAAACTTTGGCAGTGCCTGACTTTGGCCATTCAGTGCTGAATTTGAACAATGCAAGGAGCTGCGCCCATTGGGCGGCGATTAAAAAGATGTCAGTCCAAGGAACTGGACTTCTGATTGAGTTGGATGCTTTCTTTGATATGCCCAAGTATGGGATTTCAAAAGTAATATATTGTACATTTTACCAAGGCCAAAATTTAATCATTCTATGCATTAATCTATCGCTGATAAATATCTAAAAAAAAAATATATATTTAATTAGTCACTTTACTACTCAGCACACAGCCTCACATACTTCAGAAAATGATTAACTTACTCACACGACGGGTACCCAAAGTAACTAATCATTTAAAAGATTTTTGATATTAATATTTATATTTAGTATAATATATTTTGATTTGTTTTTTTATTTGTTTGGGGAAAACCAGTCAAATCACATTAGTCAAAGTTAAGATAGGACCGAAAGTGCCCTAAAACCCATGAGCTGTGAACTGTGAGCTATTAAGGCAAACCCCAAAGCACTTTGATCCATAGTAAATACGAAAAATGCGCCAAATTAATGAATCACTGGGGATTAGTGCTTATCGCGTTCGAGTTGCGAATGAACCAGTTATCGATCGTGAATCAGAGGGCAGGCACGTAAGAGATCTTAGGGCAATCGTACGACATGGGATTCGGTTCGGAATCGGGAAGATATATGTATGTATGTATGTGCATATGTGTGGATATATATCGTATGTGGTTCGAACCGCTCGTCCATTGGCCCCTCCACCTTTTTCGGTTTTCGGTTTTCGGTTCGCCTGTCGATAGCTGATACAAACACACAGGCACAGATACACAGACAAGTGCACACACAGGGGCAGACAGGCATGTGTGGATTTTGAAACCAGTCAGGCAAAGCGAACGAATCATCGGCCGTGTGCTTGTGTGTGTGTGCGCCAGTCAATAACGTCCAATCAGGTTTGTTAAAAATCTATCTATATATGATGTTCATGATGACGGCGACGCAGTCGATGTCCGCACACTCACACTCACAGTCACACTCACACACACACACGTTGAGCAGCGAGAGCGAGCGAGAGAGAGAGAGTGGGTGAGGGAGAGCGAGAGAGACCCCGCTCGACGAAAACGGACTCAACTGCAGGCAAACACCCTCTACCCTTCAACCCGCCAACCCACCACCCACCACCCTTCACCCGCCACCCCGTTGCCTCGTCTCTTGCCGCGCTTCTGCTCTTTCATTCATTTGCTCTGGGTTATCGAACACACATTGAACCGAGTGCCGGTGTGTGTGTGTGTGTCTTATCAGCTGCAACTGCTCGCCTCCTCTCGCTCTCACGCTCTCTGTCCCTCGCACCCTCTCTCTTTCACTCTGCTTATCGCCATCTGCCTCACTCGTACGAGCGGGCCTTTTCGCCCCATCTCACTCTCTCGCTCTCGCTCTCTCTCTCACACACACACACGCTGTGGCAGTTTCACTCAATGATTCGCTGCGTATTGAGCCTTATTTTGAGTGGTCTCTCTCACTCACTCGGTCTCTTCAAAAAAAAAAAAAAAACCAAGCTAAAAACAAATAAAACACAAAATAAGTAATTGCAGTTTCTTGGTTGCAATCGAGAGAGAGAGCACTCTCTTCGTTACATTTTCTCTGCTCTTCTGCTCCTCTGCTCTCTCGTGGATTTTTTGTTTATTTCTGTTTTTCACTGATTGATTTTCCATAATATCCAACCCCAGGCAGTGACGTCGACAGCGGCAGAGGCAGCGCTGCCCTCGCTCACGTGTGTGTGTGTGCCTGTGTGCCTGTCGGTGTGTTGGTGTGTATTGAACTCTTGGCCAATGGCAAAAATTTCCGATTGCGTACGATTTTCCAATCAAAATGGCACACAATGAAAATACAAACTGTCAACGACTGGCGGCTGTTAAACGCTGTCAAACGGATTGGATTGCATGGGAAATGAAAATGCAAACGTGCAGCCACACTTCAAATGAAGTGCAGCCTCACTATCGCCACTGTTTTCGGGCTAGCTCTTGTGAGCTATATGCATGGACACTAGGGACAGTGGAAAGTACCTTCACCTACTGCAGTAATCACGCCCATTCCCCATACTGTGCCACACTTGAGTTCACAGAAAAATCAGAAGGTCCAAGCGCAGCAAATGCCGGCTCCTTGTGCGCATCTCTGACATATTTCCAATATCATTGGTCGATAAATACCGAGTAAAACGATTCGAAACGAAACGTACGAAAATGGCTAGTAAGAGGGGAGAGGGCGGGGGGTTGTGGGGGGGGACTTAAAGGGGCTGGCCTCGTACATAGATCCCTCCCAGCTCACACACACACACTCAGTTGAGGGGACAAGTAAAAAATGAGAAAGGACTCGCTTCGTTTGTCCTTTATAGTTGAACGTACATATACAAACATACATACATATGAGTACATATGTGTTCACCACTTGTTGTTGTTAGTTGGGTGTCCATTTGGTTGGTGCAAATACACTGTGCTTTTTGAAGTGCCATTTGAAGTAGCCATTCACTAAAATGTAGCCCTAAGTTTCATGCTGTACATGAGTCTATTTAAACTATTAATTTAATATTGCCATTGGGTACTTCTTAACAATCTTTAAATTCTGGCTTTAACCATGTTGAATTTGATGCATTTTCACGACTTGCACTTAGCTTCAGTTTGCCAGGGATTTTCGTTTCCTCCTAAGATTTCCGATTACCGATTCCGATTGGTTTCCGATTACCCAAGAGTTCCCTTACCCACACACACACACACATAAGAAGGACAAATCCCTCTTTTATCCCCATGGCCATAAACGAAGTCTGCCAATACAAAAAGAAGGCGTTGTACTGAGAGACCCATCCACAGACTGCAGAGGCATACCCGCAAGGTCCTTGGAAGGAAGAAGGGATCGGAAGGAGGGATTCCGATTGCTAGGAGATGGGTGTGTTGAAGGACCAAACGGATGGGAGCTTCAAACGGGAAGTACGGGGGTAGGGGGTAGGGTCCTTCGGGGAGTCAGTGTCGACGCACTCAGAACTGAACTGAACTGAACGGAACAGAACGGACATGGACAGCCGGAGCAGAGAAAAGAGGATACCCAGTGCAGGCGTCGTCCTTCGTACTCGTCGTAATAACGAGTTGTGGGGAAAGAAGTAGGAGGGCGCCAAAGGGGGGGCAGATGAGGAAGTGAAAAGGATGAGAAGAGGAAGCACTGGGTCCTGCCGAGGACTACACAAACGATGATGATGACGACGACGACGACGTCGACGACGACGACAATGTCCTTTCACATTTGTCGTTTTGGCCGAGACGATGGCTTCAGCTTTAGCCCCACAGTTCGCTGCTATCTCTTTCGCTGTCTGTGTATTGGTGTGCCTGCGTCTGTGTGCGGAGGGACTGACTGTGTGTGTGTTTGTGTGAGGTGGTGGTGGTGGCGGTGGCATAAAAAGTTTACTTGTCTGCGATGCTGTCTGCCCCAAACTGCTGCCAATTTTTATGCGCTCCCTACATCTTTTTTTTTTTATATCCACCTCCAACAGCAAAACCACCCAGCACCACCCACTGCCACCCTACACCTCCTACCCTACACCCACCTCCCCCTTTTGGCTGCTGCTTTATTTCATTTCATCTTCACTTTCGGGTTTCGTTTTCTTTCTTTCTTTCTGACGTGTATAGATTTTTGTTCGGTAGGGATGATTGCCAGCTTTCGGGGGGTGGATGGATATGCTGGATACGCTGGATATTGGGGGTTGACAGGAGGAGGAGCCGTACATTCCGATTCAAGGATATTTCCCGATATGTGGAAAAAGAAGAAGAGCAACGAGCAACGAGCTACCGCCAGAGGAGCAGGGCGGCAAAAAGCAAAAAGCATATAAAAAAAAACACTGAAATGAAATGAAATAAAATAAAATAAAGAGAAGCTCGAAGCTCGAAGCGAAAGAAAAGACAGGAAAAATGGGAGGAAATTGGGTAGGGGCTATGGGGTCTTTGGGAGGTCCTAGGAGTTCGACTCGCTCTCTTTCTCATTCTATGTGTGTGTGTGCCTGTGTGTGTGTGTGTGGCTCCTGTTCTTGATTGCGCGCGTTAGCAGAAATGAAAATCGGGAGGAAAAATATATATACAAAAAAAATACAAAAAAAAAATACGAGGAAAAATGAAAGAAAAACGAAGTTGGAGAAGAAGAAAAAGCAATCGCGGCATATAAGAAATAAAAAAAAAGAAGAAGGAAAATAAGGGAATTTATTTCTTTTCGAGCGCGCGCAGGATTTTTGCCATTTTCTATACATATACACATATATATATATATATGTGTGTATATATACATGACCAGCAATCCATACATAGCAATGCATATATATATATAGATATATGTATAGATATGGCTATAGATATTTGTGTGCATGCTATATACAATCTAGAATGGCTGGAGCACTTTTCTGAATAGCTTTGGCCGTGTACATGGCAATAAATTGCCCTCTGCCAGCGCTATTTGATGATTTTTATGCTCCCTATCTTCACTTCCCCATATCCTGGCCCCCATTTCTTATTTTTTCGCTGGCCCCCCTTATGGAGGCAAGCTCACGTAACTCGCTTACTTGAGTGGCTATGAAGCTGGGACTCTTGACTTAGGCTTAAGTCCACGCCAGCTCCATCAATAATAACTGAAAATCTTTACAGATTTCGACGGTTTTTAGGCAGCAGGAAGTAGGAAGTAGCCAGCAGTTTCCGGCTGCAACCGATTTTAAGAACTCTATTGTCACTCGCCATGGAATTGTTAACAAGTATCTTGGCTTTTAAGTACAGAAACACAGAAACACATTCCAACATGCAAACACACGATAGCAACAAAGTTAGCATATACAAATTGCTTGATTAAAATGTATAATTATATGAAAAATCCAATATGCCCCCACAAGCAAAATGCTAATGATCAGAGCTCATTGATCCGTTTCACCTGAAACCTAATTCAATTTAAAACAAACAAAAAATCCACCTACATGTTTTGCCCTTAGGCGTAAGCAACGCAAGTAGCTTGACTTTTGGCCAGGCAATAATGATCAGAAACTGTGCACGATTTCCACATTGATTGGAAACCCGAAAATGTATAAAAATCAAAGAAATGCCACAAAAAAAAAAAAAATATAAACAAAAGTGAGCCACAGTAGCGAAGCCACATTTATGGCGATCGCGCAGCTTAAAACATCCGGTAGTTAAACAATCTTACAATGAGCCTAAGCTCGGCTAAGTTGACTTCAATTATCAGACTCAGTTTGGTTTGGTTTGGATTCGGTTTGGATTCGGTTTTGGTTGTATTTTCTTCTTCATTTTATTTTGGGGAAATGATGGGGAATGATGGGGGGGGAATGGGTTTGGGATTGTCTCGTCCGGCGGCCAGATAATAATCATTAGTATGATCAATTGCCCGGGCAGCGAGCAGAAAAAGTGTTGCGTTTAACTGGTAAATCAGTTCGACTACCGGCTGAGTTCGTATCTGAGATATGAGATCCAACGCCGGACGTTGGCGGCGGAAAGACACTTAATTGAATTCGATTTGACGACTGACTGGATGGATGGATGGATGGATGGATGGATGGACTGACTACCGACTAGCAGTAGTAAGTGAGCGGGTCCGACTTTGGCATGTCAATGTAGAACAAACGGAAGTCGCTCCAAAATAAATTGAAAGCAAAGCTGAAGCAAAAGCAAAAGCAGAAGCAGAAGCAAAGCTGAGCTCACAGCATAAATAGCCCGAAAATCAAAGGCAATCAGCAGTTCAGTTGAAACAAAAGTCGAAACAGAAGCGGGGCCAACATTTTATTGTTCTACATCCATATCCATATCCATATCCACATATCCACATCCATGTGTGTGTTTGGATGTGTGTAGGCTGCTTCCTGTGTTCATCATAAAAAATCAAAGTAATAATGCGTGTACTTGCGTTTGCCACTTTATAGATTTATTAGGCGGCAGACCGACCAGAGACCCTCTCCTTATTTCCACAGCTCCCAGAGATTCCAGATTCGAGCTCAACAGAGTTCCCAACTTTTTATGCTCAACGGAAATTCAAATTAAAATTGAATGCCATAAGGGAGTGAGTGAGTGCATCTGACAATGATGCGTTTCGCCCGCCTTTAATTTGATTTCTCCAGTTTCAGTACCAGTACCAGTACCAGTGCCAGTACCAGTTTCAGTTTCAGTTCAGTACGGTTTTTGATTCGAAATGTGTGCGATTTGCATAAGAACAGAACTGAACCTCTATTCAGCAGATGAAGTCGTGGCAATCGAACATTAAAAACGAAGGAAAAATATAAGATGAGCATTAAATGCGCGGGCGTGCATATAAATCAAAATGCGGACTTATGTTTCTCCAACAATGAAATATGTGATTCAATGACTTCCTCCCAATTAAAGGCTGCGCTTGGCTGTCTATTTTTGGCTTCCTCAAGGAATTACAGACCTCATTTTCGGAGTCGAGTCGAGTCGAGTCGAGTCTCCCATTAGCTGTAAAAGGTGTGCTCCTCCGATCTGCCCATATATCATATATGTTTGTTATAGTATAGTATGGTATGGTATGGTATAGTGGCTGTGTGCGGGATGTGCGACGAATTCAATGAGATGCGCTCGGGATCAAGGAGGGGAATTTAAAGATATGGAATGGGATATGGGATATGGAGATGGGAAGCCAGGAGCTATGAAGTGTTATGTCCAACAGATGTGCGATAAGTGCAACAAAAACAATAACTTGGGGGCTATTATTGGGGTGTAATAAAAAATAGTGTCGACTTTTTGGGAAAAAACTATTTAGCTATTTAGCAAAGTAGCAGCAAATGTCCATATGAACTAGAAACTAAAACAAAAACAACTACGATTGCAAACACAGTAATTATTTAAACTTTTAGTCAGCTTCCTGCTTTCATGATATTTCTCATAAAAATTTCCGTGGCACAAAAATCAAATTCTGTGGATTACCAAAAAACAAAAAAAAATGTTAAGCAGTAAATTCCCTTATCACTGATTCACTTCCTGCCGCCGTTGCACAAAATATTTCTACATACTTACAATATTGTATTTAACACTAAGCTGTTTTAAGTGGTAACTCCCAATGTACACATACCTGAAAAAAGAAGAAACAGAAAAACATGGCATTTAGACAAGTTTGAAATGTATCTTAAATAATCTTAATGTTTGCGAAACAAGTATGTAGATAAATTTATTTATTTATAAATAATAGTGTTTCTTTTTTTTGGTGGGGATTCATAGAAGTATCTGCTGTGTTGTTTCAATGCGATTAAATGGGGGCCTTGAACGGAGTTTTTGGCTTAAAGTCGCCCAACTGTTGCCACCCCGAAAAAGAGTGAAATGTTCTAATTAAAGCCAACAGTAAAAGGCACAAACATTCGCTGGCACACACAAACACACACACACATACAGTGGCAGACGGGAAAAGACGGAAAATGTGCCAAGAGGCAACGATGTTGACGATGATGACGATGATAATGATGATGATGATGACGACGACGACTACGTCGGCAGTGAAAACTAACCTCAGACAACAAAACAATAACGAAAATTCTAAGCAAGCCGACAACGACGTCGTCAGCTGGCCCGGCAAAAAACTAGCAAAAGAAATTAAATTTAAAGGAAAACCCAAGCGGGGAAAGAGGGGTGGGGGGGTGGAGTACTACTACTACTACTACTACTACTAATACAACTACAACGAATCCCTGGTACTTCCGAAAAAAGGCACGAAAACCTTGCCTAGTGTAAGGCGCCCTCAAGTAAATTAAACGCTAGCCCGCTCTCTTTCACACCACGCTAGCGCCGTCTCTTTCGTCGGCTGGCAGGCAAAGTAGCAAAATTAGTATCAAAAAGAGCCGAGCAAAAGGACGAAGACGTGGTCTAAAAAAGGGGGTAGAAAATAGGGAGTACTACGTATGTGTGTGCCTGTGTGTGTGTGTGTGTGTTTATGGAGGTTGGGGCTTCGAAGCCAGAGAAAGACAAGGCACTTTTGGCTTTGTGTTAGTGTTGTTGCCAGTGTTTGTGAGTGTGTTTTTTGTTGTTCTAGTTGTTGTTGTTGTTGCTGTTTTTGTGCTGTCTTAAACTTAGACCACGTCCTTGAGCTTCAATATGCCAGGCTATGTGTGTGTGTGTGTGTGTGTGTGTGCAGGAGCTGTTGAGCCTACGTCTAAACTTTAAAGCGAGCAACAGTTTAAAGCGAGGCAAAGTCACAGCTACTTGTAACCTACTTCATAATTTCAAATATCTCTAGCTTTTCGACTTCTTTAAGGCTCATTAAATGTGTGTGTATTTGAGTTTATATCATTGAAGGCGAATTCTTTAATAGAGCTGTGCACTTTAATACGCAAATTCGTTGACGCGGTCACACTAATAACTGCAAAAACTTGAAACTTGTAATTGAGTTTGCAAAACTCAAAAGAATGAGTTCAAAATTGGACTTTAAATTTAACTTTAACTTTCTGTGAATGCCACGTTTTAAGTGTAAACACTCACGCCCACTGCCTCACTTTTAATTACGCACGTTTTGCGGTGGCGACAGCGAGAGAGAGAGACAGACAGTTTTGGGGGGAGTTTAGGTGAAGCGGGAGTGAGATGGGTGCTATTTGGTTGCATGTGCGCGTCTCGGAAAATGCGGCAAACGCATGATGCCACCCCACACCTAGACCACCCACCCAGCACCCAAATTGCTGCTGTTTGTTGCTGTTGTTGCTGCGTGCATTGCATGTGTCCTTGAAAGTTTTTGGCATAGTTTTTGGCTGGCACCGAAACACAAGGCAAAGCAGTTAATGCTCTCTAAACTCCTATGCTCATGTGTGCGTGTGTGTGCATGTGTGTGGGTGGGTTAATGACACTGCAGGCTGGCCACACTGTGTGTGTGTTGGAGGGGTGCGGGGTGGAAAGTATCTCTGGCCACACTAGTTACCAATACGTATGTACATATGTATGTAAGTCAAGCTATGCAAACACAACATTGATTCGGCCGAAATCAAATTAAACACTCGAGACCCTTCGGCACAGGCCACTTAAGATTCATCAGTTGACCCTTGTTGTTTTCGTTAGTTTTATTGAAGCAGGGCTTATCATAAGCCACCGATCTGGGCCAAGAGCATGATATGACAGAAATTATGACTTCATAAACGGTTTACTCGAACTACAACAGCAACAAAAAAAACAGTGTACAACAAACACGCACGCACACACACGCACACACACACACACACAGCACACACACACACACAGAGAGAGCACCAGAGAATTCAATAGAAATTTAGCAGAAAACCCTCGAAATGCCAAAAATGTTTGGCAATTATGCGAAGGGAAAACTTTGGCCCAAACATTATATCATAATTAAAGGGAATATACTACATATATGTATGTGTGCTTATCAGTGCTTGCCAATTATGAGGGAGGGGGGCATGGTCCCGCCCTCGCTTTTATGACCTCTTAAATATTTATGATGCCCCGATACCAAATGAGCCAGCCAAATGAGCAACTATCATGGACACACACACACACCATAAAGACCCCCCTTTCCCGCCATCAAAAAATTTGGGGAAAGAAAAGAACCACAAGAAACAGAGACCATTTGAAATAAATTTTAACAAATTAACAGTGGCAAACTAATCCCCGAAACATAACAATGGTCCATCGCCCACACACGCAAAAGTATTGGCAATCACCATAAATTGTCACAACTGATATCCTAGACTATAGCCTATACTATATACTATAGCACATACTATGCTATAGCATATAGATATACTATATCTGCAGATGTAGCGCGGCGGGAAAAGTTATAAAATTTTATGACAAACTTTGCTTTCCTTTGTTGTGCCTTCAGTTTCTTTGTCCGCCTCTTGGATTTTCAATAAATTTTCAGTTTTTTTTTTGTGGGTTTTGGTCGGAAAGTATTATTCGTATGTTCTGGTTTAAAATTTATTTGCCTGGCTCGATCGAAATATTGTGAAATCAAAAAACAAATAAATTAAAAGAAAAATACAGCAACAAAAACCGAAAAAAAAAACAAAAAAAAAAAAAATAGAAACAAAAAGGAAAAATTATAACGTAGCGACATGTGAACTAGAAGAGGCAGCAGAACAAAGCGTACAATGCGCTCTAGTTCCCATCGAATCAAATATACGGCGGCAAGAATTAGTTCCCCAACAATGGGCCACGAAAACTATGCCAAATTGGGGGAAGGGAAGACGTCGTGTGGCAAGGGGGCAGGTTGGGGGTATGGGCCCTGAAAAAAAAAAACTGAAAAAAAACTAAAACTCAACTGAACTGAACTGAAAAGTCAAATTCAAATTCAAATTCTATCGATGTGTGGATATTTTTATCGAAGTCGAGTCGAGACCGGAGCTGATCACTTCGTCATGTCACATGAACAACAAAGAGGAAGAGCGCTACACACCCCCCTCCTCCCTCCACCCTGCACCTCACTCTTTCGCACGAGAGACGTACAAACATATATATATGTATATATATATATTTAGTACAATATAATACCTTTTAATTTAATATGCAGCTGACGTGCGCTCTACGATCGCCGTGCGATCAGTCAGTCAGTTCGCTTTTGTCTCTCTGTTGGCCATTCGTTGTATCTGTATCTGTATCTGTTGCTGTTGCTGTTGCTGTTGCTATCTCTTTCGGCGTTTTCGGTTGAAAATAAAATAAATCGAAATGACAGATCATTAAAATTTACAACAACACCAGCGACCAGAGACCAGAGACCATAGTCCCAGTCGCAGTCCCGATTCTGATTTCGATCCCAGAAAAGGCAACCATCGGTTCTCTGGGCATTATTTTTTCATGCCTTTCGAACAAAACAATAACAAGTTGAAGCAAACGACTAGCAGATACCCCGCACTTCTTACCAGACATGTTGCATACCCAAAGGTACAACTAAGTTGTCTTTACTTTCCCATAATCGATGATGAGCGTGAATCGCTTAGCTTGTAAAGATGTCACTCTATTGCAAAGCTAATCAATATGCCTAACGTATTTTACAGGGTACTAGAAAGCTGAAAACAAAACGAAGCCACCGCCGCAACGAGTTATATTTGTCGTTGTCGATCAGTTTTTATGTCGTTCGATATGGCAGCAGCGAAAATTTTTTATTAGCCTCTTCCCCAGTGACGATGGCTGCCAACAAGTGCAATTTGATTTTATGCATGTCTATATATGTATGTATATATATAAATATATGTATGGAAATTGTGTTTCCTTGTTCTTTCGAGAATTTCGAGTTGCAGTTGCAGATGCACAACAGAAATCAACTGAGATCATCAATTTGCCAAAAAAGAAGAGAAGCTGCCACCAAAGAGTACGCCCTATGTAGACTACTACTTTAACGCTTTCCCCGAATTTCCAAATTTCCAAACACACACACATTATCTGCCCGGCCTGGCTGCAGATCCATAAATTAATAAATAAAGATATTTTCCGCCGCACATTAAAAAAGTGTTTTTTTTTTTCCACGCCCCCATATTGTATATTTACCCCCAAAGCGAAAAAAGGAAAACAGAAGACCATCAATGAAATGCACAATATTTACGTCCATAATTTTCTCTAATATTTTCAACAGCTGACATCGAGTAACACCAAAACTCAAGAGGCTCATGTGTGTGTGTGTGTGTGTGTGTGTGTGTATAATTGACACTCAATTATTCGAGAGCGGGGGTGTTGTTGGGTCTACTATATGTTTTATTTTCCCCATGTTTCTTCATATGGGGGAGTGGAGTGGAGTGGAGCATTACGCTATGCCATTATCTGAGCTACTTAGCAACCGTTCAACTGCCACTTGTTGGAGACCGACACCCCCATTTCCATCAAACAAACAACAACAACAGCTACAAAAAAAGGAAAACCGAAATATAAAAAAAAAAGAAAAAACCAAACTAGCTAATAATACAACAACAAGCGGCCACTTGAGGCCACCACATCACAGCATTAGTATATAGAGTGGCACAAAAGATTTCCGCTGACAAAAAATGGAAAAGAAGAAAAAAAAAACAAAATCTCTTTCTTCTTTGAAAAGAAGAAAAATTGAAGCGCGATTGATCACATTGATCGCTGGCTGCCAGTTGTGTGTGCCGTCTGTATATCTAAACAGACAAAGTATTTAGTAAAACACGAGCACCAACAAATATCTCGAGTAGCTGTCTCTGCTGAAACACTGATGAAAACTACAACATACTTCGCATACCAAAATGACATGCATTCAAATTTAAATTATAGTACCATTTGCAAGAGTTCCAAAAAGCGCTGAAAATGTTATAGTAACTATGAAAGTTAAATCAACTTTTATACATTTACTGTTGGAAATTTTTTCTCGCAGTGTCCTGTTGATCTGTCTGCTCGTTGTCGCTGTACATTTGCAGTTGATCTATATAGTAATTCATATGTTTAAGCATTATTTGGGCACAACAACAAACGGATGATGATGATCCACACAATCCACACAATGGAAATGGAAGGAAACTTGAAAAAGCCGCGTCGTCAGCAGAAGTAGAAATCTATCTGAATGATGAGGGGTCTTCAATTGAATGCAGAGTTTTTTTTCTTTTTTTTTTTTTTTTTGAGTAGCAGAAGCTTCTACAACTACAGTAGCTACAGGGGCATTAGTGTGTGAAAAGCAAATCCGATGGGCCGATGAGAGTTTTTCCCAACTTGCGACTTGCATGTAGGCGTATCGAGATTCATAGATCTGAAAATCGAACTCTTGAGTTCGTGTTTGTGTTCGTGTTATGCCAGCAAAGTTCTTGAGTTCTATCAATCGTTGAAGTTGCATTTCAGGCGAAAGATGAAAACGATATGTGGCCAAAGCGCACAAACATACACATATAGAGTAAAAAAACTAAAAAAAAAAACCGGGTGATCAATAGGGAAATCAAGTGATATGGCAGCTAAAGCAGCTAAGCGGGAAAAAAAGACAAATCTAAATATAGGAAGAGGAAGGGAAGCCAACATGTGCGCATTGTTTGTCACTGTTTGGTCGCAGACTTTTGTCAGCCACCGTACGGCAATAATTAAAAACATAAAAAAGAACAAAATATAAAAGGAAAAACCAGCAAAGGGTAGCCCCCAAAACTAAAACTGAAGACTGGAGTTCTGGAGATCTGGAGAATCGGAAAAGAGAGACTGCTGGCAGAGGGAAGTAAGTGTATTTTGCCTACTTAATCATTGTCTTTGTGCTGCTGCTGCTGCTGCTTGTGCTGCTGCTGAGTGTGCGTGCAACATGCAGCATCTTCAACTCCACATTCACATCCACATGCACATGCACATCCATCTGCAACTGCAACTGCAACCGTTGCTACTTCTTGATTTGATTTACGCCTGCCAATGCTTTATGATTGAGTGGGGCACACATACTCACTACTCGGCGACTCAGATAAAATGCATAAATGTGTTTTTATTTTACTCGGCATCGGCATCGGAATAGGGATCGGAATCGGGATCGGAATCGGACTGCCCCCCCTCCTTAAGAGGCAACCCCGCTTTTCATGCCGCATATGCCGCTGATATATATGTATATATGTATATATGTATATTCTTCGCCCCTTCAACTCCCTTGCTCTTTTTTTACGTCTGTTGCCTTGCAATGAGGCGCAACATTTTGTGGCATGCTGCAGCAGCATAGCTAGAAAAAATGCAAAAAACAAAAAAAAAACAAACGAAAAATATAAAAAAAAATTGAGAATTTTATCCCAGCTGTCCATAAAAAAAAAAAACAGAGGAATATATTATTTTCGTTTGATTTTTGTTTTTTTTTTTTTGGTGCCGAGAGAGAAGCGCTCGAATTAAAAAATTTGGAATTGTGCTCAGCTCATTGAATAAATCAAACTCATTTGCATACCAACTGATAAATTATAGCGAAACAGGCCCGACAATTGACAAACTGGCCCAAGCCCGGTCGAAAAATGGAAAACCGAAGCCAATCCCAACCCCAATAGCAACCCTTCTGGGCGGAAAAGAGCAACCACCCATGTGAAAGGGTCAAACAGCAGAGATGAGGGGAAGGGGAAACCCCTTTTCCAAGGTCCAACTTCTCGACGGGAATGGAATTAATCGAACGATGACAAGATCCGAGCTGCAAACGAGTTCTCCCTGTGGGATTATGATTATGTCCGGAAAAGCGAATATCACACGGAATCCTTATAAAAACGAATGCAGTACAGTCAGTTATTAGTAATAGTAATTTATAGCAAAGGAAACTAAAGATTTTGTAAAAAATTCAAAACTGGATTCAAATATTTGATGTGTGCATCAACTCAAAGTCACGACATCATTTTTAAATATAAATCCTTTAGTTTCAAGTAAATGTTACGAACCTCTTATCGCAAACAAAAAGCAACCGAAAATTCCGTCGAGCTCCCTCAGGAGGAAATTCCTAATTTCCTATAAAAATAATCAGCAAACAACTTCAACGCACACAGTGCAAAACCACAAAAACGATACGATACGGAATCTTGGGGGAAAATTTCACATAATTAATTATATAAACATTTCGCCAAGCTGCCGTTACATTTGTGCAACTATAAAGCTCAATCGTGCGTCTGTCGATTCTGATGAAAAAGAAATACATACATACACATTTGTATGATTCTAAGGTAAACAGCTAAAGTTATGCCACATCAAATACATATTTACAATAACATCAAATTAAACATAAAACTGCTTTGTGCATATAGCAGAGATCCGTAGAATAGCCAATGGATTGCAAATGGTAACAAGCACTCAAAAGTCAAAGCGAATTAAATTCTAAACTAATTTTCATGTCGTGCCAAAAATAATAAAAAGAGTGCCGCGCAGACGACGAAATGCATATGTATGTATGTATATATTGCAGGGGCGTTGGCAAGAGGGGCAGTGAGGGGGGGCGTCTGGCGTGGGCGTGTTAGGCGCGCAAAAACCAACAACTTAATTAAAGCATCAATAAAAAATTGTAAAAACATCTGAAAAACGCCACGAGGACAACGTTGTAAAATTGTGTGCAAAAATTCGGTTCACTAAAAACCAAAAAAGAAATACAAAATTAAAAGAGGAAAAATGCAAAAAGATCAAGAGATGTGCGTTTTTTGTTTTTTGTGATTTTGTTCCTTGCATTTTTTTTTGCCTTAATGGAGCGAGCCCGCCAATAAAATCCTTGATCCCCCCTGCCAATAATGATGATTCCTTTTTAATGTGCACTCCTCGGGCGTTGGTCATTACTCAAGAAACGAACTTTTTTCGAGGGGACTCGTCGTCAGTTGAGTTACTACTATGCTACTATACTGCTATATTTCCTTTTATATTTATATTTATCTGACTGTGAGTCTTATTTTAGTTTTATTTTTATTTTTTTTTTTTTTTGCATTCAACGAACGTGAACGTATCGATCACACACAATGTTGCCAATACCAAAAGGGTATTTTCTCGCGAGTGGGGAAGCTCACAAGAAACTCATCATCATCAGTTCGTTTTGGTTCTGTGGCAAGTTCCTCTTCGTTTTCCTCTCGAAAAGTGGGCGTGCACAAAATGATATTTTATTCAATATCCTCAACATCAGTAGGCTATTTTTTGTGTGTGTGTTTTTTTTCGTGTTTTTTTTTTCATTCGTTTTAACGATTTGTCCTTTTCAAGCGAGAGAGAGAAAAAAAAAAGAAAAACTCGCCGTGTAGGAAATCAAATTGATGGAGAGACACACATGAGAAACCTGAAATTAAAAACTCATAAGATATCGACTGATATATTGAGCTGCACAAATTACTGACAACTGAAAGATGAAAGAAGCATCAGCGCACACACAAAAAAAAATACCACAAAAGCAAAGATTTTCAAGACAGGTTTGCCATCCTTTCCCCTTTTTTCCGCTCCACAATCCACGTTTTTGGTTTGGTTTGGCTTTTTTTTTTTGCCTTTGTTTTCCTATGTCCCTCCAATGTGTATATGTAAGTACATATGTATGTATGTATATATATGCATATAAAAAGACAATTAGTTGTTATTAAGTTGTACACAAAAGCCGTCGAATCTTTTCTTTTCCACCGATGCCGATGCCGCTTCTTCATTTTTGGCATCGCCAGCTTTTGTAAGAGGATTCAGTTCGGTTTGCTGCGTCTAGATGCGGAATTAATGATGCAATGACAATTGATGCACACCACGCAAAGCGCATTTAGCATTTAGCATTTATGATATTTATGATATTTATGCTCAATTAGTGTCGCTGTTTGCCGTGTGGCGATCCATCCATTCCCCAATCCCCATTTTCCCACTTTTATGAGAGTGTGAAGTTTCAGTTTGATTTGATGACAGCCCGCAAAGTTACATGAGTTTGGTTTGCAAAAAAAGACTTCTGATTTTAGTTTGACCCACCACAAGCTTTGATTTTAAAGAAATGCCCAAATACACATAGCCCACATACTTAAAAAAAAAAAAGGGAAAAAAAGAAAACCCACTTTAGTGCTGTGTCAAATTTCAATTGATTGAGATGACTGGCAGCTGAGTTACTTGAGGTCATTGCATTCGATTGATAATCAGCTAATTATAGTACGGCCTAAACATATCATATGGGAAAATAGAAATTTGAAGTGCGTTTGATGGTTAGTTAGTTCCCAAGTTACTTGAGGACACTCCACTCCACTCCACTCTACTCGGCCGGCTTCAATTAGCTTCAATGGCTATTCATAATTAATGCCATAAACCGGAAAGAGAGGCAAACAGCAAATAATCATAATAAAAATTGATCGAGCACACACACAGCTACATACATCTATCTAAATATGCACGCCACACATAGTTCATGAACTCAATTTTTAATAATAATTTCCAAATGATTTTTTATTTCACATTATTAGTTGCGTGGTAATTCAGATCGAGTTCGAGTTCGACTTCTCGGGTTCTCGGGTTCAGATCGACATATCCATCCATCCACCCACCACAAGCTTTTAATTGTTCGATTTTCATTTCGATTCGTCTCGTTTCGTTTCGTATCGTATTGTATATGGTATAGTATAGTATAGTATAATATAGTATCGTTTCGATTCGATTCGATTCGTTCGTTCGTCGCATTTTGTTATAGATACTATAGATATAGCGATGTGAATGTGATGGTTTCTGTTTTTGCTGCTGCTGTAGCTGCCGCTTCTGTTTTAATTTCCGTGCTGACAAATTAATTTAATTATATTAACATATCTTTCCAGCGATCGAACGATTGAACTGACTGAAATATTTTCGTATATATATGTATGTATATATGTATATGTTTGCATCTGTGCTGTGTGGGTGGTTGAATTCGGTCTGTGATTCTTGTGTTATAACCCCTTTTTTTCCCCCCATCCCCCACTTCGGTTTCTGTGACTCATTAGCTGGCTTCTCTGGCAGAGAGCGAGTAAATTGCACTTAAAACGCTAAAAATTATACGACACACGCCGCCGCTCAGTCCACCGATCTGATCTCTATCTGTATACAGTATCTGGTAATATGGTATCTATGGTATGGTATGGTATAGTATGGTGTGGTATGGTATATGGTATATGGGCAAAGGGCTTAAGGGACAACCCTTGGCTGCTCATTTTCGGCATATGCAAATGCCGGGACGCCATCTTTGAAAATTAAACTTTATAAACTATCAATGCTCGTCCCCGGTATTCCATATTCCGCATTTCGTATTTTATATCCGTATCTGCATCTGTGATGTTGCTGATGTCGCTGATGGTGGTGGTGATGGTGACTACCCTATAAACCGGTTTCAATTCGATTAAAACGGAACCTAAACTCGATTTTCTCTCATCTTTTCAATTTAATTTTGCCTTTTTTTTTGTAATAGTTTTTAAGTCAGCAAATGCATTTGGCAATTAGTTCGGTTTTGTTGTCTTTCCATTTGCATTTCCATTTCCATTATTATTTTGTTTTTTTCTAGTTTGAATCAGCACAAATCAATGACAAAAACCTCATCTTTCGTCTAGTTTTCGGTTTTTGGTTTTACGGATTTCGGTAATTGTAGAAGCTATAAAAAAAAAAAACTCTGTTCGATGTTAATGGGTCAAGTTTATAGATTGCATTACGGAAATTAATTTTGCTCTTTTTAACTTTTGCTTCTTCTTTGGCTTCTTTGCCTTTTGTTTTTGTTCTTGCTCTTGTTTTGTGTTTTTTTGGTTAATAATTTTTTTGTGATCGTTTTTTCGGTGCCACCGTTCTATATATTTAATGACAAAACTTTGTGTTAATCAAGCACAATTTTATTGTTGCCTTTTCGAATTCGATTTGTGTCAATTTTTTCGCGCGCGCTCTGTTCTTGAAATGTAAATAAATAAATAAATAAGTGAAATACTATAAAAAGTTTTGTATCAACTCATTTGGACAGCTGTAGACGTCTGTCTGCGGCTTGTTTAACTTATTTAATAAACTTCTATTTTTGGTTGGCAAATTTAATTATGTTTGAATAACCTTTTTTTTCCTCCTTTTTTTTTTTCTTGCTGCCGCCGAGAGAAATGGTATTTTATTTATGGATCAAGTTCTAATTCGGTTGTCTGTTTGGTTGATCAGCATGCGATGGCATGACGGAACCTTTCAAATATTGATTCATTGATTACAATCGATCATTGGCTGAAAGGGGTTCTTGAAAGTTCTGGGAGACTCGCAGCTTTTGAAAGCCATTAAATGATCGTTAGCAAAGCGGAGGGTGCAAAGAATCCAAAACAGGGGCGTTTTTTAGATGGGGTTTTCAGAGCTCAACACTCATTTTTTACATGTCAACATCTAATGTTCAAAATATAAGAAGCAAATGCATTTAATTAAAACCAAAAACCGGTTGCGTTTGCAATCCGCAAAAGCCCCATTCATAAAATCCTGCGTACACCACTGACTTTAAGTAATCCTAACGAGTTCTGCGGCTTCTCATCTTTTTGTCTTTGTTGTGGTTCTCAAGAAAAAGTCAATAGGATAAGGATAGTATAGTATTGCTTTTGGTTTTGCTTATTTAAGTTTTATTAATTGCAGTTTGCATTGCCATATCGTGAAGCAAAATATTTGTTGAGCGTTGAAAAACGCCATTCACCGACGGCAAATTTCTAGATTTCTAGATTTTCCTTTTCCGCGAATCTCAGACATGAGTCTGTAAAATTCCCTTGCATTTCACGATCAATCGAAGAAAAAACTCCAATTAAAAAATGTTCCCGACTGTCGACGCAACCTAATTAACTTGCCAAAACCATATAGAGTGTATATTTATATATAGAAATATTCAAAAATATACATAAATACATACTATATATGCATGTATGTATGTATGTACAGAGAACAGTTGATATTTCCATGTCTGGCCGGTCTGGCAGATTTTCTAGTTTTTTTCCCCCCATTTTTGGCCTCTAATGTTATTTTGCCGCCTTATTTGTTTCGGAGTCTGGCATTTGGCCAGCGTAATTCTCAGCATCGTCTGGCCCCCGCCTCCCGATTTTCCACGCCCCCTTATACACCGAACCCCCATTCCTCATTCCCCATATAGTCTCTTCCGTCTGGCCGATCTTGTCTGGCTTTAGGCTTTATCTTTTTCGGTTCACTGGTAGAGTAGACAAAAAAAAAACTATGCAAAAAAGTTATTCAAGCAATAAACTGTTCACTTATTACTCGCTTGTTGCACTTTGCATTATTGCCTTTGTTTTGTGCAAACAAATGTTGCTCAGAAATCAATAATAGCGGAAAAAAATAAATAAATTTACAACAAGAAATTAGACAACAATAACGGACGGACAAACGGACGGACGGGGGCGCAGCAACAATAAAAACACATTTGCCTTAGACACGCAAACTCAATTAGTTAACTTAAGTTAAGTTAAGCAGTTGGCGGGGCCTAAAAATATGGGGGCTGTGTGGGGTTAAGGTGGGCGGTTGGGCGGCTGGGCGCTCTAGGGTTATTGTTGTCAGTTGTGGGAGTTTCCAGTGAAATGCAACGAATAACACAGAATATCACAGAACTCGAAAACTATTCACTGTTTATTTACGATGATAATTGCACATTTGTGTATGACTTTCTAGTTTCAGTTTAATCGATGTTTTTTTTTGCATTTAGTCTAATACTCTCACTATAATACTCTATTTTTCTCTTTTTGTACTTTAAGGTCTCAAGTTTTCACTTTGAATTCACAATTTGGTGTAAGACTTCATTTCATTCATACAAAGTTAGAGAGCGCAAGTATCAAATTGTAAGCCACCTAAAACAAAAACACAGGTGTAATTTCATCTTTTTGTTGACAAAAATAAGATACACTTTGCATGTAATAAAAAAAAAAAGGGGAATAAAAACGAAGCTAAGCAGCTGAAACACTTTTGCAGCAAACATTTTTGAAAAACCACCAATAAAAATTGATCTATATTCACTATAGTCTCCTATTGAAACACGAAACTTGAGGCTTCCGTGTTAAATGTTTAACAACAATTTGTTGGTGTAAACTTGGCTTACCTGTTGCCAAAACTGTGCCAATAAATAAATTTGCTCCTTTTTGAAAAACCAATCGTTGATTGATTGAACAGCCGTCAGATCCATATCGGCTGTCCCAGCGGCTTGTGGCAATGTTGGCTGCATTCGTGGGCTTTCTTGGGTTAATTCAATAATTCTCAGTCAGTGTTTTATGCTTTTTTGTTTTTTTTGTTTTGTTTGCTTGTTGTTTTTGGGCTTTTCAGTTTTTGGATTGTACCAATTTTGGGGCTTATAAGGCTATAAGGCCTGGCATTATATTTGTGTTCTATGCTGTTTTGAGTTCAGCTTTTCTGTTTGTCGTTTCGATTTTACTTGTTAGTTAGTTGTTATTAATTGGTTGTTGTCGTTTTTTAGTCATCACATTTACACCTTAAGTATTATGTTTCTTGTTACGTGCTCAAAAAAATGCATAAATAAGCCAATTTCGGTGTGTTATTATTATGATTTTATGGTTGGTTATGTGTTATGTTTCTTATTTTGTTCACTTTAGGTTCCGGAAAAAGAATCTTTTGGATTTTTTGGAAGGCGGTTGGTTCTTCTTCTTGCTGCTGTTGTTGTTGTTGTTGTGTGGGAGGATTTTGTTGTTGTAGTTGTTGTTGTTGAATGGTGAGGGTATAATGTTGTTGTTTTGGTTGTTGCCTGTTGTTGTTGTCGATGTTGATGTTGTTGTGTGTGTGATTTCTTTCAAGCCATTATAATTATGTTGCCGTTGTTGCAGAAGTGGTAGTAGTAGTTGTTGTTGTTGTTGTTGCTTTCTGGCTGTGACTTATTTTGCACATGTTTGCTGTCGTTGTTGCTGTTGTTGTTGTTGTTGTTTACACTTGACACTCATACTCGCGCACATATTTTAGCGAACCAAAATGCACTTGAAAAAAATAATAAACAGTTATATTATATTTAACGTTCGTTTAGTCCCTTTTGTGATTTGGCTGTGTGCTGTTTTGTTTATAAATATGATCAATACGTTTCTTCTTCTTGGCAAGCGAGATTCATTCTTTTGCAATTAATTTCTTTTTTTGTTGATGAATTATTTTTCTTGTTGTATGAAGTGGGTGGGGGGGAATTCTTCGGCACACACGCACTCACACACACACGACGTACACACACAGTGACAGAGAGAGGGGGCACACACGCACACACACCCGCGCCGCGGCTAAGAAGAAGAAGAAGAAGCTGCACTGCCTTGTGGGGCAGTAGAATCCAAAAATCTTCTGAAATTCTCGATTTCTTTCGGCGACGGACGAACGAAACGACGTTGCCAGTCACGAATGCTGTTGATGACTGAACAAATCGAACGTTAACGAAGCGCCGACAACCCTCTGCCGCAGAGAGCGCCGACAGCGACGTCGCCAGCGACAGAGGCGCCACAAACACACGAAACACACTCATGCAGCGGCAACGCTCTCGCTTGCGCTCCGGTCTACGACTTGAGCGCTCTCTCGCTCGCTCACTCGCTCGCTCTCTCACGCTCCGCGCGCAAGAGAATCTCACTCAATTTCCGTGCACTGCTTTTGATTTCTTTCAATAGCTTTTTGATTTTCTCACTTTTTTTTTGTTTTTGTCGTGCTTTCCTTCCCCGCTTCTTTTTTTTTGTTTTTACTCTTATGTTTTGAGCATTTTTCTGCGCCGTCGCATGTCAGTTGCATGTATTGAAATTCATTCATTCACAGACACTTTGCCTAGTGCCCTCCCGCTCGTACATCGCTGTTCTTATTGGAAACGAAAGAGCCAGGCGCTCGCCTCTCTCCACTGCGCTTTGTTGTTCTTGTTGTTGCTGTTGTTGTTGCCTATTGAGCGCAGGATTGAGTGCAACGCCGACTGCGACGCCGGCGGAGGGATGGAGATTGAGATTGATATTTCGGAAACTTGTAATATTTTTTTGGCTTTGGGTTTGGGATTTACCTGAAATTCATAACAAGTATTATTTTAAAAATTGATATACATTTTTTTTAGGAATGTAAGCTGCAGGATGATGTAAGTTTTAGAAAACAGACTATTCATTTAAGGCAGTTTTACGATAAAATGTTACTAAAAAGCAGCTGCTTAGATTCAAATTTCTTATAATGATGAATATGATGATATATGAGCTCAGTAAAATATGTTATAATTATATTAATGAAAGAAGTAAATAGGAAGTTTAAATAGGTAGTTTAATAGGAAGACAAAGGTTAATGCTACCAAGAATTATTTTTTAATTAAAGTTATTGAGTTGTTTTTAGAGGTACATAAATGTCAGTTTCTATTCCTTCGCCACTTTATGATGCACCTTAAATTGCAATCCCAACTGGATTCCCTTGGCTGGCTGTCTGTGTTCGGCTCTTCAAAAATCCATGGAATATTAAATTGGCGAGTAATCCCCATTTCAGTCTCCTGGTATTTTGGGTTTTTTTTCTGTTTTTTTTTTGTTTTTGCAGCATACCCCTGGAATTTGCCGTCCCATTGCGGGATTTTCGCATAAAGAAAAGTTCAAATTGTATCGAAGCGCCAAGTGCAATGCAGACAGCCCCCTTGTTTTTCTCACCCCTTCATTTCTGCTGCGGGGAAAGGGGAGGGGGAGGGGGGGCATTTTCCAAGGGGTTATGGCTTACACCTAAACTGAGACTGAGACCGAGACCGAGAATCCAAGTCGCAGTCGCAGATGCGTTGGCTGCAGTCTGAGAGGAAAAGCGCTTGAAAGGCGGTAGGGATTTGGGTGGAAAATTGTCGGTAGATGGGTAGAGGTGGTGAGGGGTTGGGGTAATATTGGGGGCTTGGAGCTGCTCGGGGACTTCGTCGTCGGCTGGCAAAAATAACGAAAAATAACGAAAATAACGGGAGAGCCGAGAGAAAGGGCAGCGCCAACTACACGAAGACAAAAAACGATGCTTGCTTCCGCCGTCGGCGTCGAAAAATGTACTCACCCCGAAAAAAAAGTACTCATTTCATTTTATTGCTCCTAGTTTCACCCCCCAACCCTTAACCCTACCCCCTACCCCCTACCCCCTACCCCCTACCCCCTAACCCTAAACCACCCACAAAGGTAAGCGCATTTAGCCACATATTATTGGGCAAACCAATGGGATATTTTTATATGATTAAGAAATCATAAAGTGCAATGCAATTTGCAGGTAAACATTTAAAAGTACTTAAAAGTATTTCAATCAAAAATCATTGCTTGTTAAAAAAATAAAGTACAAAATCATCGCTAAATTCTTTTAAATTTATGAAGTTGAAAGTAAAGTCATGAGAATGTTAAAAGATGAGCAAAAATTCCTTAAAAGTTAGTAACATTTAAAAATGCACAACTATGCTGTATTACAAATTAAGCAAGTGCATTCGAAATACACTACAAATCGCGCATAAAAAAAAAAGTGTCTCCGCCAACCAGCAGAATTCCAACTGGATTAAAATCGCCGGAATTCAAGAAACCACTCAATCCAAATACTCGCAAGACACTCACTCACTTACTCACTCACTCTCTTGTCTTTGAGCCAAAAATGCAAGGGGTTCGAACTCGTTTTCGAAAAATTTTCGAACTTGCTTGAAGACATGCAATTTATTAAAAGTTGATTCCCTTACCTGTTCTATCTCTATTTTTTAAGTTGCTTATATTAAATTTCTCTTAAAATATATTTTTTTAATTTTACTGTACTTTTTTATAATTAATTAAAATTGATTTAAGTAAGCGCTGCTGCAAAGCTAATCAGTTTGATTGATTGAAAAAAGGCAGCTAGATTCTTATTAATAAAAAGAGTAGTTTTTGCATTTTATGTATATTTTTTATTTTATTTTTGAGCCTAAAAGATATAGTTTCTTTTGGAGATTTATCTAAAAAATAACTATTTTGTTCTACATTTTCAAATTTGTCAAAAGAAATATAAGCAACTGTAAGGGCGGCTTATTAAATATAAATGTAATTAAAAAAATTTAATAAAACTAGTTCTTTCTATTAAAAATAAAAACTAAAACTATCTCACTCGAGCCCCAAAAAGCGCTCATATAGACAGCCGCTCTCAATTTTCGATAATTCGCATAATAAAAACCAAATCGCACACACACACACGCACGCACACACATTGCCAAGTGTCACATAAAAAGTCGAAGAAGAAACGCAGCGGCAGCGCAGCCGACTGAGGCAGCGGCAGTGGCAGAGGGCAAGAGACTGACAAAAAAAGAAGAAAAAAGCGAAGCAAACGATTTAAGCCCCGCCCCATTTGATTGGCGAGCAAAAAGAAAAGCAAAAAACAGAAAAGCAGACGACGACAACGTCAATGGACAACACACACACGCACACACACACACCCATGTATGTCACACGTGTGCGACTGTGTGCGGCTCTGCCGACGCCGACGTCACTGCTACCTGCGCAGCAGCAGCGGGACATCCAATATCTGTTGCTCTCGCCAAAACTTAAAAACATCAATAAGAAATGATGACATTTTTAAGGAAGCTTCTATTAATCTTAATATTAAGAAAAATACAAAAATATAAGAGTAAATCTATTGACATTTTTTTGTTTACAAACTAACAAAAATAGTGAAATATAATTAAATATATAATTAAATATATAATTAAATATTTAATTAAATATTTAAATCACAAGCAAGATGAAATTTAAAACAAGTTTGCATTGAAATAACAAAAGAACTTCAAATAATTTTTCATACTTAGAATTTTAAATATTAAAACAGTCGAGATTAATGATTATTATAATAAATTGACAAACTTTATTTAACGATCAATCAAATATCGAAACTAAATAGTAGTAAATTCATATATTAAGTTAAACTTTAGCTAAAAGAAATAGTTTATATACTGCAAAGCTAACTATGATAACTACATATGTATATTAAGTAACTATGTATGTTGACATTAAAATATTAAGATAGATTTAGGGAAAAAAATTCAGATTGTTCTCAATTCTTTTCGTGGCATAAAAAAATGAGTCAACATAAATTCATTGTAATTGAATGATTTAATAAGAAGAAAAATGTGATTAAATATTTAATACAGAAATCAGCTCAAGAAATATTTAAAGCACAGCTTAGCAAATTTTATTATATTTTTTTTATGATATTACATGCAACCTTTTGAGGTAAAAGTTCAGGTAATACTAATGGTAAGAAATCAAAGAAAAGCGAGGATAAAAAGGGAGAGAGAAACAACAATTGCCTCGTTGTATCTCGCTCGCACCAAACGCCATTGAATGTCTCTTCTTTATATTTCTGTTTTCTTTTTTTTTACTTTTTTTCGAACAGCTTTTGGCTTTGATTTTTCTTCGGCTTTCAAGTTTACTTGCTGGCCTCTCGCTCGCACACGTTCGCGTTCTCTCACTCTCGCGCGCGCTCTAGTAACTCACTCTCCCACCACTCTCTCGCACTCATTTTCGCACTCATTCTCTGTCGGTGCGCGCAGGCGCTCTCTCTTCGCTTTTGGATTTTGAGTGATATTTTTTTGTGGCTCTTGCTTTAGTTTTATTATTTTTGTTTTATTTCTTTTTGCGTCGACTGCGCTGCCGACTGCGTCGGTGTGTGAGTGCACGAGTGCAAGGGAGTGAGCGATATGCAGGTGCCGATGATGCTCTTGCTCTCTATCTCGCACTCCCTCTCACTCGCTGGCATTCATCGTTGTTGCTGTTGCTGTTGTCGCTGATTGAAATTATGATTTTTTATTATTAGTTGTGCGTGTGTGTGTGTGTGTGTGTGCGCGCGTGTGTGTGTGTGTGCGTGTGTGTTGGCCTAACTGTTAAAGTGTCATATTAGCGTTGTTTTTGGTTGGCTGATTCGACATGTGCTTGCATGTGTGTGCGCGTCGCAAATTGATTTGATTTGTTTTGACTTTTTTCGGGTTTCTTGGGCAACAAACGAATCAATTCGTTTTTGAGCAGTGTACGCTAGGCAATTTAATTAAAGATACTATACAGCTAGTGCATATGAATATTTCAGATTGTTATTATCATTTTCAAATCATACGATATACGAATAATAACCTTCTTTTTTATATATGTATGTATGTATTTTCAGGCACGGAAATTGTTTTATAATCTTAAAACCCTTTTTTATTGGTTTATAGGTTCTTTAAATTCTTTTAGCTTCTTATTTACAAACTTGTACTTCAACCAGCTGAGTTTCACACACTTTTCTATAATTTCTATCATATCAAAGGGCCTGCTAAACACTTTCACTTGCACACACACACACACACATAGTCGAAAAACCCATACACACGCCCATTTAATGCGTTAATTACTGTTAATTAGACGTAAACATGGAAAATCTCACAAAAAATGCTTTCCCTTTCGTTGCCAAAAAGCAGCAACAACAACTGCAGCAACAACAACAGCAACAACTACAGATTGACAGCAATTACAGAAGTAGCTCTGCCGGCGTCAGCAGCGCCACAGGACATCGGTTGCCTTTTGACCTTTTTGCCAAAAAAAAAACAAAAAAAAAAATAGCAGAGAAGAAAAAAGAATAGCAAATTGCATAACACACATGTGCAGTGAGAGAAAAGAATACCATACAAATGTAGGTGTAATTAGTATTAATCTTTTAATCTTTTGCCTTTTATTTATTATTTATTTATTATTAACCTATTACACTTAACTTTATTTATTTATCTTTATTATATTAACATTTAACTCTATTTATTTATCATTATTTAATTAAGCTTTACCATTATTTATTTATCTCTATTTTATTAACCTTTCACTTTATTTATTATTTATTTTATTTCTTTATTTTATAAACCTTTTACTCTATTCATTTATCTTTATTTTATTAACCCTTCGTTGCTCTGAATTTGTTAAATCTAAGTTAGCTATTCTGTAAGGCATACACTGAAATAAATTATCCAAGTGCTTGAGCAACATATGGAAGATGTAGAGAGAGAGCAACAGTTGATAGCCGTGTATTTTGCATTGTTTCGCAATAAATGCGCGATAATTGCACACATGAGGAGAAAGGAGTTCGTGAGGAGTGAGAGAGAGAGAGAGAGAGAGGGGGTGGGGAAATGTGGCAAGTACGCAAAGGTGTTGCAACTGCAAGGGGTTGAAAAGGGGTGAACCTGAAAATGGGAAAAATGGGTTGAGGGGCTGGCAGGAGGGGAGGGGGTGGCTTCAAGACGGGGGTAATAACAGTGCGTGCCATTGTTGCGCGCCTGCACATTGTTGGTGGTTTGCAAAACACAACAACAACAACAAAAAAAGCTGCGCGCAAAAAAAAAAACAACAAAAAAATTACACCAAATTTAGCAATGCGAATTTGCAGCACAAGGATCGAAGGAGGTGGAGAAGGGGCAGCAGAAGGGGCAGGGGGGGTTTGGGCAATTTCACCGAAGGGGGTAAAAGGAGCAACAGGCGGCAATTGTTGCGCCCTCCGTAATTGCGTAATAGATAAATGATTCGCGAATTGCTGTTTACACGGCCGCAGGCCAAACGCGATGTGAGTGAAATTTAATGCAAGACTTAATGGGGGAGGAGGCGTTGGTATTTCAAGGGTGGAGGGGGGGTTGTAAGGGGGGCATCAATAGCATTTGAGCGCTACTAAAAACATGAGGAGCACGCTTTTAATGGAGTAATTTTGGGGCATTTTCAAAAGAAAAGCATTCAGTGCCTGCTTAAGTATATCATATAAAGTATATCATATTATCATACATATGTATATGTATAACATATTATCATATTTAACATATTATCAAAAATAACTTATAATCATATATAACATATTAGCATACTATATAACATATTATCATACATATAAAATATTTTCATATGTATCATATATATCATATTGTCATTTATATCTTATTATCATTTATATCTTATTATCATTTATATCTTATTATCATTTATATCTTATTATCATACATATATATCATATTATTATATATAACATATTTTCATATATATCATATTATCATATATAAAATATTAGCAAAAATAATCATATATAATATTTTATCATTTATAACAACATGATATATAACATATTTTCATCTGTATCATGTATATCATTTATAACATTTATATCATATTACCATATATATCTTATAAGCAACATATGATTGCCTTTCAATCAAAGTGAGTCCATCGAAAAGCGTTCAACACCTTGTTCAATCTAAGCCCTTGCGATTGATAATATTGCGGCACATTTGAAAACTGCGACTCGAAAAGTTGGCCATCGCCGGGCAATTGCTGCATGTGGCGCAGCTAACCAGCTTTTGCCATCCAGCTGCTTTTCAAAAATAAATTCCAAAATAAATACAAAAAAAAATAAAGGTGAGAAGAGAGGAGAATAAATGAATTACCTCGTCCTGGCAGCCGACAATTAAACACCTTTGCTCATTACTCGCCTCACTTGGAATTCGGAACTCGGAACTCGGAACTTTGGACTTCGCTTCGATTCAAGGGTTTGTCCGCTTTTCATAAAAATCGAAAGGGTGCCCGCCCTACAGCCGGGTGTATTTCCATACACATATATATATATATACATATATATTTTATATATGTATATATATCTCGATACGGCTCGTGCTAATTTGCATATTGCAGGCGCAGTTCGGCGGAGCTCCTTTAAAACCATCCCACTTCCACTTCCACTTCCACTTCCTAGGCAGTAATTTTTCTTTCTTGTCCTTTGTTGAAGGCGCTTTCTTCTTCGGTTCGGTTTCCTTCTTATGCGGCTTAAATTATTATAATCAAGCGGGGTAGGGGGCAGCGGGAAGGAGGGGGGGAGGGGGGGAGGGTGGCGAGTTTTAGAGTCTAGGGTGTCAGGGTGCCGAGAAGATGCCAGCTGCCTCAAGTTTCGATTGCCGTGAAAAGCGGCAACGTTGCTCTCGATCGCAATGATCACGCGGCTGCACTGCATCAAAAGTTGCATTAACAAATTGGGAAATGGTAAACAAAAATTGAATTAACAAATTAAGAAATGGCAAAAGAAAATAGCATTAACTAATTGGTAAATGGTAAACAAAAATAGCATTAACAAATTGGGAAATTGCCAATCTAATGCCAGTCGTTAAATTGTATTTATGCATTCAAAGCTTATTTTTTCTTTCAAATCAATCTATTTCAATCAACATGTTCAATCAGTACTTAAAAAAATGCAATTTCCTGAGTATCTGAATATTTATATCTAATATATTTAATGCGAAACTGGCAACATTTGTTTTCTTCGAGTGCCGCTGATAGATGAGATCGCATTACGCTTTGGTAAACATCCTTCAACGCCTCGGTAAGCGTAAGCGCCTCTTTAATTGGAATTAGAATCCGACAGATGCATTTCAGTCGCACACCAAATTTCCGTTGCATCTTTTTTCGAGCTTTTCGTTCTAATTACGTCCAATGGACACCGATATACCTGGACTTGTGACTTCTGACTCGTGGATTGTGAATTGTGAATTGTGAATAGCGGATTGCTTTGGATAGCAAAGCAGAGACAAAAGCGAAGGCCTGCGCTCCAACTTGTAGATACAGATACAGATAGAGATAGAGATAGAGATACAGATACTGAGCGATATATATTGTAGATACAAAGTGAACATAGAACCAACGTCAGCGATCTCGGATTTCGTTAGCATTTGATCGTGTTTTAAATTTGTTTTGGTCTTTTGGTTTTCGGTTTTTTGGTTTTTTGGTTTTTCGGTTTTCGGTCTTGGCTTTTGCTTTTGTGGAATTGTTTTTGAAAGCGTGATCTTCTGACCACAATGGCCGCCAGTTGCCAATCTCCTGCATTTGCATTTCAATTAAACTGAGATGCCTCGATTGCGATTTGCATGGAAAACGCATAGCTCATCATCAGCGTTTCGTAGCAGATTTATGACTCCTGCATATGCCGTCGATTGCAAACATTCAAATATTCGAGTAACACCAAGTATATCGTATCGTAGATACATACAATACATACAATTGGCAATCGCAGATAGACATAACGCATTATAGATAGCGGCGATTCCTGCGGGAACATCAACTGCACAAATGTTTCATTTTTTTCGAACCCACTTCTGACCTTTTTCTAATGAGTGTGCACAACAACACCCTCAACCCCTGTTGCCTAACCAACGCACAGTGGTTCGAGATATAAATTTAACATCATTTTCCAATTTGAATAAATCATAAAAGATAGAACCGTATTGCGTTAGCATTTTGCCAATAAATAGAAACTTTTAAGAAATTAAAATTTAAAATAATAATTGACCCCCTTTTTAACGACACAAACCACTGTGCTGTGTAAAGTATCTATATCCTGCTATCGGCTTTTAATATGCAGATTTCGGAACTTCGAACGATGATTGCTTAGCTATTTTTTTTCCTTGGCAAGCTGTTAGCTTTTAGAGCGGCAACTTGTGCCTTTTGAGATGCCTGTTCTTTTTCTTCCCACAGGGGAGAAATCTTTCTTGGAAAATTACCAACTAGCTGCAGTTATATATAATGCTTGGACTATATAATTTCGCTTCGAGTTGTGGGCGTGGCCGCCCTCGCTGGCGAGGTAAACTGTGTCGTTTGCTACGCATTGACACGCTCAGTGCGCCAAAAAAAAAAAAAATGAGAAAAAAAAGAGGAAAAAGAAATAAAAATGTAAGAAAAAAAAATCATAGAGATACAAACGTATCTAATAGATACATGTGAAAATCATGCATTTGACAGCGCTGGGAAAGCCAATGAATTGTACTATTGGATGGATGGACTTTGTGTGTGCATCCATGAGATACAAAACCTCTAAGCGACTAACTGCACGGAAACGTGTTATGACAATGGAGCCATCAGACCAACGGACTTTTGGCGGGAAACTCTGACTCCGACTCAAACTCAGATTACTATTACTGGGCACTGAGGAAAACTCAGAAGAAGAAGGGGAGTTCTGGTCTATTAAGCAATGCTGCAGCAATGCTGCGAGTGGCGCGTATCTTAAAGATACAAGTTAACTAATAATTAGCTTTGCCAGCAGCCACAATTGCAGACAGCGGACTTACGAAATTTGTGGGAATATTTTCATGTTCGATTGTTCAGTTTATATGGTGAATCATACAATGCCTTTCAAGCAATTAGGCATTTTTTTTTTTTTGGCATATTCGAATATTCACAATTAAATTGCCATGTTGTGGGGCAATATAATATACAAATATAATAAATAATTATATATTTAGTTGATGGCATAGACTGGTATTTCCAGCTTGCCCCAATTTCGTAGCTCTACATTAATGGCACGCACTGTAGGCGGCGTGTGAGTAAATAAGTTAACTCCTTGACTTATTGTTTTCATCTTTCGTTTTTAGTTTTTCATTTTTCGCTTTTCGTTTATGGCGCTTGCTTTGTACTTTGAGTTTGACTTTTATGGCCAACTTGTGATTATTTTCTGTTTTGTGTTGAATTATTTTTTCTGTATTTGTTACTTTTAAGTTTTTTTCTTTTTTTTTTTGTGTTACTCGTGTTGGTTTTTGTTACTCGTTCGACTTTTGGCCCTCTCAGCGTTTGGCAATCCAACGTCTCCGGCATTCGGATGCAATTTTCGGCTGGCATATAATGGACAACAATTTTATTGACATTATTTTAATTAGCAGTTTCAGTTTCAGTTCGAGTTTTTTGTTTTCTTTACTTTTTTGATTGTTTTTGTTTTTTGTTTTAATTTTTTTTTTATTTTTTGTTTGTGTGTTGCCATTGTTTTGCATCTCGTTCGTGGCCGAAGTCACTAATTGAGGTTAATGGGGCTTCTTGAAATTGTTTCAGCTTCCCAAAAAAAAAGAAAAATACAGCCAGTGATTTTTCCCTTTGCCCACCTTGATTGTCAGCTTCAAACTATAAATTGCCCGCTCAGACTTTGATACGTTCGCACATTCATTTTCAGCATCAACTTAAGTTTCAATTTCAGTTTGAGTTTGAGTTTCAGCATCAGCTTCTGTTAATTCGCATTTATGGCTTGTATAATAATTGAGATTTGATTGTTCGGTTTCCATCACTCTTAAGTGCCACTCGCCAGTCAATTGTACTCGACTCGAGATCTTTATTTCTGGTTGCCAGGTGGATTATTAATTTTTAAGTGCCAAAATTGCTGGATAGACGTGTGGCGAACTTTTATGTACATTTCAAGCTAGATGTGAAGATATTGAACATTTTTCAAGCGAAATCAAGGCTAAGAAGAGTAAGAAACTTTTGCTTTAAAAAAAAATACTATAAAATATAACAGAAAAGTAAACCAGCAGCGAAATCATTAAAAAACTATTTGCAATCGTCTTGGGCGCACAAGTAAAAATATAAAAAACATTTGATTTCACACAGGACGTTGGGATTCGGTTTTTGGGCATCATTAATTTGCATTAATTCCGAATCAAGGAATGCGAGTCCTTTTGAATCGAATTACACGAATTGAGCATATGTGTGACAGACTCGTAAGGATGTGGATGTGGATGTGGATCCAAGGAGAAAGTGGAGAAAGGCGAGTGAGGAGAGAGAGAGCACGTCCTGCCTAATGACATTTTTGAGGTTGACAGCAGTCGAAAAGGGTTTTCCACCGTCTGCAGATGCGCAACGCATATGACATTTGTTTATTTGCATCATTTACCTTCTTCCACTTCAGACTACACTCTTTGCGTAGATTTTCGTTTGCTTTTTCCATGCAGACTTTTCTCCACCGTTTCTTACCGCCGTTAAGTAGGCAACAACGGGGCAAGTAAAGGATTATTAATGATGCCGCTGACAAGTGAAGCGAAAGAGTAAACCGCAACTGCCTCTCTCTCTCTCTCTCTCTTTCTCGCTCGTATGTGATTTATTGGCATTTTCCAACATTTTCTGGCATTTAGCAAAAAGTCTCTCACTCGCTCTTCCACTTTTGCGTGCCCCATTTTCCGGTAATTCAGAAACTCAAGAGGAACTCACACAGGACATTAGCATAAAGAAACCAACGACGTCATCTCGTTTGGCCCATTGATTAATGGTACCGAACAACAAGTGCGTGAGCCAATCAATGGGCTCCCTTTTTACTACTAAGCCTCAAAGTTTATCTATTTATTCTGTGGGAATTCCATCGCACAATGCAGCATAGGCAATAGCTACATACATACATATATCTATATGTATATATATTTGGTGCTCCAAATTTGCATAACCATTCAGGAGGTAAGTTTGTGCGTTCGTGAGAAGCGGCATGTCCTTGAGTTCCTCGCCTCCTCTGCAACGGCAAAACTCAGCAGACTCAACGGTGGCAAACACACGGAAAACAACAACCTACATCACATTATGCCAGGACAGGCAGTAGTCAGGATTCTCCCTCCAGCAAATTTTAGCGCAGGATCAGGATTAGGGGGGTAGGAGAAATGGGCGGAGAAAGTGCATTAGATGCACGCATCGATATGCGAAGCAGGGCAACAAGTGCGTGGTTAAGATATTCGACGCAGGGTTACACTCGCTATATATGCTATATCCTATATCCTATATGCTATATGCTATATGCTATATGCTATATTCTTATTAGCATAGAAAGTACAGAAAAATATGCACTCTCTGCTAATTAGAAAGTAACAAAAAACTTGCGTTTTTATGCGCTTTAAAAACATAAAGATATACATTTCATGTCATGATATTTCATATCAGTGACTTAAAGCGTTATTGAACTTTGGGCTTCACTTTCGAAGTCGCCAAAAGTCTTGGCTTATGTTTAAGAACCCTTTTAGGAATCCGAAGCAACCATGATACCCTAGATACCCTAAATTCGAATAAAAGGAAGGAAAAGAAGAACAGCGAGGGTGGCGTGGGCGAAAAGCAAACAACGACAGCGGCAACATGCTCATTATTAACTACTAAATAACATTGGGCCCAAAATGGGGGCGGCCGGAATGGGCTGCCAGAATGGGGGGCGGTGGAGAGGGGACAGGGGGCGTGGCAGCAGCATGGTTTCAGCCATGGCAGCTGAGATGCGGCGCACATATGTAAACTTGCCTTTTTGCCCATTTGTATCTCATAGATACGCAGGGCACATGGCTGGCAATTCGCCGTTCGCTGTTCGCATAACGGTGCATTTTGCTATGCGGCCCGCGAAAACTTTGCAACAACAACAACAACAACAAGAGCAACAGCAGCAGCAGCAACAACATTAGCAGCAGTAGTAGTAGTAGTAGCTGCAACATACGACATACCCAACAGCAACATGCCGCACACACAGCCGCAAACGACGACCTTTTCAAGCCTTAGCGTCTGGTTTTTATCAGTGCCTGGTAAATCTGCAATGCCCCCACCCCCCACCCCCCACACCCCTTAACCCCCTGGCAGCCCCTTAACCCCCTGAAACCCCCTTAACCCACCTAAAAGCCAGCATAGAACCATTGCACTTGCCGTTGGAAATTAATTTTCGTGCAACAGTCGGAGTTGTCTAGAACAATAGACAAACAGTTGCGACCACAGAAGCTAACGTGTACCCCTGATATACGTACATACGTAGTATAGCACTGCTATTATAGCCCCTGCACACACACACACACACTCACACACACCTACACACACACATAAACACACACACTATATGATTTGATTCACTCAATAAAAGTTGAATTGCGGAAAAGATTCACACACGCGCTTTCTTGGCTGTTCATCAAGAGTTCGCTATCGACAGATGATCTTGAAACCAGATTGGTTATGGATGCATCTGGAGCAGCAGTAAAAAAGAGAAGAACCATGGATGAGTATCTCGTAGTGCCAGGCATTCCTGGCACTCTCTATTCGAAAGATAAAAGCCCAGCAAATCAAGTGGGAATCAACATCGTGTTAAGCTATAAAATAGCGTGAGATCCACAGGCAAATATATAATATAATGTAATATAAGACAACTGTCATGAAATTACAACTGATTTAGGCTAGTACTAACTATATATTCTATTATTATAGTACATATATTATTTATTCTATTATTATAGTTTATTTATTCAGCTGCAACTGCTGCTTAACCAGTTAATACCGCAAAATCAGTTCAGAATTGCACACTTAACGATTTACCCATTTAATCTGCTATATAGAAGTCAAACGACATAAATGCTACATAGAAGTCAAACGACATAAATGCAGATTAATTCCCGAAAAACGACACAATCCCAGCGGGATCTATTGTCTGCCACTTGGGATCGCTCACATATCACACATCGGCATCAACTATCGCAAACAATGCAATGCCCGAAAAAAGCCAGTAAACGATGCCAAGTTGATCTCATTACATGATACATTGCCCTTTTTTTTTTTTCGGGGAGAGTAAAAGGGTTAGGCACTTTCACCCTTTCGCCAAATGTTTTGCGCTGTTTTGCCAACTTTCCATTCTTCGAGCTGGCAAATTTTCGCACAAAAAGGATTTGGGTTTGCATTTGGGTAAATTGGGATATGAGTTCGATAATGGCCTTCGGACTTGTATCAATTACCACAAAATGCCACTCGAAATTGTCGCAAATCGCACAATGCGAACAATCAATTCGATTTTGGCAAATTTGCCAAATAGCCGAGTTCCTCAAAGGATGCGAACATATTTGTTGTATCGGGGCACATTTCAACCCCCTTAAAGGATGTGCCAGTTTTTGTTACGAACGATTTGCATAATCATAATCTTGAGGCAAGTCCAAGTGCAAGGGTTGATCTGAAACTCACATCTCCTCACATCTCAAAATCTCAAAATCTAAAATCTGAACTCTGATAGCTGAAAACTGAAATCACGACCTCGATCCTTTTTGCCTGATTCCGATTTCAATACACTTCCGATGCCGATCATTTGCATATCAATGCCGGCGGATATTATTTATTTCCATTATTTTGGGTATTTCTTATTTTGAATTTCGCCTTCTATACCTTCTTCTATGCGTTCTAATGGGTGCAGATGTCTTCTGCCTTGCGATCGATGCCTTTCGGCCAGCGCGATTTTCTCATAATTATAAATGCAGACCCATTTTCTGAGTCGGTGTCGATATATTTTGGATTTCGAGACTTTCGGCCCAACAGATGCAAGTTCCTGGTTGCTCATCATTTACATAACCAAAACTCTTATTGATTGATCCCTGCTTCCTTCCTTTTTTAGCCAAAGAGTTTTTTTTTTTTAGAGTTTCGTCGATTTGTTTCATATGTAAATAACAGGCGGCAGCTGAATTTCTTAGGCATAAAGGTGAAAATGCCACTTGATGGTCACACAACGAGATAAAAAATGTGTGAAATTTTCAGGTTCGCTGCGATGCATAATTTAGATTGATATTACTTTGACTTGTTGGATTCCTTCAGAATTGAAGCACTTAAAACTAAACTTTTGAATGGTATTTCAGTAGGAGAACTGCGTCTTTAGCAGAGCCTTCAAATTAACTAAGAAAATCCTACCGCCCTTCGATTTCCGCATAATTATCGCATAGCCACAGCAAAGTCAACAACTCCCCCAAGTCGCGATACCTTTTTATTATAGAATTAAACGAAAAACCCGCCACCGGGGAACAAACCCATTTGGAACGCCACACTTGACCACTCACACGAACCTATAAAGGTGAATATATATTCTTCTACTCATATTCGTACATAATATAAGGTATTTGTATTCGTACATAATATATGGTATTTGTATTCGTACGTAATATATGGTATTTGTATTTGTACATAACATATAGTATTTGTAGTCGTACGTAATATAAGGTATTTGTATTCGTACATAACATATAGTGTTTGTATTCGTACATAACATATAGTAGTTGTATTCGTACATAAGGCAGCTTACACACCTATGCCTACATAAAATGCTAATTTATGGCCAAAACCGATCTATTAACTTGAATGTCAAAATAAATGCGACCTGGCCGAGCAACCCCCATATATATCTATACATATATATATATATATATATATATATATACAGAAAATTCTATAGCCCAAGGGTCCCAGCACACAGCACAGAAAATAACACACAGGGGTCAGTCGAAAGTCCAGTCCGGGGACTCGATATGCCACCATTGGGTGTCATTTGATTAGCATAATGCAACTATAAATGTGTTATAGCTCACTTTTTACCAATACCGCGACCTTTTAACGCGACTTTCTATATGTACATATACATATGTATGTGTATTTGTTTATGTGACTCTTGATATATACATTTAGTTGTGTTTAATGTTGACGTTTGGCTATTTGCCCGCCGCTCGCCAGGTGGAGAAATGCTAATGGAAATGGAAGTGGATATTCGAATGGGCGAAAAATGGACGCTCGAATGGTTGAGGTATAGTGTAATTTGAATATTTATTACGTTATTACTGCCGACTAAACATATGCCATTGGGGAGGACTTTCAATTACGTGACACAATACCCGCCACTTCTATTTTCACTCCTTAAGCAACCAAGTTTTGTTTCGTTTTAGAACTCTGCTGGAAAACACCAAAATCTTTAAAATAAATTCCAATTTATATAGGCTTATTTAGACTTTTAAATTTGTAAGCAGTCGTACTTATTTTCCAGTGTGCTATCTCGTAATTAAGGGCAAAAGTTGGGACTGGAGTAGTGTGTAGTGTGTAGTGTGTTCTTGACTTCTATGGGTCTCTGCTTATCTGTCATCTCGCTCCATCATCAGCTTATTTGCTTCTTCTAGCTGAAATTTATTGTTCGCTCTGCGTACGTGATCACCCATAAAGGTGTAATAATTTTTATCAAGTCCCCCCATACCCCTTATCCCCTTATCCCCTTTAACCCCGATCCCCCAACTCACTTCCAGTTCGCCCTTATGACTTATGCGTGCGTTGCATTGGGAGGCACTATATCATCATCATCACCATGATCGCCTTATGATGATGGAAATCTTTACGCAGAACTCCTCGAGTTCCGAGCTTTTGGCATCGCTGAGGGCACGTGTCGGTATTCTAGAGCCTACGAGTTTTTATGTTCGAGATCATTAAAACCATTCTATGTCTATCGATTTTCGGGGTTAACTCGCTCGTGATCAACGTGCCAAAATAGCGATAATTTCTTGAGGCAAGCAGATGCAAAATTAGGAGAATTATGGACTTTGGGTTGGACTGCTCTCAATTTATTTTGGGTTTTTTAAAACTATAATTTATACTTGTATTTATACCATTAATTTTATACACACAAGTAACTGGCTTAAATCCTTGTCTCAGCTACCTTTCATGGTCGAGGATTGATGGCATCGACTGAAACTAGCATTTAAGCTGATAAAAGAGGCTAACCCACCTTGTGGCCAAAAGGTGAGAGACCTCCATTAATACACCGCCTGGTATGCCCAGACATGCGTTCCAAATTGCCAGCGACTTAACCCCATTTAACACCCCCTTTTTTTTTTTGGTCTGTTATCACCTTTCAATAATAATGAAATGCACATGACCAATTGGTGGCAACAACAACGACAGCAAAGTCGTGGCAACAGTCAAGTTAGCCCAAAACGAGGGCTAGAAAAATGACTTCAATTAACCATTCGACTGACCAGTGACTAACCAAAAAATGGTTACTTCCATGGGGTTAGTTCCACATTCAGGAGTTCCCGTTGGCAGGACACGCACACCATATACGTATAGGTATAGGTATAGGTATAGGTATATGTACAGGGGTTGAAGGGTTGACAGGTCCTGGAATGAAATGTTGAAATGTAATGTGTTGTTTGGTCTGTTGGCGACCCAAATGATCGTGGCGCCACCTAGCGGCCATCTAGGGTACACAAATGGGAGGGGGGTTTTTCCTACAACTCTGGCAAAACTTAGTTTTTCCAACGCCCAGCCGACGGCTTATCGATTCGCATAAATTAATTCCCATTTAAAACGAATACGAATACGAATAAAGTCAACGACGTCGGTGTGGGACATTTTTACTTGGTTGAGTATGAATAGTTGAATAGTATGAATAGTTTGAATCAGTGGTGTAGTTTTCAAAGGGGTTTCATTTGTGGTTTTAACTAGAAGCTAACATACAAGATCAATCGCATCTAGTAGATCATCTACCTTCTTGTGTAATTGATAGCAGCCCCCGTTTGGCATTTCTACTCCACTGCTATTTGCGATAATAGTTGGGTTTATACTATGAATTTATATGGAAACATCGCATATATATTTGCATTTTGTGTGTATATTAACATCAGGTGTATTGTGTATGCATATGGAACCAATAGATGACGAAAGTCGATGTGGCCAACTCACACACATTGCATGTGAGAACTCATTCGCTGGCTTTTGTTTAAGAAGTCCGAAATTTGGCTGCGACACACAGCACAGTGGGCCTATTTTGCAATAAATGTAATAAAATTTGATTAAATTTAAGATGGTACTAATTATGGTTTATACTAAATGGATCAATAACAAACCCTTTGATATTTTAAGATCAAGACTGCTATAACCATATAACTTGCTAGTTATGCAACAATTTTATATGTTAAAGATTATTGAACATGTGAAACGCAAGTAATATTCATATGCAAAGAAATTCGAACACACAGCAATGTACATATATAGCGCCGAAAAAAAACAAAAAAAAATATATAGGTATAAACTTGACTAAAAGGACTCGAGGGAGATATTAATCTACTTTTTTCCGCCGCCAAGGGAAAAAGGGAAAAAGGAGCAAGGAGCAGCCAGTGAGCCAGGAGCCAGGAGCCAAAAGCCAAGCGTTTCATTCGTTTCATTTCGCCTCGTTCATTATTATTACCAACTATTCGCGGTTGTTTTAACCTGATACCCGAAACCGAAAACTGAACGGAACCCGGCAGGAAGTACACACACACACACACACACACACACACATATTCACACACATTTTCACGGGCTTTCAGCTGCCTTTCATTCCATTTCCATGTTGCTCCATTTTGGCCACCGCTCTTAACTTTTATTGTTAACATGCAATTCATTTATTAATAACACTGGTATTCATACATCAGTGCATATGTGTTGCCTGCACTATACCCACACCCTTTTTGCAATATATTCCCATGCAAAGTAAATAAAACATATTAATCCATATTATATTGGGGGTATACAGTAACTTATTTGGATGACTTATAAGCAAACGATTACCTTTATAGCCTTTGTACCCATTCAGCACATTTAATTATCGTTTTTCTTCTCTTTCACCAAAGAAATGTTCCCACAGAATGTCTGGAGAACGCAAGTTTCTCAGAATTTCCGTACTGATTAAATGGTAAAAAACAAAAAACAAAATAAAAAAAAACAAGAAACCCCGAAAAGTAGCCGCCATATTGTGCGCCATATTAAAAAGCTTTGACTCAACTTGTCTGTCTCGCTCTAAACTATCACTATCACTCTCCTGCACTCGTTAAGATTTTGTTGCTTTTATTTTTTTCTTCGTTTTGGGTTTTTTTTGTTGTGTGAACTAAAATCATATTTTGTAATAAACTTGTACACTGGTTTAATTAACTTCACACGTTATATATGCAATGTCTCTGCTGAAGTGGCCCTTTCCGATCTTGGAACGGTGCTTTCTTGCCGTCTCTCTCGCACACAGAAAGAGACGGAAAGAGAGAGAGAGAGACAGAGAGGGAATCGTCATATATTTTAACGAGTTTAATTTGAAAAAACCTTTAAAAGGTAATTAACGTATATTTTTGGCAGTTTTATGACAATTTCGGTTGCTTATGCTGTTGCCTAAGTAAGATACTCACACAGCAAAGAAACAAAGTTATAACCAGATACCAGATCCATATTTGTTTTACTTGGGAGGTTTGTGTTTTTTTTGGTTTTTTTCTGTTTTTTTTTGGGCTGCTACTGCTGTTGGCCAAGTGCGGAGAGTGTTTAAAAAATTACTTAATTGCTGTCATAAACTGGTGACTTTTTTCCACTCTTATTTGCTTTATTGTCATGACTCGGCCGCTTACACTGACTGCCAAAAGTTAACTGACCACAAGACCGAAAGCCTTTGCCCATTCAAATCAAGGCGACTTTTGTGCCAGACTGTACCTTTTGTCAGACAGCCCACAAAAAAAAAAAAAACAACAAAAAAAAAAAAGCAGCTGCAATCACAATAACAATAATAATAATAGTCGCCGGGTAAACTGGTTGTTAATAATAATATTTTATTGTTATTGCATTACCTGCTAAATGATTAATTCGAAAATGTTGCCTCAGTTTCAGAGTTTCAGTTGCCAACAAACAAAGGTACGAGTATATACTGTATGCATGTGATTTTTTGTTTTCGGAAATCGTTTTCAAGGGGATCGTGGTGAAATCATAGGCTTAGTGTTATATTAAGTTAAATAGTTGCTTATTTAGTAATAGTTGCAAATTATATTTTGCTATAAAGAATCATACATAAATTATACTTTTAGCATAAAAGTATAATTATAAAAGTATATATATATAAATAACATTTTAATTGAAATGACATGTATCATATCATTCGATTTAAGTTATGATCTAACTTCCTTCAATTTAATTGAGTTACTTGATTATTTAAGTAGCCACTGCCACTGAAGCTGAAATGCGGGATTTGGGTTTGTCACTTCGTTTGCATCGTTAATTCAAATTCAAATACAAACTCAAATTGAAATAATGCCGAAATTCACATTCACTTACTCATCGTGTGTGTGTGGTTACTTAATTGATATCTTTTTGTTGCAGCTCTTACTAGTCGATGCCCATTCAGATTCACATTCAGATTCATATTCAGATTCAGATTCACATTCAGATTCTGATTCAGATTCACATTCCGATTTCATTTCAGATTCAGATTCGGTTTCTGTGCGCACTTTTAGTATTTCTCTTGTTTCTGCGATGTCTCATTATTTTGCTGCCTTCGTTTGGGGCTTTAATCAGGAAGTTTTTAATTGCGTCGTACGTTTTAACTGGCAGCTAACCATAACCATATCAACCTCCTCCCTGCCCCTTTTATTACCCACCCCCTCCCCCCTTTTCCGGCCGCCTGTTTTGGGGCAATCATCGTGTGGCGTCATTTAATTGAATTATTTCGAACAACAACAGCAATACAGAATGAAAACGAAAAAAAAATCGTGAAGAAATCAAAAAGATTTCTGCGCTTGATTTTCGTTTCGGTTCCTTTTTATTTGGTGCCAGCAGCTTCCCCATTGCATGTATATAATTAATTTTTAATTTGTCTCGCAGAAATTGGGTAATAAAAATTGTAAATTGTGCCAAGAAAAATAAGAAAATGCCGGGGAAAGGTACATACATACATAGCAAAGCTATTGGGGAAGGATATGCTCGTCGCACAGACTTCAATCATTAGTTGAAAGGATCAGTCGAAGGATTGCGAGAGGGTTGAGGGTTGGCTATTGTTCTGCAGGTTTATTGAGCTGAACTCCCTTTTAATAATTCGTGCACTCAGCGAAAATTGTGCACTTGAACTATAGCTATATTCAAATACTAACTAATAATAATTAATCACTTGGAATTTATATTATTTAGAAGGCTTTTGCTTTTGATGGTATAGTTAGCATTTTTTCAGCTGCGTTCGACTTTTTTTCTTTCAGTCGTTGCTTTTGCATTATTAATAATGTAAACAGTGTTTCTTAGCCAGGGCTAACAATCGGCTGCCCTCTCCAACCCCACCCCCCCTCCGAGTTTTCCTTAACCCCTCTTGGCCGCCAGCTGCAGTTGACCAGCGGCAAGGAAAAATGAAAAAAGAAAAAAAGCACCGAAAAAAGTTATTATAATTTCCTTTTTTTTTTTCGCCCTTAACCGTTTGCCTATATATATGTATGTATAGATATATACATATGTATATACATAAATGTAATTTTTTGTACAATTTTTTCTCGTTCTACCAGTAATCGTCTTCGATATTTCTTGACTTCGACTTCGACTTTGACTTCGACTTCGACTTCGGGTTTTTGGACTTTTGACTTCGTCGTCGACGGAAACGGAAACGTAGCCAAAATGCGACGCCCTGCAGTCCCCCTCCCCCTCCCCCTCTCTTGTCCTGCTCTGGTTTGTTGTTATTTTTCTGGTGTAACAATAAAATTTTCTGCCCCTTTCTCTTTTCCTCCTCTCGATGATTGTATCCTTTACTGGGGAGAAAAAACGCGGGGAAAAGTAAATGAAAAGGAATCAAAGGCTGCAATATGCCGCCCAGCAATGTTGACGCCGTCTTAACCCTCTACTGCCCCCAACCCCCAACCCCAGCGACACCGTCTGTTGCTGTAGTTAAAATAAAACAAAAAAAAACCCAAGAAAGAAAGAAAGAAAGCCGCAACCGACACCGGCAAGCAATTGTTGTGCTGTGTTTGGGTTATTTCTACTCTTTTTTTTTCGGTTTGGTTTTTCCATTCTTCAATTTTTTTCCTCTCCTCTTATTTTCATAAACTTTCAATAATTTTTTACATTTGCCCATTGGCTGAAGTGCGCTGTAATCGACTCAGTGGGGCATGTGGTATATTAATAAAGTAAAATTAATAATAAACTAAAATTAATAAATCAATAAAAATTAAAGTAAATTTATATTAACAAACACAGGAAGGGTTTTTCTAGTTAAAAAACTACTTGTGTTTTGTATCAAATGTATTACGTTATTGGAAATAGATGATACACTTTGCCTTACTATTTAGTAATAATATAAAATACTCAGCTAATGTTATTTTATATTATATTATTATTCGAGTCGTTGGCGCTTAACCTTTTACACTCAGCTTGCAGCCGAAGATTTTGTTACACAAGTCGAAATTTCTTAGCATTTTTTTTTGTTGCTGTTTGAACCGGCTCCTTATTAATTTTGGTGCAATTTTTCGCCCCTTTCGCTGGCGGCCCCCTGGAAATTCTTTCACCACGTTCCCGCCCTCGAATTTGCCTTGGTTATCCTTGGTTATCCTTGTATCCTTGTTGTTTTTTCGGTGGGTGGCCGCCTGCTGCTTATCGTAATTCATTTGGCATTCTTGTTACCCATTCCAGTTTTGTGTTGCGACTCCTGGCAAGGCGGCCCAACATTAATTTCTATATTGAATCCTTTTTTTTGTTTTTTATAGACTTGCCACAGACTTTTCGCCCACCTTAAAAAAATCCCCCCCTTTTTTTTTTGTTTTTGTTTTTTTTTGTTGCGTGCGACGGATCGCGTTTTATACCATTTCTATCTATCTTTCGCTTAAATTGTCAGTTAAGCGACTTTCGAAACACAATGCCGCGACAAAAGCAAAACTTTACACGCACGAAACTCGGGGATTGGAATGGAATGATATCTGGGTACTTGGATACTTGGATACTTGGATACTTGGATACTTGTATACTTGGGCACTTGGGTTAGTTGGTGGTTTGGTAGTGAGATTGAATTGGCTGGGACTGGATGGATCGGCTGGGTTCCCAGCGTGGCTTATAATTTGCGATGGGAAACCACAGTGAAGACCTATGTATCTGTATCTGTATCTGTATCCCATGGATGCGTGTGCTTCCCCATTTTATTTCCCATCGCTTGATGGATTCTTGGTTTTGTCAATGTTTCACGTAGATATTCAAATATACTAGCTGTAATCAAAACTAGTTTAGTTAGTTAAACAAATTACTTGTAATTCCTTAACCATCTAAACTTTAACCTCTGATAAAGATAAACTTTTCCCTTTCTTTATTTTTTCGGTTCACTCCACGGAAGTTGACATTAGCCTGGGTGATGATGCCCAGGGAGAAAAGCAAAAAAAAATAAATAAAAATAAAAAACCAACCAAAAAGACAAACACCGAGAGTGGCAAGATGAAAGGTCTACTACACATGGAAATTAAAAAATAAATAAAACGAAATGAAATGAAATAAAAGGAAATCAAATGGAATGGAATGGAGTGGGGAGAGATAGGAAAGACATTCACCCAGACGCTCAAGACACAACATCCACATCCACCTTTTAATTGTGGTAAAAATGGAGTAATGACGGAGCTCGTCGGAGTTTCGGAAGTTGGCATTTTGACTTAGTATTATGTACTATTATTGTTATTATTTTAGTTACCCGTAGCGGTCTTAGACAAACAGAAAGTCCGCATTGCATGCCGTCGCTGATATTTTCAGCGGCTGACTCTTTGGTTCAGTTTAGTTTTTTATATTTTTTTTTTGATGTGGCTCTTAAAGGCTGACTTGGTGGGGTCGCCACTCCACCACTACACGACTACCAGCACAAACAATAACAGCAGCAGCAGCAGCACCACCACCACCACCACCACCGCTCTTTCTACGCAACCACATCCGGCCCTCGTCTTTTGGGGAAGTAGAGAGCTGTCTTTGAGTCCGACTCTTTGGCTTGACTTTGAGTTTCGGCTCCCACACACGTGAGCTTTCTGGAGCTGGAGCTACTGGGAGCCACTAGAGCCACTAGAGCCACTGGAGATACTGGGAGCTACTGGGAGCCACTGGGAGCCACTGGAGATACTGGGAGCTACTGGGAGCCACTAGAGCCATTGGGAGCCACTGCAAAACAAGAGAAAGTTCAGTGGGTCAGGCCAAAAAATCGCAGGAGGTGGGCCAGTTATCACTTGAAGATAATATCCAGAACATTGCCTCGGTCATTCACTTGACACTTGGCACTTTGCAAAAGGAGCTGGTGGGAAAATGTGGGAAATGTGTGAACTTCTGTGCGGAATGATGTGGAAAATGTTCAAGGATAGCTATTATTACTATTACCAACTGCCAACGAGAGCATAACTAAAGCAGCGTTTCTTATTCAACACTTTTTCCCATTTCAGTTCCTATGTTGACTAATATTTGTTAAATTTCCGATTTTATTTTTTTTCGTTGCCAATTTGTTGTTTATTAAAATTCGCATGTCGTCGAATTTGACATACGCCTGTCAGAACCTGGAAATTACATTTATTTTTTTCTCTCCAATTCGTATTCGTATTTTTTTGTTCCTCTCAAAGACGGAAACATTGTTCTTTTTCTTTCTTTTTTTTTGCTAGAAATATATATATAATTTTTTTTGAGGGTCGTCTGGCAATCGGTAGTTGGTAGTTGGATGTTGGGGGAGTGCAGGGTACTGGCAAGTCCATCAATCATCAGTCACACATCCAAGGCGGAGCAGAGCTGCGCACTCAACGTAACATTCAAATCAATCAAAATGCGACTGCGACTTCTAACTGTTATGTTTTTATACACATATATATATTCCTCATTTTTTTTTTTGTATGTATATTTATGTATTTTTGTATCAGGGGGGGAAAATTCGAGCCCTTGGCTGTATGCAAAACGCAAATCTAATTTTTCATCGAATGTGTATATGTGGCAAATAGTTCATGCAAGAATTTCCCCGTCATTTTCCTCCTTTTGCTGATGAAGTTGTTCGGAATAATGAGTAATGTGCCCGATTTCGTTACCAAGTGGGGTGGTAATGCTCATATGGCGTGCTCCATCCATATGGTAGCTGAGTTGAAGCACCCATCTCCTTCACCAGCTGCTTTGCGTTTTTTTTCTATATTTTTCTATAATATTTTTCTATACTATTTTTCTGGCTCAAGTAGACCTTGGATTCCAAATCCTGCTGTCACAGGCGAGTGGAAAACATTCACAGCCATTCAATCATTGCCTTGCACATCTAAAGCACTCGTTTGGCTTACAAAATACATCGTTTATATTCTAATATTTGGCTTGAATTTCGGTAAGTACTTCTACTTATAGCTGTTAATTAATATAATATTTTAAATGCAACTGAATAGCTAGTATGTTTGCCGCAAAGCAAGGGAGCTTGGCAGCAAGAGGAGTGCGATATTTTCGCCTGGGCTGGCATCACAGTGCGTTTGGCAGGACCAAAGGATGTGACAAGACCTCGGCCACAGTGCTCGCCAGCCATTTGCCCAAGGATCAGCAAACGGAGCTACTTCCGGAGGAGCCACGAAAGCCGGAGGAACTTATGCAGCATTTGGGACCGCGTCGCAATGAACAGGAGCAGCGAAGGATACGCAAGGCTCAATACGAATCGCATCTGAAGGAGTTGCTCCAGCACAAATCCGTGGACGCCGAAATGGCCATACAATGTGTGCCTTTTGTGAAAATGCCTTGCGGTTCGGAAAATCCGCTAAAACGGCGTTACGATAGTGCCGAATCACTACTCGAGCAGGTCAGCGATCCCAAGGAATTGGCCAAGGAGGTGATCAAATTGGCCACCGAGTTGCGCATGGAGCGGCAGAAAAATGAAATTGTCATGCAAAGTTTTTTGGATCTAGAGGAATTGTTATTTCTGAAAAACTCTGCGTCGAGTTCGGAAAACTCCGCAACGAAACAAGCCAGTCAAAATCAATATAATACCTTTAAACCTTTTAGAAAAGATTAAATTAAATTAATTAAGCGTATTTTGTAATGTTAAATAAATCGGTTTACAAGAAGGCATTTTCAGAAGCATCCACAAAGCGCGGCTTTTTCTAGTTTTTCCACTTTTCCGGCCGAGGAAATGGCAGAGATGTCACTTGTCTAAAAATAGCGTTGTGATCGCATATAAATTATAATTGAAATTATCCATACACTGCTTGTTGCTGCCTGATAAAGCGCTGCCTCGAATCAGAATCAGAATCAGAATGTGAATATGAATATGAATCTGAATCTGAATCTGAATCTGAATCCGAGATATATGTGACAAGTGGAGGAGGGAATGCGAACAAAACGAAAAGAGACGCTGCTGTTTGCCGTTGATGACTTGATTTCAAATTTGAAATGATATTTTAAGAAACTAATGCTCGGTGGTGCGGGGATCTGTTGGATCTGTTGGATCTGTTGTATATGGTGGACCTGTCTTATCCACCCCCAAAGCCCCCAAGCTGCCCCACCAGATTCTACACCCTGCGACACTTGGTGGGCATGTTAAATGTCATTTAATAGTTGACAGTTGCACTTGCTTTTGCTTTTGCTGTTGCTGTTGCTGCTGCAATGATTATTATTGCAGTTTATTTTTTGTATCTAGCAAAAATTTATGTGTAGGTGGTTTTAAATTTATGTGGTCGTCGTTTTCGTTGTCGTTTTTCGTCGTTGTCGTTTTAGTTTTCGTTTTTGTTGTCGTTGTCGACGCCAAAACAAGTCGCGAAAAATTCTTTTGAATTTGGTTCGTTTTTCTTTAATAAAAGTAAATTTTATTGCTTACACTAAAAATGCATTGCACTGTGTGTGCTGTGTTCTGTAGGCTAATGCTCTCGTTGCTTCACAGATTCAGATTCAGATGCAGAGTCGCAGCGAAAGATACATTTAAAGATACAAATACGTATGCTGATGCAGATCATTTGCTTATTGAAGACATCCTGTGACTTGCATCCGTTTCGGTTCACTTCTGGCGCCCCTCAATCAAATGCAATCAAAATGTTGTATTAAAATGGGTCAATCTATTACTACTGTGGCCTTCTGCACAACTATACTTGAACTTAACTTAAACGATTAATATTAAATAACAATAAAGCGCAAACATTTAAGCTGTATTATGTTCAAGCTTTTTGCCAAAACTTTCCATGGCCCAGCAATTATTTTGGATGAACTTTGATCGCTGCTTTGATTTTCACGCACCTCGCCGATCTTGGCGATCTCTTGGCTGGGGTCGAACCACCAAAAGGTGAATAGAAAGTTTCCGTTTATTTTGGCAAATCATAAAAATGGCGATGGTCATGGATCACAGCCCAGGAAAACACGAAAAAAAAGCCAACACGAAAAAGTCAAAAAGAAAAAAAATACAAGCGTACAGTTGCGGATAAGCCGAAATCAGTCAAATATTCAGACGCCAGTCGGTTTGTCAGTTTGCCAGTTAGTCATTAAGTCAGTTTGCCAGTTAGTCATTAAGTCAGTTTGCCAGTTTGCCAGTTAGTCAGTTAGTCAGCTAGTCAGTCGGTCAGCCAAGCGTCTCCGAGTTCAAGTTTTCTTATCGCCGGCTGCTCAAATTCCACCTGCTCTTTTTCGAGTGTGCGCCATTTTTGAATTTCGTTTTCTGGACGAATGCCTCTAATATGAGTTAACAAAAAACCCAAATATATAGGTATATATATATAAAAATAGAAGAACATAGAAAATGGGCAAGAAATGAAAACATTTTTCAAATTTTATGCTCATTGTTAGTTATGTATATTTTTTGTATTTCTATTTTTTTTTTTGGGTTTTTGTATTTGGCTAATTAGCGTAGCCCCTGGGAAATGGAAATGGAAATGCCTCTGCCTCCGCCCGCAGCTCTCAAAAGTCGAGTTTCCCTTGAATACACGTAGTACCAAAACAGCCACACATAATCCCACATCCATATCCAGGTTATAGTCGTTTTTTGCATAAATTAAATATTTTTCGGTTGGGCCATTTGCCGGTGGGTGGCTTTTTGGCCCAGTTGACTGGGCATTCGAAGGTGAGCGAAGAGCGTTTCGGGAATCTCAAGAGCTTGTAGGGGAATGCCCATGGCAAATGGTGGAGGAAACTCAGGAATGACTAGGGGAATAGGGTAGAAGAGGTTTGGTTCCTTAATCGAAAGATCTGTAATTACAAAGTAGTTATTATTCTAACGCCAAGAATGTCCACTCACACGGCGTATTTTTAGGGAAAAAGAGAAATGCATAGACAATGAAATCAATTACAAAATGTATTCCTCAGCTAGTGAATTAAGCTACAAATATTAATAAAATATTATTTTATTATATCATTATTATTATTATTTTATTGTATTATATTTTTCTTTATTCCATTATTTTTTATTATATTTTTCTTTATTATATTATTTTGTATTACATTTTTTTTATTATATTTTTCTTTATTATATTATTTTTTATTATATTTTTCTTTATTATATTATTTTGTATTACATTTTTTTATTATATTTTTCTTTATTATATTATTTTTTATTATATTTTTTGTATTATATTTTATATTATTATATTTATTTAGTCGACGTGCTCTGCTAAAAGTGAAGTAGCGAAACGGAAAGATCTGAAAGTTATTAAAGCGTAGACTTGAATACTTTATATTGTTTTAGTGGGCTTTTGGCGCTAGATTCACACTATGGCAAAATTAGCTGAGCCCCTTCTTTGTTGTTATGCTCGCATTTAGCTAACTACTATTATGATTTTCTATATGTACTTCACGCCGCCATTGTGGTTGCCCATTTGCCCGGGTTCAATGACTAATTTATGAAAGTTGCCCCGACTTGACTTTAATTTTTATGTTTTTTTTCGTTTTTTTTTTTCAATTTTTGGGGAAAGATAGATATAGAACAGACCACCGGAAAGCAGGCAAGTGATTTGCAGGCAGATTTTCCAGATCACATGCACTTCCATCGAAGTGTGTGTGTGTGTTTGGTTTATTTGCCTGATATGATGTTACAGATTCCCTAAGAACTTTCACCGACTTTCGCCGCATAATAATAATAATACAAAAAAAAAAACAGAAACACCCAAGGATCTGAGGATTCCGGGAAGCGGATATTTGTGTTGTTTGCCTGTGAAATTTCGCGTTCACTTGTTGTGGTCGCTTTGAGGGGCATTGTGAGCACACAATAATAATGGGCTCAATAGATTACCCACATTACCCAGAACCTGAGGTTAACCGACAGCCAAACAGGTACATGTGTACCTTTGGAATTGAAGTGCCGACAAAGGAGTGGCAGGATCATTGGAATCTTGTTGCATAGGATATCCGGCGATGCGGGGGATGAGGGGATCTGCGATTTAACGCCTCTAATTGAGCCATAATACCTTCGATATGGCCCCAAAATCGAAGACATTCGACATTTGTCTCGCTTTTCGTGTGCCGACGTTGCGTTGAGAGTAAATCAATTTTTATGCCGCACTTAGCAGTTAAACTTGGACACACTGCTACACTAGAAATGTTTTCTGACTTGGTATTTACATATAGATAAAGTGAACATATAAGAAATTAATTTATAAAATATATTATATTTTATAATATTTTACAATCGATTTATATGAGAAACATAGAAACTAGAACTTGCATGATTTTGTAACTACAGAAAGCAGTCAGAGTTTTCTGCTCAGTGCACAGATGCCATCGAATACAAAAGATACAAAGATACTCGCGAGCCTCTAGTTACATTAAATATGCATCAAAAATTGATGATGATGCATTTTTAACGATTCGAGGAGATTTTTATGTCGCCAGAAATGCATTTGACAGAGCATCGAGTTCGTCAGATGTATGGGCCCAATACACATGTCCATCATTCCATCCATCCATTCATCCATCCATCAGTCCATCACCATCGACATCTCCATCTCCATCTCCAGCTCCAGCTCCATTTCCATCTCCATCTCCAGCTACATCTCTTCATTTATTTGGACTTGTTTGTCGCTTGTCTGCGCCTCAATTTGATTTTAATGGCCTTTTGATAAATTCCCCCCTCCCCCTTCTTGGTGGCGCCCCCGTATAACTCCCTGGAGAACTCCTCTAAGATGTGGAGAAAAACCTGGATGGGATGGATGACTATATGTACATATATGTAGTTGCCCTTGGAACGGGTAGTACATGTCATCAGCGCTGGGCGGCGCCACTTTGCGACGCTCACACGCTGCGCGTTAACCTGGACAGTTTGTAATTATTTCTGTGGCCAAATTGAATTGAATTAAAGCGAAGAGGTGAAGTGCACACGGAAAGCAATGGCAGAAACCATCAGGGCAGGCAATGGGTCTTAAGAACTAAAGAACTCGACCTGTTGCTACCGTGGGCAAAAGTAAATGTGCAATTTTCCAGTCATTCCTGACTTTATTTTATATATTTAAATATTACTGCAAACATGCATAGCTTTATTTTAATTTAATTTATAAGATTAACTGCGGCTGCGCCTAATATACCCGTCTTTCATCAGTGCGCTTACCCAGCATAATGAAGCCGGGAGTCGAGCGCAAATGAACAACGAACTTTTTGGCCACAGTTGAGTGATTCTTGGGTGTCGTCGTCATCGTCATCGTCGTCGTCTTGGGTCTCCTGGTCTTCTCTGGTCTTCTCTGGTCTTCTCTGGTCTTTTGGTCTTCTGGTGGTGTTCATGGCTTCTCTTTGGCGGTTGCCTGTTCATCGTCACCAGCGTCAGTCGATGACGCCGTCTCTGGGTTGCACCTGTGTCGGTGGTAATCGGCAGGCACTGGGTGCTTGGTACTCGGTATTCGTAACGTACTACTACTACTAGTTCGCCACTCTCCACTGAGACACCAAAAACCACGCCATCGATGGAGTACCCCCCCCTCGAGTCCACTGTCACTGTCAAGCGTAATCATAATTTATTGTAATTATTTTGTATTATTTTTTAAAATTGTTTTAATGAGTCTTAGTCGCTGTCGTTGTCGTCTTCGCTGGTTGGTTGGTTGGTTGGTTAGTTGCTTGGTTGCCTTCTTCTGTGTGATCGCTTTGGCGTTTTACTTGATTCTCCTCAACAACTAACTACCTATGTGGGTACATACACCTAGCGACAGTCACCTCGATCTGCTCGTAATTACATTATAGATATTTTCATGCTGTGATTACCGTTGTCTGTCGAACGAACGAACACCAACAACCAACAAACGAACACCAAACACCCAACGACAAGTGACTGACTCTCCTATGGCATTTTGTCAAACGTACAAATTTCATAATCGGAAGTGTTAGGTGGGCCGAAGTGTTTTCCGAGATGTGTGTACTATGTGTGTACTATGTGTGTGTACTTTGCGGCGAACTCCCATTATCCGGGCACTTTTAATGAGCCGCAATTATTGAAATTTCTCGAATGCAACGGCCCATGGGGAAGTGCGGCGACTCTGGAGAGAAAGAGGCGCTTATGGGTATTTCCTTGTAAAACTTTTCATGAGATTTTTTATTTCGTTTTGGGTTTTGAGTTTTGGGTGTTTGTTGGAAATCGGAAATTGAAGATTGTGTGATTAGTGCGATTGGTTGGGTTTTTTCCATGGGAAAATCGTGTTAATCAAGGCGACGCAATGTGTAAAATGTTAAATGTAAATGCTTATATGGTAGAACTACTTAATGTGTGATAACTTTATAAGTATTCTGGTAAATAAAATATCATATCACATCACATCATTGCTATTAATATCAACGCATTAAATTCCCAACTTAATTTACGATACTACTTAGTCCACTTTTGGGATCTCATGATCATTGCGCAACGCCTGTCATCTGTCATCTTTCAGTTTCGAGATGCTGACGCTGTTTTTTCTGGCACCTGTTGCTCTGTTCTTATGCAAATATGAAATAGTTCCACACTGAACAATGCGATCCCTGACAATATATATACACACACACACACACACCCTGTTTTTTTAAAGGAGGGAGGGAGGTGTGTGCATAGGTAGAGGGTACACATTTTCGGGACTCTGATACTGATAAGCCATAGATTCATTTGCGTTTTACACTTATCAGAAACGACTTGCGTGAATTGCGGGGGTGTTCGGTGTTCGGTTTATTTGGTCTCCGGTAAGAGCGATAAGATATAGAACCGAGAACTCATTGTCTTCCTGGGCATTTCAGTTTATTTTACGTTTTTTTTTATTTTCCACATTTTTTTTGTATTTGTATTTTGTGGACTTCAGCTTCAGCTTCAGCTTGGGTTTCATCAGCTAACCGCAGCATGCCAAAGCCATGAGGCCAATTTTCCTATTGGTTTTTTCCTTTTGGTTTTAATTTTTTTTTTTGTTGTTTTTTAAGGGGAAGTTGTCCCCCCCGAACAAATATGTCAGTAAATAGAGCAAATGCCTTAACTATACTAACACTTTACATTAGGAATCATAGAAATTATTTCACTGTTTGCCTGTTCGCGATAAGGAATTCCTCAGCCACAAATAAGTGGAAGCTCAACCAAATGAAAAATAACAAAAAAAAAATAAAATACAATCATGAAGGTTTTTGTTTTATTTCCATCACATCTGACATGTGGTTAGTACAGTTGGGAAAGTCAATAAGATTAGCATCCGTCACATTATCATTATCAAAATCTGTGGCTGCGCTTAATGTGCGTTTCATAATTGAAACGGTTTTCAGCTGATTAAGATGATTAAGGGGATTTTCTGGGCTTTCGACACACTGATTCATGCTTAAAGTTTAACATCAAGTATTTAATACATATATTTATGTAAATTCTAGCGGGGCAGAGCCTTATTTTAATGGCACGCACTGTGAGGTATTCTGTGCCTAGTTAAAACTTCTTGCTGCTCATCATCCACATCATGATTGTCGCCATCGTCGGCGTGCCCAGCTCATTACTTTTATGACTCTTCGTGTGTCGGGTACTGTCTCCCCTCTATTCCCCTCCCCTCCCTTGGGGTCCACCTGCTGAAAGTGATCTAAATCTATTGACTGAACTCCCAGAGCTGCTAGTACACACCTGAGAACTCGAGAGCAACTAGCGAATGGGGATTGTTATGAGTTTTTATGATATGCTGCCGCATATTTCTGGTTAACTATTTATGCCAGCAGCAAGAATCAAGCTATATACTATATACACCTCTTTGCCCCTCTTTATGTGTATTTCTTTTTTATTGCCATTCATGCATAATGCCAAAAAGATAATAACAAATAAATTTTCCAACTATGTGCCCTCTCTCTCTCTTTCGCTCTATCGCTTTCTCTCTCTCTCTCTTGCTCTTTTGCAGTCGGTGTGGTAATTATTAATAAATGCCTGCCCACACCCTTTATGCCTCCTGGCTGAGAAGCCTCCTCTTTGTGGCTCTCTAATAGTATTCACGCTTCGCTAAACATTGAAGAAAACTTAAAGACTGCGACTTGGAGACCACAGTCGCAAGAAGCGTCTTCGAATCTTCGGGCTCTCAGGTCTCTGTAAACTGAATACTGAATACTTCAAACTTCAAACTGAATACGGAAAAACTGAAAACTGAAAACTGACTGGTGACTGGTGACTGGGCCGTGCCCTTAGAGTTTCGCTTCGAACAGAGGAAAACAACCAAACCAAACCAAACCAAACCACCCGACAACCAATTGTCTTTTGGCATATTTTCAAGTTGAACGCTCGCTTCTTTTTTTTATGTTTTTTTTTTTTTTTGTTTTTAACCATCTTCCTTCTACCATTTCTGGAGATTTTCTAGTGCGATTAAGCGAAAAACGAAACAGTCTCATAAAAAATATTTTCTCTCCCACTCTGGCGATTGTGTTTGCTTTGCTCATACATAAATATCGTGGAAATGTGGGGGAAAATGGTGGGGAAAATGGTGAGGAAAATGGTGGCTTTGGTGCTTGAATCTCGCATTGAAACGCAAATTGCAGATAGTAGCTGTGGTCAGGCGAAGTTCAATGGCAATAGCTTAAAGTTCATTCAATGGTAATCTTAAACAAAAAACTGCGTAGTTATATTCACTTACTTAGCCAAAGTTACTGCAATCAATAGCTCAATAACAAAGAAATCTCTTTTTAAGCTTAAAATAAAAACACTCTGCAAGCTGTCAACGTTCTGCTGTCAACTCGCCAATAACCCATTCATATTCATTCATTCATTCAGTCGCTTATACATGCATTCATTCTAGCTGAGAACCCTCGATTGGGTATTTTGGTATTTTGGCATCACCCTCGCAATTCCGCAAAACTGCTTTGCATATTGACATCATCATTTTGCCAGAGACGACAAACTGTCAAACAAAACAATTGCTGTCAAATTTACTACAATGAGCGTACCAATGGTTTGGTATGGTAAAAAAAAAAATGTAAAGGGAGCTGTCAAAGTTTTTATGGCAGGCCAAGAAGCAATTTCAACATATCAATAAATTTTTGACAATTCCCAAAGACACAGCAAACGAAAAGTAAAGTAAAAAAAAAAAAAAGTGAAAGAGAAAAGTAAAGTAACGTAACGTACCGAAACGAAAGGAAACAAATGCCAGGGAACACCTTTTCAATAAATTTGCTACAACTGTCAGCGAAACAATGTCATTGTCACGACGCCCTCACCGAGGTCCTTTGCCCTTTGGCCCACCCCTTCCGCCAATGTCCTGACCCCACCCCTCACCTCTTCACCACGTTTTTTTTTCAAGGAATATCGCGAAGGAAGCGAAGGAAGCGTCCTATAAACCTGTCACAGGAGCCGGGTTCCATTCAATTGCAGCGAAAAGCGAAAAAGACTGCCAACGACGACATTATTGTCGCTAAACAAACGATCAAATGGCAATTTAAAAGTTTTTATTTAACACTAAATCACCCACACCAACGACCAATGAGCCACTGAGCCACTGAGCCACTGAGCCACCCAAACCCAAACATTCAGCCACCTGACATTCGCTTTCTTTTTCAATTTCGAACCCTTTCGACGAAAACTCAACCCTTGCGCGATTTTCAATAACTTTTGTGCCGGGCGAACAAAAGGCGCCAAACTTTAGCGACTTAAATTATGGTCTTTATTCGTATTATTTCTTCCTTTTCTTTTTTTTTTTTTTTTTGTACATACTTTATATATGTACGTATTTTGTTGTGTTTTCGCTGTTGTCAGTTTTCTGTTGAGCTCATCGACTGCCGCTGACTTTTCAACTCCCCCATGGCATTTGGCGCTCTTGTCTTGTTGCATGCATTCAACAGAAAAAAAATTGCTATAATTCAGGGCGGTTGGGTGGTAAGATGTGGGTTAAAGGCATCAAGGGGTTAAGGGGTTGAAGGCAAGGATATCGGAGGAATAGGAGTGAAGGACATTTGACACGGGCTTTGATTCCTGACCTTGTCGCTACACCTGCAATGTCTCTTTCAGTTTCAGATAGATTTTATTCCCCAAAGGTTTTTGAATAAAAACGCGGTGTTTATAAAGCATATTCAACATGGTGGGAACCACGCCATTCAATTGGCATTCCAACTTGATAATTTATTAGCTCCGATAAATAAACAGAATCAATAGTTAGTCCAGCTTCGCTGCAAAGGATATATATGTATTTTTTTCCCACCGATTATTTTCACAGATGACTCACTGCTAAAGTGCTACTTCCAGGGCTGAATGGCTGCATTGGCTCGTTCGGAACGCTTGTTCATGAATGCAATGGTCAGATGACGTTTGGCCGGAGTTAGAGCTTGCTTCGATTGCACCGGCTGACCCATCAGGGCGATGCTACCCAGACTGCTGTCCACCGGCACGGAGCGGTTACGTCGACGGACCCGTGGCATTGCGTTGGCACGACTTGGAGACTTCGATCGATTGGGATTACTAGTAGTAGTATTATCATTGGCCTTACTAGTAGTATTATCAGTAGTATTATTAGTATTATTATTGAGCTTCGGTGGCGGCGGTGGGATGCTGGGGATCATGATCCGCTCGCTGGTGGCGATGGGCTGGCGATAGCGTCTGCCCGTTGGCAAACGCTTGATTCGCGAGCTCACGCGCTCCACAGAACGATGATCCTGCTGATCCTGTTGATTCTTCAGATTCTTTTGATTCTTCAGATTCTGTTGATTCTGTTGATTCTGTTGATCCTTTTGATTCTGCTGATTCTTCTGATTCTGTTGATTCTTCAGATTCTGTTGATTCTTCAGATTCTGTTGATTCTTCAGATTCTGTTGATTCTGTTCATCTTTTTGATTCTGCTGATTCTGTTGATCCTTTTGATTCTGCTGATTCTGTTGATCCTTTTGATTCTGCTGATCCTTTTGATTCTGCTGATTCTTCTGATTCTGCTCCTTCTTGGCTTGCTCCTTGCCTTGCTGAGTCCTCTGCCATCCACCGCGGGATCGACGAAACACGCCCGATCCATTGCTCAGTGGATCATCGATGGCCTCCTCCCGCTGCAAATCTCTGATCAGACGCTCCTGCATCCGGAGATTGTGCCTCTGGCGACTGGTCATGTTGGGACGTTTCATTGGCGAAACTGGCTGGTTAACAGCCAGTCTTTGTATCAGTTTGCGACTCTTTTCCTTTAGCAATTGACACGGCGGTATGCCGACTCCGGCATTTGGTATTTGCGTTGCACCGGCGGCACCTTGAAATTGATAGGGCGTATACCATGGGAAGTTCACCTTTCGCATTTGGCGACCCACATGCGTTGATCTTTTGGCTTTCAGCTGGCCAGAGTTTCGCACTGTCTGCACCTTGTTGCTCCTTGCTGCTGATTGCTCGACTTTTCCTTTGTTAGCTGACTTTTCCTTTCCTTTCGCATCGTTATTGTTCGAGCGCTGTGGCGTTTTCTTTAGTTTCAATTGCGATCCACCCAGCAAACGTGCCTTTTTCGAGCGCTTAACTATCCACGGTTTTTCGTAGCTTCTTTGCGGATTTTTCTTGAGTGTTCTTAGCTTCGATCTGGATTTGTTTTTCTCCACTTTTTCCGCCTTTTCCGCTGCTGGCTTGGCAGTTGCAACTTTTGTGGCTCCCGCCTTTATGCGTTGATTCCAGACTTGACTCTTCACATTTATGGTCTTGTGGGATCTTTTCGTGCGTAGTGATTGCATCGTTTTCTGCACAGGCGACACTTTTTGCAAGCGAACTGGCGAGGGAGACCGTCGGGTTTGTGGCGCCGAAGGTGACCCCGATCGTTGGTGAGAAGGTGACCCCGCTCGAAGGCGAGAAGGTGAGCGAATGAGCTCTTTCTGTTGGATTTCCTGCACTTTCTTCACTGGCCGAGGCTTCTGTTTCTGCTCCTGGCACCGTTTCTTCTCCGGCTGTCGCTTTGGTACTGGAGGAACCTTCTCCTCGTTGATTTTGCCGCCATCCTTTGGTGGTTCTGTCTTCTGCAGATCGGTTTCCTTTGCCGCTTTCTGCGGTGGGCATTTCTCCGCTGTATCCTTAATCTGAATAGAACGTAGACGCTTTCGAGATCGCTTGACTAGCGAGGGTGGCACATGCAACAGGATCTCCCGTTGCTCACCAACCTGGGGCAAGTGGGTTTCGTCGATGATGACGCCGTTCAAACTGCGACGACCTGCATCCGCCAGCTGAAAAATGGTGGTGGAGCTCTTCTTGCGACTCCGTATTTTTGGTCTCGATTGCTTTTTGACCGGCAGACCGGCCTTTTTGATAATTGATTGTTTCTTGGGTGGCGCTGCCAATTGCGGTGGTGACACTTTCATCTGCAGTTTAACGTTGGGATTGGCTGGATACTTTGAACGCTGTTTGATTGCTTGCTTTTTCAGGGATCGCGGTTCGTGGAGCAATAGATCATCGAAGGCCTCCTTGGACTGGGCAATCAGCTCATGAAAATTCAAGCGATCCGGCTTGGCGAAGTACATGTGACCCTTGTAGTCGGCCACCTCCCCGAGGGTATGGTGCTCGGCGACCACCTGGGCCACCACTCGCTTCATATTGCAGCGGTTCAGCTTCAGATGATTGGCCACATTCCTGGCCAAAGCCTTCAAAGCGCCACCAGAACCACCCACCTGCGGCGCACTCCAGATGCTCTGATGCATTCCTTGGCAATGGATATATGGTTATGTGGTAGATGTTATATAGAGAGATGGTCCTTCGGTAATGGTAACGAAAACAATTAATTTAAACTTGGGCCAAAAGTTGCTCTGGTTTACTAAAACTGTATAATATATTATGTATGGTTGGAGTGTGTTTTCTAATTTTGTTTCTCAATATATTTTTTTTTATTTTGTTTCTGTCAATCGGATGGGGTTTTGCCTTTAGGTTTTGAAGTGTGATGTAAAAATGAAAATGCGTGCGTTTACTGAAAGATTACCGATTACCCAGTCATGCTAAAAAGCATTTGGAAAGTATATTTTACAAAGTATTTGCCAGCTCAAAGTGTTGGAAATTTCAATGCCTACTATTTAAGGCTCCTTTTTTTTAGGCAGCTGAATGCCAGAAGAGCCGACATTAGAGCAGGTGATCCGGTGATCCGGTGATCCAGCAGTAGTAGCCACGTGCTAAGACTGCCAACTATCCCCTATCAATGGGATAGGGTCTCGAAATGAGCAATCAAGCGTCCAGCAGGAAAACACAAAACGCGACGGGAAAGAAACGAGAAAAAAAATAAATGTAAGAATAGTAACTACGGGGCCAGGAAGAAAACCAACGAACGCAACCGCAAGACATCACACACACTGGGCACATTTACAGGGTAGGAAGAAAAATTATAAATGATTTCATTAAGAGGCGAGGGAAGCAGCGAGGGCATCGATGGCATCGAGGGTCGTCGTCGTCGTCGTCGTCGTAGGTCAGGAATGGAGGAAGGTTGATGCACCTGCAACTAGTGGTGCACCTTGGGCAGGTGAGTCGTCTCCTTGAAATTCGCTTAGGGGTGGGAAAAATGATTTACGCAATGAGCGGGACACACAGTTCTGATGATGATGATGATGATGATTCGCTTCAGTAAACGCCAAGGGGAGTTTGGAAACCCAAAACCGAACTAAACTGAATACAAACGGAACCAAATTGAACCAAACTGAATGCAAACTGAGACAAACTGAGTCAAACTGAATGCAAACTGAGACAAACTGAACCAAATTGAACCAAACTCAATACAAACTGAACCAAACTGAACCAAACTGAATACAAACTGAACCAAACTGAGCCTAACTCATACAAAACTGAGTCAAAACTGGGCCAAAACTGAGTCAAACGGAACCGAACCCTTTGCAAAGTTCGATACGGAAGCCCCCTTTCTGCTCTTTTCCTTTATTTTCTTTTCATTTTTGTGTGTGTTTTTTTTTTTTTGCCTCGTTTGGGCCACTTAACCGTAATTAGGGCTTTTCAATATTATTAATGATGATGGTCGCGCTGGTCTGTGGGAAATGCATTGCGAATTGATGACGATGACGATGACGACCGCCGCAGACAACAGACAACGGACAACGGACAACGGACAACAGACATGAGACAACAGACATCAGCGGCAAAGGCAGCGGACAATGAATGCAAAAATTGTAAACACGCAAACCCAAAGCGCAACAATTTTCGAACAGCAATTTTTGTGCCGCTCTTGCCGCGCTCTATTTGACTTTTGTTGTTTTGTTTGTTTGGTTTGTTTGGTTGGTTTGTTGGCTGCACTCGGTGGTTGTTGCCAGTTGCAAGTTGCCCCGTTGCCCCGTTGCAAGTTGCCAGTTGCCAGTTGCCCCGTTGCAAGTTGGTGGTTGGGCCATCCATCCATACGTTTTTAGCGTTATCAGTGCAAAATAATCTTTCAATCAGCCCTATGCCATAGCATCAACTACACACAACTACACACACTACACACAACTACACACACAACGAGGTATGGGGTTCCTATGCCGAGTTCCCAGTTCTGGCTTCTGCGTTCTCTGTCCTGTTCTTTCCCACTCTCTCCATCTCTCTCCCTCTCACTCTGCCTGCAGAATGCTCGTGTATGCAATAGTCCAGCGAAGCGTGACGCCAATTGTTGCAGTTTCAGTTGCATTTGCAGGCGCGTCAAGGGGATGAAGGGGTTGAAGGGGGTGTAGGGGGTGCAGGGGGGCGGGGCACTTGAAGGGCTTGCAATTACAGTCGGCGCAGGAACCTATCGAATGGCCAACTTTGTGGAAAAACTGGGGGAAAACAACAGGGTCATGTATTAGTGCACACACACACACACACACACACTTGTTGCACCAAAGTGTTGAATTGAATTTGCAGTTTTGGCAAATGCACACAAACTGCTCATCTATGTCCTTTGTCCATTGGCACAAGTAAATAGCACTTGGAAATTGATAAATTTATAGTATAAATTTATATAGTATAACATTATGTATCATCATTAGTTTGGCGCTTCATAAATTGGCTAGTAAGAAGTCGATATATAATATTTGCAGCTCAGCTCAATAAGTACTTTTATTTGATATAAATTTCTTGTTCTTCTTTTTGTTTGAAAACTGAAACACAAATTTCTAGATAATTTAATTACAAGTCCAGTTTTGGGCCACCCTAATCTAATATGTCACTAAAGCTCGTAAGCAGCAGATCATAACTGGGTTAAAAGCAGTTGTTAGCATTAAATGTGATACCTTTTGCAGTTCAACTCAAAGAGTACTTTCATTTGGTGTCAATATTATATATTAAATATTATTAATATTGCAAAATTATTATTTCTGTTTTCATGTTTTTCACTCTTTCAATATAAGTTTCCTTATATAACTGGCAACTCCCCCCCCCCCTTTGGCAGCCCATCTTCTGTAGTTTAAGCCCATTTGCGCCTCGTTTGCGGGCCAAAAAAAAAGAGAGATGAAGAAAAAGAAAAGTCGGCTGGTTGGGGGAAAAAAGAAGAGGAAGCGACTTGCGACCGGGAATCATTTAAGCATTGCGGTGTGAAATTTCACACCGATTGCAATAAACATTCAACATTCAACGTTCAACATTCATTGCGGGCCGCCGGAACAATAAACTCGAAAGCGACCCTTGTGCCTTGCGCATTGGAACAAAATCAATCAAACAGACGGGCTGCGCATGCGCGCACGCCGGATGTGGATGTGTTGGTAGTTCAGCGGCAGCAGCTACCGCCACAAAGTGAGGGTGTTGCAAAGGGGTTGTGGGGGAGGGGAGCGAAGGGAAAACTGGCGGCGTTAATGGTGTCACTAAGTACGCCACAACTGGCGGCCTTTGAAGTCGCGCTCTGATCATCGAATGGAACCAATAAAAGTCGCCTTCCCATTGTCTTTATTTGCGCGGCTCTCTGCACTCGCCTGCACTCAAAAAAAAAACTTGCTGCTAGTCTTTGGCAAAGTTAAAGAAATACCAAAGAAGCTGTTGAACTTTATAAGCTTTAGTAGCTATTATACATTTTAATATGGAATTTATACAAACCACTGCTAATGACTTACATTTTACTATAATTTGTTGGTTAGATCAATGCACTTGTGTGTTTATTTTTGCTCAGTGCAGCCCGTACGCGGACTCACACTTGCACTACCATTTCCATTTCCCATTTCATTCAATTTGCATTTGTGGCCAGCTCATCATGGTTGAATGGTCTTGCGGGTGCTACTGGTGGGGATTTTTTGGAAAAGAGAGTCAACTGTAGGGCCAAAACAATTGAATTGTCTGCCTGGTTGGTTAGTTGGTTGGTTGGTTGGTTAGTTGGTTGGTTGGTTGGTTGGTTCTGCATTCGGTGTTGGCCTTCTTGTTCCATCCGCAGTTTGTTAGTTTGTCAGTTCGTCAGTTGCGCTACATTGCATATCACACATCTCACATTAGCGCTGCCAATGACAATGAATGACGATTGCAGTTTCGATGACGCCGACGAACTTTGCTATGGATTGAACGGTTGAGCGACCTGCCCGCTGCACTCGTTCTGCCCCGAATAGTGAATAGATCTGCATTCAAATATATATGGTTTATACAACGCAAATGTTATACAACGTTACATTTACAAAGGCACAAAACCAAGTTCTAGTAGAACATACAGAACATACAGAACATCCAACTGTTGCTATTGCATTTATGCCGCCAATCATCATATATCACACATTAATCGACATTTCCGAATAAACTCCCACTATCCACCATCCACTATCCCAAAAGACCCCATTTAGTACCCTCTATATGGCTTCCTTCCTGAGTGCTCTGCTAATATGCGGGCGCGATCGGAACCGCAAACGAAGCGGCGATTCCAATGTTAATTGCACTTGGGGAATGAGAGCAACGTATAAGCATACTCGTATATACATACATACATATATATGCGCACATATAAATATTTTTTCCAATGAAACATTTTTATGTTAATTCGAAAAATTGTTTTACAACCAATTAACTTAGCCAATGCACCAAAAAGATCAACGGACAAGATCGCACTGCTGCACCCGGTTGCGGGAAAATTGAGGGATTGAGGGAATATACACTATAGTATGTATAAGTATGTTGTTCAGAAGCGGGGGGTGGGGGGGTTCTTCGACGACTTCCCAAAGGGTGGGGAGGGGGGATGGGGTGAGTGTCGATCGCATGCCGCTCGGAATTCCATTATGCGACTTGCCAGTTGATGGCCCGTACCAAAGACTTCTTGGCCAGCGGGCAGGCAGGTGCAGTGCCATCTACCAAGATACCAAGATACGAAGATACCAAAACGCAGGAACCCCGATGGCAACTAGATGGTGGTGCTGCATCTAGTTGTATGATGTGGTGCACTGCCACTGGTGGTGGTGGTGGTGGTGGTGGTTGTTTCCTTCCTTATTAACGGGATGAATGTCCTGTTGGTGCGGGTCAGTGCCGATCTCTAAATCAATCAAGCGCGCTCTAAAAATAACAGAACAGAACAGAACAGCCTAAGAACGAACAGAGCTGCAACCTGATGCGACTGGAAAATACCCTTTAAAAGGTGTTATTTAAATGATATATTGAAATGAGTAATATGGAGTAATATTTGCAATATATTAGTTTTAATATATTATTGAACTTCTCAACAGGCAAAGGTTGCTTAAAGAAGTTGCTGGACTGTAACTACAGACTTATTGATAATATGATGTTAAATATGTCAGATATTTATATTGAATATATAAATATTGAATATATAAATATTGAATATATAAATATTGAAAATATAAAAATTCAATATATATAAATATATGGAAAGGCAGGCTTTGAAACAGCATACCCCTCGTTTCTTGGCCAAGAGAAGGAAAACAAAAACACGAGAGGCAGTAAAACCATTTCAATTAAAATGCCACTTGGGGTCGTGTGCTGTTCCCTTCCTTTACCTCATCCCCTCGCCCTCTTCGCCTTCAGGTGAGCTACAGGTGCGAACGGACACCAGGTAACCTGACCTGCGGTTGTGTCATGTAATTAGGCACTTCCCCGAGGGGCTGGGCATTGCCTATCGAATGGGGGATCGCTTGATCGATTCATCGATGCCATTCAAATGTGAATGGGATCGTAACGTATCGCATTGGATTGGGTCAAGTCGGCACAATAAAGTCATTCGGCAGCTGCTTCTGTATTTCATATTTCGTGTTGGCTTTTCATTACCATTTCCATTGCCATCAGTTTTTTTTTTTTTTAGCCCAGTCATGACCCGGCTAAGTGGGCACTCGTGATCTGCAAAAAAGCGAAAAACTTTCCCAGGCCATCTATAAGATCCGACTAGGCGGAGATCTTCATTATGGCCAAGTTCCCGGTTATCTACCAGTGTCGATCAGCTGGCCAGATGCATCCAGGAACTGCTGTCCTTCGGCTCACATCTATGTACATCCATCCATCTGGCCGCTTTTAGATGCTTCAGATGCACTTCTTGGCCAGCCAATCCCAGTATCCCAGTTAGCTACCGCTAATCTTGGCCAGCGAATCGATGTCACGTCGCCAGTGCCAACCACGCAGTCTCTCTCTATGAATATACACGCGAAGGCAAAAGGGGTCAAAACTCGCCTAAATGTCACAAAATTAAATACAATTATCACATTACAAGGCAGCCCCAAAAATTATACAAATATATAATTTTATATTGTGGTATATTGTAAGCTTTTGTTATAAGAATTTCATTATAACTTGACCGCTGAATAAGCCAATCAAATAATGAATAAGCCTTAGAAATTGCACAAATATATGGTTTAATTTAATGGTAAAAGTTGTACAAATATATGGTTTAATTTAGTGGTATATCATTACCTTAAGATATATGAAAATTGCACAAATATATGGTTTAATTTAGTGGTATATTATTACCTTAAGATATATGAAAATTACATAAATATATGGTTTAATTTAGCGGTATATTATTACCTTAAGATATATGAAAATTGTACAAATATTTGGTTTAATTTAATGCTTAAGATATATGAATTTCATTATAACTTGACCGCTGAATAAGTTAATCAATTGGCGTACAATTTTGTTTTTAGTTTCAGAATTTAAGTTTCAAGTGCTAAAATGCGAGTGTGCAACCTAATTGCGACGCGTCAGCGTATAGGTGAATTATGATATAAAAGTCGTACGGATAGATATATAGCAGAACTTCGGCTCCGTCAGCCGCTGATCGCTGGCGAGATAATCGCCCAGTTCCAAGTTCCAAGCTCCATGTTCCATGTTCCATGTGCCATGTCTCAGGCCAACAGTTTGGGTTTTAGCCTCCGTCGTTTCCATTTCCATTTCCATTTCCAGCCTCTATCTCTATCTTTCGGTGGCAGCAGAAATCAGAGCTCGTTAAAAACGCTCAACTTGAACCAATCAAAAGACGCGCCGTTGTCGACGACGATGCCGCCATCGTTGTGGGCCATAAAAAGCAAATAAACAACAACACAACACAACAACACAAAAAATTATTAAAAAACATAAAAGACAGAAAAAAAAAACCAAAAACAGTGCGACAGAGACGGCTAGGTAGAAGCGCTTGAGATAGATATAGATGAACAACAAGATAGATAGATAGATAGATGGATAGGAAGAAGATTTGAAGACGTATATAAAAATGGGTAACGCATCACAAAAATGGTGAAAATGTGCGACTTTTTTTATTCGTGTTAACTATTCATATCGAAAGTTCATTGTACGGAAGAACGACAACAACGACAACGACAACGACATCGAGTTGAAGTGGAGAGTCATTAAAATATGATCTATGATCCATTGTTCTAGAAATTCAGGGGTTCGGAAGTCGGCTTAGCCCGATTTCTTGAGCTAAAAAAGAAATGCGGGAATTTCCAAAGGGACAGGAAATGGCTTTAAGATGCCAACAAATGAAATTAAGTTTATGGTTGCGCGATTTATGGCTGTTATAGAAATTAAATGAAAAAAGAAAAAACACTGCTACCATTTAATAATCCAAGCAATAGTTACTAGAAAATTTAAATAAGAAATGCAAAATTACAATAAGATCACTACAGCTTTTTATAGAATATTAGGCTCTAAACTATATAAATTAATTAAAGCTGAATGTTTTGTAATAAGTCATAATCTTTACTTGGAAATTCATGCAATAATTAAATTCCTAGTTGCCATGGCAGCTACGTGCATGTTATCTCCGTCAACGGACTTAATATCAACCAACTTCAGTTGGGAGCTGAGCTTTCCCTAAGTCGTAACCCTCTTGGTGTGCCAACATATTATGGTGGCCATGGCCACCAGTCTACCAGGAGTTATGTGTGTGTGTGTGGAAAACCTCTTTCCCAGCGTTTTTCCCACAGCTTTAGCACCGAATCCGAATCTGAATCTGAGTCCGTATCCGAATCGGAATCCGCGGGCTGCAGTCTTGATTTCCAATCCATCAGCATGACTCGCCTGCTTTAGTTTTTAGTTTTCAACTTTCAGCTTTTGAGTAGCTTGCCTTTCAGTAGTTTGGTTTTCAGTAGTTTGCTTTTCAGTAGTTTCCTTTTCAGTAGCTTGCTTTTCAGTAGTTTAGTTTTCAGTAGCTTGGTCTTCAGTAGCTCGGTTTTATGTGGCTTGAGACTCTGGACTCTTGGCGGCAGCCCTAAGCGGGGACCATTAAATCAAACCACTCAACCACATCAACACCCGGGCGTGCAGCTTATTAAGTTGAATCATAATGGAATCTATATGGCCATAGCTGCAGCTGGGACTATAGCTACACTGTAAATATAGCACAGGACTTTTTGCAATATGCAATTCAAAAGATTTTTGACAGCCAAGCAAATGCTTGCTTAATTACTTCTTAAATATATTTTTATTTTAATGAAAATACATATTAATCACTTCTTATATATATTTCTTTTAATTATTTATTTATTTTATTTTAATAAAAATACGTATACACAATCAATCATCATTTGGGCTAAGGAAAATATTCCGTGTGTAATCTCTTGCTGTTTTTTTTTCTCTGCCTCGCGGGCTTATCAATTATTTTCGCAGAAGTCTCATCGCCGTCATAGATTCGACTCCACTTCACTGCGATCCACTTCACTCCCTACGAAAGCTTCCTATAAATCCCATGCATATTTATGGCAGTATGGGGTTTTGGGGTATGGAATATAGAGGGGGGGTATGGCAACTTTTGCCCATATTTTACACGTTCATAATTTTTACATTGTTCTATCACGCGAATCGGCTCTCGGTTGGGATTGGACCTGCGATGGTAGATGGTAGTCTTTGGGCTGGGATAAGATGGCTTGGAATGGGTATGGTGTGTGGTGTATGGTGTATGGTGTATGGTAAGGGGTATAGTATAAGGTATGGTTTGGAGTATGGTATGGGGTATGGTTTGGTAGGGGGTATGGTTTGGTATGGTATGGAGGTCCCACCTTGATGTATGGCCTATAAGAAACTGGGGGTTCGAACTGCCACCACTTCATCACTCCGCTCTTTTCTGGTCTTTGTGGCCATATAGCGCATATATGTATAGCGCATACTCCATTGCTTTTTAGTCATTACGGGCCCTGTGGGCATAAATCAGAAGTGGAAGTTGCCACCTTACGTTCTTATACTCGTACACCTAACTGCTATACTCCCATACTCCGCATAGCTAACTCCCCTACATTTTGGCGTCGCATGTGCAGCATTTTGAATTATTAGCATTGGACGATGGCGTTGTTTTTGCTTGCTTCGGTTCTTTGATTGCCAACTTCTTCTTCGAGCCAAGCGCCATATATATTATATATATATGTATGTATATCCAGCCATATCCGAGCTATATATCATCATCATCGGTTCGCTGTTGGCCATATAGATTGGCGTTGTTTGGTTTGCTCGCATCGTGTAATGTGTGTGGTAAATAGCGGCAATTGGCACAACTCCTCACCTCCAGCTGACTCGAATTTAAAGGTGCTATTGGAAGGGGGCGTGGCAGTGGGCGGTGGGCGGGGTTCGAGATGGTGCCTTCATTTCGGTGGCATTGACTGATTGAATGGGTTGCCTAGAAGATTTATGTATCTGTAAACCCTAAAGATCGGTTACAAAATAGGTATTGAACTGTACATTCAAATGCATAATTGGCAAATCTCTTTCTCCCACTTGCCTTACAGTTTTGAGACGCAGCTTCAGCCGGACTGGCTTAATATCATTGTAAGCCCCATTACAACGCAATGCCAATTTCTCATGGCGAACTCAATGCAAATCAGCTCATTGCCCAACGCTAAGACGGAAATGAAGAGCAGCCAGCTAGTAGCTACTCCATTAATTAAAACCACTAAATATTACCAACTAAAGCGTACCAAAAACTAAAACCTAAACCAAACCGAACCAAACCGAACCGAACCGAACCGAAGCCAAAATGGAAATTAAGAGCCAGACTTTGGACAAAGTTCAGAAGCGCACAAAAGCCAAAGCCGTGACTCAGTTAACCAGTGGATACAAATAAAAATGGGGGTAACGAGGGGCCAAAGGGGTCTGCTATAAGCGTAATCAGCGCATTGGCCGACTGATTTTTGCATAATAAAACACTTAATTTCTATGAGCATTTCCAAAAACGAAAAAAAAGAAGTCAAAAAACGAAAAAAAAAAAAAAAAAAAATGCCAGCGAAACTAAAATAATAGAAAACCCCAAACATCTTCGTATGTAATTTCAAATGGGAAATTTATACAGCGAGTTGTAGAAAATCATTAAACAAATCGCACTTTAATAGGCAACAGCCAGACGGAGGCCTACGGAAATTTACGATCCGCAGACTCCCCCCAACACCCAAAAAAAAAAAAAATATATACACCAAAACTAAAACCCAAAGCGAAAAACTACAAGTACAAAGGAAAAGAGCAAGTTGAACCGAGCTTTGAGCCAAGTTGAACTGAACTGAGCGGAGCATCCAAGCGGTGCAAAATTGAAGTGAAGTGAAGTGCAAAAGGCAAACAACAATAGCTGCCGAGTTCAAAATGAGCCTCTCAAAAATCTGAAAAAAAAAATGAAGAAAATAAACTAAAAGAAAAACCCCCAACAGCAGCCACATCGCAACACCAACATCGCAACAACGCAACATTGAATCACCTGCGCCTGCGCAAAGCCAAAAGCCAAAAGCGCAGTGGAAGGCGCTTGCGCATGTGTGTGGGCGGTGGGCGGGGTTGAGGGGAGGCAAGTTTGAGGGGGCGAGTGGAAAGTACACTCAAAGAAAGCGCCACTCCACTCTGGTATTGAAAAAAATGCAGCAACATTTATACGGACTTCTAAACTACTCTTTATTACAACTTGTTGCTTATTGCTGTTATTAATACTATTTTCCTTTTTCTAGTGTGTCTCATAATAACGTTAAAAATGTCTAAGAACTCTTACCAATTATTTACTTAATAACTATGTATTTTATGCATCTTATTAATAATAATTTACAGCATTTTTTTTTTGTCAGTGCACGGAGTGCAAGGTGTTTCTCATGCGTTTTTGGCTGCCTGCCTGACTAGTGAGCGCTACGCATCTAAGAGTCGCAAGAAGTCGACTCGCCCATTACGTTTCAGTGCGCCAGCCAACCAAGCAGCAAACCCCAAAAAAAAAGAAAGAAAAAAATAAGAGAAATAAAAAAAACACACTCTGAAGAGAAAAATATACAACAATAATGAAGTAACTGCGGCCGATACGTATGCGATTTTTATGTGTGAACGTAGACAAGTTCGGTAGTTAAATAGATGCACAAATACACGGTCGCCGAGTCACACAAAAGGCACTAGCAGCAAACAACAACAACAACAACAACACCATTCCGTCAGTTAGTTAGACGAACGGACGGACAGACAGACGAACGGACAGACGAACGGACAGACGGACGGACAACAATAAAAACAAGCCAAAGGAAAACCCCAAAGTTAACCAACATTAACATTTAATCGAACCTCATGTTCAGTAGAGCATGTCTCCTGTTACATACGAGTTATCATCCAAAAGAGGGAGGGTGCCTGCCGTGGGTTAAGCCAGAGGGGTGCGGGTGAATTCGGCTGCCAAGGGTTAAAGGGGGACTGTAGGGGAGTAGGGGTCTGGGAGCAAGGCAGCGGGAACTACTGAAGCTCTGCAAAAAGACTTTGCCACACTTGTGAGCTCCAGTTAAGGGTTACACATGAAAAAATAAATATGCATATGCATAAAATAAAATACTTATCTACTAACTACTTACTACTAACCTAATGTATATTGTAATATACTGTCATATTGTTCTTAGTTGAATTATGCAAATATATTTAGCATTTAATTTGTGTTTCAGTGCACGTATACCCGTACATATGTATCGGTTCTATATATACTTGTGCTGACTGTTGGCAGTGATGATCGCTCAACGTCATCGTCATCGTCGTTAGCGTTTGTCGTCTTTTGTTTTCGCATGTGATCGCTGCCTGTTTCCACGCCAACCGATTTTCATTTCCATTTCCATTTCCACCATTTTGCAGCAGCGCTTTAATTTAATTTTCATTCGCATTTCATTTGTTTTGGGGTTGCGGCCCCCACCACCATTTGCCATTCGCGATCACCATCGACGCTCAAGTGTGTAAAAAATCACATAAAACCTGCACTCAATGGCGCCTTTTTCCAAGACCCCAGTGTTATATAGTCAGCATATATACCTACATACATAGATTGCTAACCGATATGCAAGTCTTAAGATCTTCAGGCTTGAGCGAGCTGTAAGTTGTGATTGGGGCGTTTGGTTCTGGGCAAGAAGCTCACTCACTTCCGCATAGAAAAGTCACAGGTGTTATGATACCCGTTATTATTTGGCACTCTCAACAAAAAAAAGAAAATAAAATAGTAAAATAAAGAGGACAGCAAGGCGATCTTTGAACTAACCCAAATTAAGTGAGAAAAATATGAACCAAGAACGCTGGCACTCATTGCGAAACTATATATGCTAAACGATCCAACACTTGACCAAAGAAGATCACAGCTGCAAAGACAAAGAAAAAGACAATTTGCTAAACGAATATAAATGTGAGTAAATGAGTATATTGAAGGCATATGGCTGATATGCAGGAATGTCGGGCAATCACGTTGCGATCTGCGGTTTGCATATGCGGCTTCCGAAATGAAAAAAAACCAGCAATAGTATCTGCAGGCATGATCCCTTTGTGGATACGGGACAGGGATCTGCGGATGCACGGATTCATGGCTCCACCTTAACCCATTAAAGGCGAACGTGGCACAATTATGTGTGCGTTTGCAAATTGCTCAATTGCCCGGCTGACCACCAACTGAACCACCAAGCTACTAAACCACCAACTGAACCACCAACTGAGCAACTGAAAACCACTTGGACCACCGCAAATGCGAGCAGAAATATTTGCATTTTGCCTGGCACCGCTTATACAATTTATTTGCAATTTTCAATCAAAAGTCGTGGCCAGAACAAACATACAACGGAAAACGGAAAAATGTTGGCAAAAACCGAAACCGAAATTGATTACCTTGCCGCATTGCGGTTACATCAGTTCGGTGTTCAGCTACACTGAGGATCAGTAGTGTAAGGTCCAAGGATCAAGCTTCAAGTGGCAGCTCAAAATGCTTATAAACTATGAAAATTAATAGTTTTATTAAGGAATAACTTACGCTTTATTTACTAGTTATTATTGATTTTGAAGATGAATGCTGGCTACTTGTTATGAAACGCACTGTATGCCGTTTTGGGTGGCCCACGCCGATTCGATCACGTTGCAATACTTTGAGGTTTTCCTTTACGGATTTGTCGGCCCATAATTTATAGCGAAAATTTGTTCAATTTCGATGGCGCTTAACTCACAGGTGGCATTCGGCGCATACCCCTTCCTCATTCACCTCGAATCTCTGGATCTGGAGATCTCCTCCAGCTCTCGATACGTTTTCACGCATCAACTAAAATTGAGCCCATGAAATGCAGGAAGCGCAACGTATTTTGAAGATCTTTGTGTCGGCTTTTAACAAATCTTTACGATATGTCATTAAAAAAAAAAAACACATACACACACGCACACAAAAGTGAAATACATATAGGTATTTTGTATATATACGCAGATAGTTGAAGTCGGGCGGCGTTTATCGCTGTCGGCAAATCGGAAGTTTAATGGGTTAATGATGGGCACACCGAGCCATATCCCATAGCCCATATCCCATAGCCCACATCCCCTGCTCAAGTTGGACTAAAACTAAGCATGGCAACAAATAAACATATAAAAATGAAAAAAGAGAAACAATCATAAAAAATTGCAGCCGACACGACCGCGTTGCACCACCCGGTGGTGCTGGTGGCAGCCGCTCGGACCACCTTGGTGGCCATTCCCATACCCAAACCATTCCATCATATCCCAGCCACTGCATCCATCGAAAATATTTCATTCTGTGGATTTGGGGGCGACAACACAACGCACAGCGATCTTTAGCGCCACACGGATGAACTGTAATAGCGATCCAATGAACCTCTCACCATTTAAATGATTTGATTTGGGACTCGACCTCACTTGATCTAAACCTATGCTATATAAATTATGTTGATCGTAAAATGAAATGATATTTGGCTTCAGAACTTTTTAATTGTGTCATTATGATTCGATTTAGAACTTTTTAATTTTATCATTATGATTTGATTTAGAACTTTTTAATTTTATCATTATGCTTCGATTTAGAACTTTTTAATTTTATCATTATGATTCGATTTATAACTTTTTAATTTTATCATTATGATTTGATTTAGAACTTTTTAATTTTATCATTCTGATTCGATTTAGAACTTTTTAATTTTATCATTCTGATTCGATTTAGAACTTTTTAATTTATCATTCTGATTAGATTCAGAACTTTTAAATCATCATCAGGATTAGATTCACAAACTTTTAAATATATCATCATGATTATTCTCAGAGCTTTTTAAGCATTATTATTTGATTAGATGTTGAACTTCTTAATAATCATTATGATTAGATGTTGAACTTTTTAATAATCATTATGATTAGATGCTGAACTTTTTAATAATCATTATGATTAGATGTTGAACTTTTTAGTAATCATTATGATTAGATGTTGAACTTATTAGGAACATGCTGGGACATATTTTATATTCTAATGCTCAAACATTTACGAAACTATTCGTTGCAATGAAACGCACATTTGAAGCCCACATTTGTTAATCTGGACAATCGGAGCTAATCGTGCTGTAAAGCACTATCAAACCTATCTAATCTAATTAACCGATGATCATTGCCGTTGTCTTTCCGCCTTACTAATTGATCCTCATGGCATAATCAAATATTCAGCATCCGCATGCATACTTATATATACGAGTGTACACGAGTATCCAATGCGATCAAGTGATCACTTAACAAGTTGCCTTCTGACCAACGGAAACTCTCAAAGTGAATAAAAAACGAGAAACATTTTCAATTAAGTTAAATTTCTCCACACTCAATTGAATTGAAGCATTCACACGCCCTTTTGCCTCACGATTGCCGATCCAACGATCGCATTGACAAGAGTCAAACAAAAAAAGATACAAAAAAAAAAGATACAAAACAAAGATACAAAGTTAAGATGCTGATGAGCTGCCGTTGATCATATTAACACTAGGCGGAGTGGAACGAGCGATCATCATTGGCATTAACGATCGGCGAGCAGATGAGCTACTCATATTCATGAACATATTCATATTCATACGAGCACATTACCCATGCAGACTGACACTGCACTGGCGGCTTACCAATTCCAATTTATTGAAATGTCACTTTCAATTAAAACTAACTGCTGAGCAAACATAATTCATGCGTCGATCATGCGTCCCTTTGCATCAGATCTTTGCATTAATTGATGATATCAAACTGAAGTGTCCGCATTGGCACATTATCGTTTTGTCTGCACTGACAAAAATAAAAAAAAAAAGTTGTAAAATTATAAAATCTATAAATGCCAGTTTATAAGTGCAGTTGCAAGATAAACTGCTCTTAGGGGACTCAGTTAATTGTAATCAAGCACAGCATTTTCTCTCAGTGTCGGGCAGCTGCACTGCGCCAACTTGACCCCGAAGACAATACCCATCTTGGCACTCATTAAGCATACAACCATACAACCATACCATGTCCAACTCTTGCAGCTCATCCGCCCTGCTCCTCTGTCTGATATTGACTTATGGCATTTTTATTACCAGTACCCCTTCTTCTTTCTTTCATTTTTTTTTTTGGTTAAGCTTACAGCGGCATTCCGGGAATTTTTCAGGCTTATACTCGTGTTGCATCGCATGGTGTGGGCCGCAAGGAGCCACCAAGGACATCATTATCATCATCAATAAAGCATAATTCCTGGCAAACAATTCTATTGAACAACAACAACGTTGTCGTTGTCGTTTGGCCCACCAAAAGTGCCATTATAAAGCGAGAAGATGAAGCTTCTGGCTCGTGTTACCAGGTTCCAAGTTCCAGGTTCCCGGCTCCCGGCTCCAGGTTGCAAGTAGCAGGCTGTTGCAAGTTGCAAGTCTATGATCAGCGATCATAGCTGGTTTGCAGCGCGGTGGTGGCGGTGGCTACACAATAGGGGTCACAATGAATGGCAATTTTTTCAAACTGTCAAAAATTTATAGTTCGAGCTGACTGTCTGCCACGCCAAGCGGCAGCTTGTCCAGGAGTCCAAGAAACCAGGAGCGGTTCAGCTGTTTAAGGGTTTATACTGTATAGAAGCAACAATAGAAGTGTAAGTACACATGCATTGCAAGCATATGGCAGCCAATGATTTGTGCATTTAAAGAGCACCATTGTTTTTAAGTACTTATTATTTTTATTTCCTAATAATGATTAATGCGGCTTTTAAGGCCCCGCTGCTGGCGCCAAACACATTCAACACCGCCTCCTTGCTTATTGTCCGTCCCGATCAGAAAGTGGCCATCAGTAGTCGCCCACCTACTGAGGGCGTTCCTCGCATAGCACCGAATCCGAGCTCCAGTCCAAACCTATGGTAGCAGCACCACTAGCACCACCAGCAGCAGCACTCTCACTCCCACCACCATTTCCATTTCCTTGGACTGGCGGCCAATAGACAAATAGTGGACGGAAGAGGTGCGCGCTGGTCGATTTATAAAGGTGGCTTATTATTGCAATTTAGCCACTGGTTTTGATTTTGCCAGGCATAAAAAACACAGCGAGTGGTCTGCCAGATGAAGAAGCTCATGTGTGTGTGTGTGTTTGTGACGAGACAAATGTCATTTGGCAGCATTCGAGCGACTATATAGGCTGTCATGATCATTATCGCAATATATATTCTTCCCCTACCGAGAAACGGCACGCACAGTCGAGGTCGCGAGCTCCGTTGCTGCTGTAATCCCAGCTCATCTCGCCCAAGATCGCTGTGGTTGGTCCCCCGCGGAATGGGAATGGAAATGGGAATGGGCATCGAGGAATCGGATTGGGAATCGGATTCCGGGGGCATCGTATTCGGAAATCGGTATGCCCTCTCTATGGATGAATTGTTGAGGCGAAAGTGAGTTATGCCCGCCGCGCGTGCACTGAGCCAATGTCCTGCTGTGTGACACCGTGTTGCCATGGCTTTCGTATGCGCCTTCGATTCAATTCAATTCGAACCGAACTGATTCAATTCAATTCGATACGATCCGATACGATGCGATGCGATGCTATACTTCAGGCAACGGCAAGTTGGTCTGGATGGGCTCTTCCTGGGCCACTCATTTGTAATTTATACCATCCAGCCAAGCAGTCAATAAATGTCATGTTTGTGTTGTTGATTGTCCACACCACACTATACTAACCAACCAACCAACCAACCAGTCAGCCAGTCAGCCAAAAGCACCCAAGACCCGGTTTTCCCTTCGAAAAAAGGAGAGAGGAGAGGCGGTGGTGCTCCAGTATTCGAAATCGCAGGCATTCCTCTTGACTGGACTCCTCGCGCTGCGATTTGCATACACAAGATCAATTGCAGGTGATTTGTTTAGCTGTCGAAATCGTCGTCTTATCGTAACTCATTACGAGATTTATTTTGTTCAACAAATGCAGAAGGTGTGATTTGTCTTTGTACCGATCACAGTCCTGCTCGCTCTCTTTCTTACCCCCCCCTCACTTATTCCCCTTGCCGATCTTTGCATTTATTTTTTATTGAGTGAATCATGCATCAGGAGGCAGTTCAGTGCACAGAAAGAAAATGTTATGCTGTCTATTAATTAATTGTTAATTCATGTGGCATATGATCTCTAGGCATATGTTTAATGTTTACATCTTGATTCATACACATATGCACACATACTGAGATACTAAATAAAAAACGGTAAGTAATGGCAGTTCAATCGAATTTTCGTTCAGTGTAGCTTTGGTTCTGGCTTTTGGCTGGTGTCGGCTGAATGGACTTTTAGGCAATGGTTCAATAAATTCTCCTCGCTCCCAACGCACTTGGCAGCAGCATCATTAACCGTCCGCGGACACAAGCACGGACACAAACGGACACGGACACGGACAAACGGACACATGGACAAACGGACAAATGGACAAACGGACAGAGACAGTGGGCCGCCCACAAAGGCCGCCCGGCCGCCTGGCCGCATGATGAGCAGCTTCTAAATGCGACCGCATCCAGTTGGTCCACAAGTGAAGCGATAATGTGATTTATGCCGTCCATTAATCTGGTAATTCATTTAAGCGCAGGAAACTGAGCCGCTATACCAGCTAGTCAGTTTGGTTCAGTTCAGTACGGTTCAGTTGAGACCAAGTCCACATGCAAACGAGGAGCAGGAGGAGGAGGAGGAGTCGTCGTAGTCGGAATCGGAATCGGAGGAATCGGAGGAGTCGGAGTCGCCCAGTGAACATATTTTATGGCATTGTGCATATGAATCTCTTGGCCGGTTGCCGCTGCCTCACCGCATCGATTGCAATTCGACTGCTGTTCATCTTTGCTGGGTGAGCAACAGGTGGGGAGCGGATTGAAGGGGATTATGGTTTGGGGGCTCTGGGGAGATCGGAAGGATTATGGTGGAGTTGCAGGAAACCGGCCCCTTGCTGTCTCCCAGCGGAGGGCCAATGAAGTCCAGGTCGAAGCTGGCAGCGATCGCTTGTCGCTTGTATTAATAAAACATTAATTACACACTTGATACTCGCTCAAGTTGCTGGCTTCGACGCAGCCACTGCACTGAACGTAAATTTATATGAATAACAAATAAATAAATATAAATAAAAATATACATAAAGGGCCAGAAACTATAAGACATAAATAAATATACAAAAAAGGCCAGAAACTATAAGACATAAATGAATATATAAAATGTAAATTATGTAATAATAAAAATACATTGATTGATTTTTAAAGCACGCTAATATTTTGCAAATACTTTTAAAAATCTCATATATATGCTATTAAATACTCTACAATTTTAAAGTAGCAGTATGTGTTCTTATTCACAATTTGCTGTATCTTTTCTTACTCACACCATGCTGTACTAACGGCGTGTTTCTCTCAGTGTGCCGCCGTGCTGCAGTACTTTTTGCCTTCGTGCGCTCTGTTGCGTTGCATCGATGTTGTGATGCTGCGATGTTGCAATGTTGCGTTGCTGCGATGCTTCGATGGTCTATGAGGTGTCGTTGTAGGTGTTGCATGGGCTTGGCTGGTGGTCCACACGTTAGACGCGCCTGCTGATGCCGATGATGATGCGCAAAATTGATGGGCACACGGCCACCGAATGCTGTCAGTTTGCAGTTTGCCGTTTGCAGTTTGCCGTGGCTGCTTTGGTGGATTTTTGGATTTTTGGCCAGGGGTTTTGGGGGTCACCAGAGTGTGGCTTTCATTCACCTTTCGCCGGCTGTGGCATTGAGGTGCCGATTGATGGGTGGGTCAGTTGGGGTTAAGTGCACCAAAGGGAAGGAATTTCAGCAAGCTGTTTCAAATACACCATACAGCATAGGGTAAAAGTAACAATGCCTGTTGCACAGAGAAGAAAAAAGATACTTTACCTTCCATCAATCTTAATGTTATTCTTAATCTGTTATTATAGGAAATAAATGATGGAAGCTTCATTAACCAATCTCTCAACTTCCTGATGCCCCATCATTTACGCCCAATTTCCCTAGCCAACCAATCAATTCGTTTACCTGGCAATCGTCCAGGGCAAACAAATTGATGGCCATGTCGTCATGCTAATTGTACGTGTGATTATTTTGACAGCGACGACGACGACGGCGAAGGAAGCCTTCAACTTCCGTCGATGTTCGTTGTCGATGTTCGTTGTCGATGTTCGTTGTCGATGTTCGTTGTCAAATTGAGAATGCAATCATGCGTCCAAACGTCAAATGAAACAGCTCGGAACTGATTTCTGGCGGCAGATCGCACCAAAAACGCTGGTCCACGGCCAAAATCGTATGAGCGAACGAACACCCACTTAACTAATCGCATGATTAATGATGTCAAACTGACACTTGAGGCAGAAACTCGGCTCCTTTCTGTTCCATCTACATTCTCCATCCCTCATCCTTTGGTGCCCACTTCCCAGTTCCCAGTTGCCACTTCCCAGTTCCCAGTGCCCAGTTCCCAGTTGCCACAGCTTATATATAGCAATCTCCTGGCGATGCCCCTTCCGACCTCCAGTAGTAGGTGCATGCATGTTGGGCCTGCCAATCGCAGCTGCGACGCTTGAATGACAGGTGCTGACAGGTGATAGATTATTGCTGGCGTGCTGCCGATGTTTCTGCTTCAGCCTTTGGACCCTGCGTGATTTATCCAAAAAAAATCAAAAAAAAAAAAAAATCAACAAAAATCAAATAAAAGAAGTACGAACAGGAGGTGAAAACACATAAAATGATGTGTTCCTGATTATGCGCCGCACACTGAAAGAAAACTTAGACTAAACAGCTAATACTTAACAACTAGTACTTTCTAGTGCTAGTTACTTTTGTATATGTATAGGTACTTAGTAGTTATTTTTTTATATGTATAGGTACTTAGTAGTTATTTTTTTATATGTATAGGTAGTTAGTAGTTTTTTTTTTATATGTATAGATACTTAGTAGTTATTTCTTTATATGTATAGTTACTTAGTAGTAACTTTTGTAAATGGAGAAACATTTTTCAGATAAATAGGTTTTAGTATACAATATCTGGTTGGCTTTTAAATGCATAAGACATGATTATGACAATGATACATTGATTTTTCTTCGTGCACTATATGCGTAAGACTTGAAATGTATCATTGATTTTTCTTCGTGCACTAAATGCGTAAGACTTGAAATGTAACACTGATTTTTCTCAGTGCACCGCATCATCGAAGCAAGGCAACTCATTGGCATCGCCGCATAAAAGCATTGGAGCATCGGGCAAGCAGCCAAGCAGTCAGCGGGTAATTGATCTGTTCAATTCACGGCGATCGGCCACGCCGGAATGGGACTCCCCAGCAAGATTGCCGAGTGGGTGAAAATATGGGGGAAAATCGGGGGAAAATCGGGGGGAAAATCGGGGAGAAATCGGGGAGAAATCGGAGAGAAAACGGGGGGAAATCGAAGGAAAACGGAATCAAAATCGGAATTGGAATTGAAATTGAAATTACTTGGCGTCACTTTGAGCGTTATTAATGATGGCAACGTGTCCGCTGGCTTCGCAGCTCCGTCCTATTAGCCGATAACTCAATTCATTTCGACTAATTGAATGAGGGAAAAAACAGGACGAACGAATTACAGGCCAAGGCTTTTACTTCCGCTGCCGGTTGACATTGAACAATGAAAGGGATAAGCATTTGTGTGACTTGAGTGCTTAATAGTGCGGCGTTCAAAGGGTCACAGGTCATAGGTTACTGATGAAGGATTTAGTTTGATTTTATAAGGAAAGGATGGCTAGCTTCTGCTGAGCAAAAGCTGGGAGTACTTATTGCCATATTGCGCGATTCAAATGCAAACCCATCCTGCGAGTTATTCAACCGATTTGAACTGATCCATCCGATCCCACGTAGCGACCGCAGGCGCTGACAATTGATTTGTCATCACAATTGGACGTGGCCCGGCGATCTTGGCCAGAGATTTGCCATAGTCGAATCAATCAAAGGCCCCAGCCATTATGAAACCTGGTGATTTGGCTTGAGGTTAGGGCAAAGCAAATCGCTCAAGCAAAGCAAATATACGAGAGAGAGAGATCACCAAGCAGTGATCGTGTCACGTACATGGAATTGGGTTGCCATCGGTTTTGCTTTTAGTTTTGTTTTTTGTTTTTGGCTTCGGTTTGAGTTCTGGGTACCAGTGCCAAGTCTCCATTTCCATTTGCAGCTCCAACTTGAGCTCCAGCTTCAGCTCCAGCTCCAGCTCCATCTCCATCTGCAACTGAAGTCTTTGGGGGCTTTGGCAAGGTGCCGTCGAAGCCGTTTACTAGAACGAATTTCGTTAATTTTTATTGTGATTTCCTAGAACCGAACGACAGTCAAAGTCTTTGGCCTGGTAAATCACGAAAAAGTGTCGGCGGACACGCGCCTCTAAAAGCCAAAAAGCCCAGCGCGAGCGTTCCAATCGAATCGAAATGCAAATTATGCAACGCCGCCAAATGAGGTGGACTCAAATCCAAGGCGGTTGATGGCAAAGAAGGGAATGAAGTTGCTCTGCAGTTAATTTTTAACGACTCAAGATTTGTGCATTCAGGCGCTACAAATTGTTTATTGTGGGGGCCCCCAAATCGCACTTCAGTTCTTCTCTTTTTTTTTCACAGAGCACTGCAGTGTGACTTGTCGTCCAAGAGTTTTTCCATCACCAAATCGAATTCGCTGTGGTCAGTCCAAGTCTTTTATCTTTTATCTTTTGCTGTCTGCTGTTTGCTGTTTGCTGTTTGCTGTTTCCTGCGACATTCAATCACGGCTGGATGGCTTCAATTTGCGTGCTGGTGACAGGCTTTTTGGGAAAACTAAAATATCCAAAGGAGCACCTTAAATGAACATATAGTTTACACAAAAAATATCCTGCAATTAAATTTGATTTAAGAACTTTGCGCACATCTATGCAATTGATTAAATTGGCAGATATATGTATGTGATATAGAACTTTTGGGCTGAGTTAGGAACCTCCTGCGGCCACTCCTTGTTGAATCCAGCAAAACTCTCGAAAGAGCCCAAGCCCCAGAAGAAACCCCACACCCAAAACTAAGGAGCATAAGCAGCTCGTTTCAGTTGGGGCTGCTTAAGCATGCAAATCACGGACTCCAGCGGCAGTTGTCGTCTCGTGTTGAGGAACGCGCGTCAGCATCGTAAAAATGTCATTCCAAAGAGGCCTGACTGTAGCACCGATTTCTGCCTAAACGGAGCTCAATTTGAGCGGTCTCCTTTTTTATGGGCGAAAATCTGCAATTCGCTCCACTGTGCCGCACAGACTGAAGAAGAAGACGAAGCGGCAGGCAGAATGAACGATTTGTGTGTTTTAGATTGAAATCAAAATAAAGCTCAAAGAGCCAGCCGACATACAGCCCCCCTACCCTTTAACCCTCTAAAGTCCCCTTTCTGGCGACTACCTTTTTGAGGCAGTCACCTTTTACAATACAACACACACATGTGTGTGTGTGTGTGTGTGTGATTTGTCAAAACTGTTACGATCGCCAAATTGCAGATAAGTCTTACGGCTCCAACTCTCAACTCTTAAACGAGAATCTCCATTTAGAATCACAGACGGCGGCAGGCGGTCTTTTATATATAATTATGTTTTGGTGTTTCACTCGGCGCGTTGTCATAAACTTATTGAATATCTTGATATCGCCATGTGAATATGAATACGAATGTGAATGTGAATTAGCTGATCCTTCGACTAATTGGCAGTGGCACAAATGCTGTAAGATTCGGCAGCCAGATTTCCATATAAAAACAGCCAATCAAAAAGTTTATAAGACTTTGCTGAAAGTGATGATCTCCTTTTGAAATCATATCTTGGAGTTAACTAAAGAAAGAGTTTTTTTCATTGGTTTTTAATTCGATAAACTGATAATGGCCGTGTAATTTGGGGCAATTCATAGTGTTCCACAAGCACTTGGCTTGACTCGTGTGTCAATAGTGTCAAACGGAATGTCAACAGGCCCATGGCCACGCGTCACTCGCACTCGCAGTTCATATCAGAACCCCACCCCCCCCCCTTCCCCCCCTCCACCCCATCCAAAAGGGACCCGCCCCGCCGCCCACTTTTCCGACAAACGATCCGACCGACGGTTCGACACTCATTAACATAACAAGTAAAGTCAACAATGGAAATTGTTGTCTAAACAAGACGCGAGCGGTCGCAACGTTTCAATAAACGATGCCGGTCTTCGTACGTCTTTAATTCTTTCTTCATTTTTGTTTTTTTTTTTTTTCGTTTTTTTTTGGTTATTTTTTTTTCGTTTGGGCGCTTTGCTGCAGAATTTATTGAGGCTGTGGTAAATATTCGGGGCTCGTTCAAAAGAAATCAAACAAGTAATTTGTTTATTTGGCCAGGGCAATAAAATGAGTAAGCGGCAGGAGAAAGCAACAATCAAAGGGCAGAACGCTCAGCGGCACAAAGAGAAAAAAGTGCGAGAATTGTGTGGAGATTGTGAGGGAGGATCGTTAAAATTTTGGGAGCGACAAATACGGGTAATCATCGTGGTCGTTATCGTTTCAATAATATCACAAGATTGCCGGCCCGCAAAGCAGATACCTCGTTGTACTTAAAATTCTTGCAAAAATACTTGCAAAAGTGCCTGCAAAAATACTTGCATAAATTAAAAGACTGCAGCAACGAACTTTTCATACCAAAACTTTTTTATGAGAAAGCAGTGTCATCGCAATAAACCACAAAACTGACCTTGCACTCTGGCGAACGAACAAAAAAAAAAGTAATATAAATACAAAAAATTGGCCCAACAAGCGATCCGATTGCAGATTCCTGATTGATTTATGGCGATTACCAAACTAATTGCTTGTTCACGATCACTTTATTGCTAGCTCGCTGATCACGAACCGAAACCGATTCTCAGACTCAAATCGTATTACGGATGACAAACGATTCATTTCATATGCACATGTGTGTGGAAAGATCGGGCCCTGAGATTTATCTACCGTTTTGTTTTTGGTCTTTTATATTTTTTTAGCCTTGTGGGGAATTTGGGGAGGGGGAGGGGTGGATGCCTTCCAATGGATCACGTCTGCAACGGAAACTTATTAGAAGAATTCTAGTTCGTTTCATAGAACTCGAACATAGATGCATTCAAGATGGATGGAGATAGGCCATGTCCGATGCTGACAAATCACCTGTAATAAGTCAAAATGTTTGCTACTCGCTGGGTCGATATTTCCTTATTTTCCTCCGTTGCCGATCTCCAATGGGAAACTCTCTCCATGCCATGTCCCTTGCCTGCCTACGCCTACCTACCTTCTCCTTGGCGCGGCACTTTCACTTTTCCCCCGTCCATTTCTCTCTACTAATGAGCATCCTTTACCTGTGCGCTGCAAAACACCCAGTGCACTTGAAGAAAATGTGTGCGCGTAGTGGAAAAGATGTAAACACTTTGTGCACTTGCGTGGAAAAAACATGCATTATAAAAATCATCATCAAAAATTGGAAGAAAAGTGAAAATAATTTTTTTTTTTTCTAAAAACACAGTTTGATAGGAAATTTAATTACGAGTTCAACGAGGTATGCCATTCCATATTGGGACCAATATTTCGAAAGTTCTGATCAAAATACTGATATTTATAGGCGCAAAATAACAGAAAAACGATTTTCGGCGAAAATCATCATCAAAAATTGGAAGAAAAGTGAAAAAAATTTATTTTTTTTTTTGAAAACACAGTTCGATAGGAAATTTAATTACGAGTTCAACGAGGTATGCCATTCCATATTGGGACCAATATTTGAAATGTTCTGATCAAAATACTGATATTTATAGGCGCAAAATAACAGATTATTGATTATTGGCAAAAATTCATCATCAAAAATTGGAAGAAAAGTGAAAAAAATTTTTTTTTTTTTTTTTGAAAACACAGTTTGATAGGAAATTTAATTACGAGCTCAACGAGGTATGCCATTCCATATTCGGACCAATATTTCAAATGTTCTGATCAAAATACTGATATTTATAGGAGCAAAATAAGAAAAAAACGATTTTCGGCAACAATTAATCAAAAATTGGAAGAAAAGTGAAAAAAATATGTTTTTTTTTTTTGAAAACACAGTTCGGTAGGAAATTTAATTACGAGTTCAACGAGGTATGCCATTCCATATTCGGACCAATATTTCAAATGTTCTGATCAAAATGCTGATATTTATAGGCGCAAAATAACAGAAAAACAATTTTCGGCGAAAATCATCATCAAAAATGGGAAGAAAAGTGAAAATAATTTAATTTTTTTTCTGAAACCACAGTTTGATTGGAAATTTAGTCACGAGCTCTAACTAAACAGCGAATTTGATTTTTCCCAGTGTAATGCACCACAAATGATTGGGAAACCTCAGGCAAATCGATTTGATATCGATGGGCAGCGTTTTAAGATCTCCTCGCCCGTCAATCCGCTTTAGTGGCCGTGTGTTTGGACCAACAAATGAGTTACGGGCTCGGAAATCGATCTTCGTGTTGGGCTACCTAACCTAACCAAACCTAACCCCCATCATCATCATCCTCCAAAGACTACTAGATCTATCTATTCTATGCCCGCACCGCTTCGATTTGTGGTTTCAGTTGTTTAGCTGTCGCTGGTGGTCCCGAGGCTTCGGTGTTTTTGGCTGCAACAAATTTTGATTTATCTCATGGATGCACCTTTATTGCCGGCATTGTTGGTTCTAAATTTATACCGCCGCTGTTGGTGTTCACACCTTCGGGCCATCAAAAAACAAAAATAAAAACACAAAAAAATAGTAGAAAATAAAACTGGCAAATGGACAGCGACAAATTTGTTACAAGTTGTTGGATTTTCGAAGGAGGATCGGGACAAGTCCTCCAGGATAGCTGTGGATACTTGTGTTGGCTTTGTTCAACAGCAAAATGCAATAATTGTAGGAGCGACAACGCAACATTGTGACTGCACCCACGGATGCACTTTACAAAAAATGACTGAGGCCTTTAAGTTTAAGGCACAGTGGCAGCGAAATAAACTTTAAACTTTATGCCAAGTATTTTTGGCAGTGGCTTAACTCCTTTGGCAGTTGTTGCTCTTCACCTGACTGAAGTTTTTGGTGTTGTAAACATTAATTTGGTTACATGATCACCAGCAAAAGCGATGAAGAATAATTATTTAACGACCTGACCAACCTGACCTCTTCTACTGTCTCTACAAAATCCCTGAGCATTTTTTTGGTGGTGGCTCTACTTCCATTTCCCAGGACATCGGCCAATCCTTTGGAGGGTGGCGTACAAAAAAAAAAATAAAAGATAAGCAAACCCAATTCAAATGCTTTACGCTCCATATGCCACGTGCAGCGCACAAAAGTCGTTTTAAAATTTAAGAAGACAGCCAACGCAAAGAAGCCAAGTCAAATTCCTGGTATAAAATTCATTGAAAAATTTTATGCAACATAAATTTTGCGTGCAGGATTTGCCTGGCCATCGCCCAAAAAACCAGAACAAAAAAAAAAAAAAAAAAACAATCGAAGTGGGGTTGGAAAGGTGCGGGGGCGGAAAACTCAATCACAAGTGCAAGTGGACTGGCTGCGGGTGTGTGTGTGTGTATCATTTCAATTTTAAAACCAAACGAGCTTAGACCCAGCGACCCTGACCCCCCTCCTCCGCCTCCCACCCAATCCACAGGGCAGTCGAGAAAAAGAAAACACAAGAGGCAGAAGTTTCAACATGGAATTTGGACTACCCTCTATTTACCTAAAATAAATATATTTAGTTTGAAAAAGTATATATTTCGAAAGGAGTGCGAACAAATAAACTACAAAATAGAATCAGTACCCTAAATATAAAAAATTAATTTATAAGCAGAACCATGTCAACCTTCCTTCGAATGCAATGGACTCTTTGGTAAGGGTACGCGAAAACCCGCCCTTGGAAATCGCTTAAGGAGCAAGTACTTCGACACACGGCAGGACGACAGGACGACAGAATGGGACACTTGGTCCGTTTTTGGTTTTTGGGTCTTATATATAAATATATTTGTATGTATTTCTGTTGGTTTTGGTCGTTTGTCGGTTTTTATGGCTTTTTGATTTGCCATTTCTGGTAGCAAATGATCAAAAATTGAATGAAATTGTTATTTTCAAGTGGAACATGTCCTTTTTTACAACCCAGGAGAACTGAGTGAGGGAACCTTTCAAGATTGAGGGCTTCGACATGCCCGTTTTGTTGCGGGTTGTTAGCCTTAATAAGAGGCATCATCTGTCGGTGGACTATTTGTTACCGCTGCCCCCACTCCTTTTTTTATTTTCCATTTTTTTTTCGGTTTTTTGTTTTTGGAGGCATTAGAAAAGCTTGCGCTTAAATCTTCATTTCCATATCCATAGTCGTTTCATTTTGAAATTGAAAAATTTCCAGGCGATAAAATTTTAGCATAGCCATTGCCAAGACGCCGTCTCACATGTGAGTATTTTCAGGTGCCGTCTTCTTACTCAACGGCAATGACAATGAAATGCTCGTGGACCGAAAACAATTAAAATATTTGCTTAAATTACATTTACACATTTGCTGTGTTCTTCCCCCGTTTGGATGTTGGGGGAATGGGTTAAATGACAGTGTTTAGTCTTTTGCGAATTATATTTCTCTTGGATTCGTCAAGGCTCATGTACGAACAACCACATACATACTATACACACTGTATATGCGAGTTCTTCCCTTGTTCTTGGAGCGCAATATTAATTATGAATTTATGGTCCAATATTTATTACTCATAAAGCCCAGCAGGCGTCCAGAAAATCCACAAAAATCCAGAAAATCAGAAGCCACCCCCGTACCGGATGTGGTTTCTCTACTCAATAATAAGGCGAGTGTCCACTGCTTAACCCACTGAGGCGACGCTAATGAACTTTTGTCATTGCCAGCCACACATGGCCAACATGTGGGTTAATTCGCTACGATGGTGGAAGTGCTCTTGATATTGATCAAAATCAATTGCCAGTCTGCGCCAAAAAGGGGGTCTTTAATCGAACTTAATGATTTAACTAAATAAAAGATCATTTTTAATATGATTTTTGAAGTATCTCTTCGTTTTCCTGGTTTCAATAGAAATAAAGTATCTTGCGTTTTGGGCGGTCAGAAAAGGTCAATCGGAGCAAACTTTTAATTGCTCCCGTTCGAGTGTTTGGCTTTTTTTTATATTTTATTTTTTATGGCATTCCGGTCGCTTCGACTGTCATTCCGTCACTCTGTCCGCTTCTCCACTTGTCCGTTTGTCCGTTTGTACGCTTGTCCGTTTGTCCGGTCTTGTTTGGCCATGTTTTATGTGTTTCGTTTCCATTGAAAACCCCAAAGAGCCGAAAAAACGAGCAGCCACAAAAATTATTTGTAAACGGCGGCTGTGACAATTTTGTTTTTTTTTTTTCGTTCATCCCATTCCGTGGAAGTTGCTTGCCCACTAAAACAAAAAAAAAAACAACAAACAACAGAAACAAGCCGGTGAAAAAATTAATTGGAAATTTTTATGTCTCAAACATGTTGTAAGCGCAAAGAGTGGCAACGGCGGCAACACCAAGTTCGAGGTTAATTGTTTGATTTTCTAACAAAAAATATAAATAATTTTTAAGGCCAATCTCATGAGAAGTTGAGCAGTGCGCTACCTGCGACGACGATAAGCACAGGAAATGTTTGGATTGTCTTCCGTTGATTTTCGGGCTTCTTACAAATTCGGTCGCGTTTCCGGAGAGTGTAAACCACATGCAAATCACTGGAAAAAGATTTGACCCGAGCCCAAAACTGGACCCAAATGCTGACCCCGGCGATCGGGCTTCCTTCGGGGAATTCCAAAAAATATATATAACATATAGCCCTAATTACAAGGTGTTGAGTAAAAGGCAATTCATATTGTGGCTTTAAGATAAAATCACTTTTGGCTTAAATTCAGGACGGACGTGTCTAAATTATTTAATAATATATTTAGGACAGCTGATAACGCCAACATTTTTGCAATAATATTTGCAAATATTTTAATAACTGCAATTTTGGTTTGTGGCGTTTAATTCTTTAGTAACAATAACAATGACCCGTTTTTATGTCATATTTTTGAGAAAAGTGGGCAATTTGCAGCATCTTAAAGTTTGTAATATAATTATTTAAAAATCTATATTTATGTTTTAAATATTTGAATTTTCTATATATTAAAAATAGTAAAAATGTAGTTATGATAGTTATGATCTGCTAATGATGCGTTCTAGCTAGAAATTGGTGTTGGACTAGAAGGATTCGAAACCTAAAGCTATTTTTGGTACAGAAGATGGGTTCTGGCAGGAAAACTTAATAATAAATTAATTTTTTCAAATCCAAAGTCGTTGGCTCTGTTGATCCAGCTCAAAGCTCGTTTCCCGCCCGCGAAATTCGCAGCCCTGGCTATCAAATGATATCGCATTATCGGTTCTTATCGATCGCAAGTTGATATATATATTCCCATATATGCAGTTCAGCAAATTCTATTTGCTGCCCAGCAGCAGCAGTAAGCTTTTATCAGTCGACGAGTGAGTTCGACCAGAACAACAAGTGTGTCCTCCAAAGTATTTTGTCAAGTGTAAGTGTTTACAGCAAGTGTTTACGCCAACAGCTCCAAAAACGATCCATGGTGGGTGCCTGATAGACGCGTCGCCGAAATCCGATACGATCAGCAGCTCTCCTTGTGTGAAAATTCCAATGAATTTTGTCGCCGTGGCAATCAAGTTGGTGCCAAGTGTTCAATTGGGTCGCAGTTCCGAGATTCGAAGCTGGAGTGTTAGAATCGCCATTTATTCGATGGCGCCACAAGTGGCACACACTAGTTTCTGTCTGAGATTTGGCAGCTCCAGCTCCTGGTTCTGTTTCTGTTTCTGTTTCTGGTACTGGTTGTGGTTCTGGTTGTGGTTGTGGTTGTGGTTTCTGGTCCTGCAACAAGATCTCTCAGTTCCCTCAGTTCCCCAAGTTACCTATGCAACTTGTCCATTGTCAGTTTCGCAGACGCCACGTGCTTTGTTACTTGTATTTTTATTTTTTCTTTTTTTGGGCAGGGGAAAGGGAAAAGGGTAAGGATAATGGTTTGGTGAAGGCGTCTACGATTTCCTGTGCCTGGCAAATTGTTCTTACCTCAAAAAAGAAGGCGACGAACACTCGATAGTTGAACAGACTGATCAAACAGACTTATCTACTTTGCATAATGCCGCAGAAACTACGCAGGCTTTTGCATGGTACATCGACTTTGGGAGAAATAAGTGCAATCGATAGCTGAAATAATGTTGTTAGCTTTTAGCTTAAGCATACATATGATTTTATTGTTAATTCTTAAAATAACGAGCTATGCTTTAATATATGCATTACATTTCAGGTAAGGCACTTGGCTTTTCAAATACATATTGCTGGTATAACAAGAAACCGAGAAGTCCTACATTTTTCGCTGATCTAGTGCGGAACCTAAGTGAAATTGCAAAATTACGAAAGGTAAGAACTGAAAACCCAGTGCGTAGCGCATTAATTCCGCAGCCTCATCTTCTTTTGTGAATGAGTCTTGGCTAAATTTTTGGCTTTGGTCAGCAGCCAGTTTGCAGTTTGCAGTTTGCAGTTTGCCAAGGCAAGTTGGTCCTCCAGCGAGTTGGTTGTTTCGGTTGTTTCGGAATTGTTTATTTAACTTGCGGCTCTTCCGGCTGCTACTGGCTGCTTGGCTTTATGGTTATGGATACGGCAGCCCCAGAGCTCCAGGGACTGACTCTCAGTTCCCCCGACTGATCGCAGGGGGCAACAGTAGCAATGAATTTGCATGTAGTACATGAAAACCGTGATCTCCAATTTGTTGTTGCCGTGGAGCGAGAATAGAGGATTGCTGCATTGGAGCATTGTTGGATTGTTGGATTGTTGGATTGCTGCACTGGAGGATCGAGGATCAGCGCAACGAGGATCGGAGATCGGGATTGGGTTCGGGATGGGGATGGGGATGGGAATGGGGATTGGGAACGGGCTTTTGGGTCTGGCATGGCGTTGCTTCGAATTGGTTACAGGGCCGCACTGAGCTACAAGCCGAAAAAAAGAAACGTTTTGTAACATTATTTTAAGGTGCCGGCTTTGCGACTGCATTTGCTACCTTGCTTCTTTGATTCGCTGCCTTTCTGCTCGCCAGATTGCTAAGCCTGCAGCACTGAGAAAAAAAACCACTCATTTGAATGCGCTTTAGGTATGGAAAAACATACATTAAGTTGTTGCCAAGTGGAGTTGTTCCTTAGCTGCTTCACTTATTAAGTGCTTATAATTGATAAAAATCTATTTGATTTGTTTGATTTATTTCTCCGTGTGTATCCTTGTTGGCTCGTTGCAAGTTGTCAAGCTTGCCATGGCAAATTTGCGATCAAGCGACAACAACAGTGACAACAAGAGCCGGTGACGGGACGCCCAATGTCCCGCTGTCTTCCCGCCACCCGCCACCCGCCATCCTTCCCTGCTCCTTAACCCACTGAGTACCCAGAAACTCTTAACCATTTCCATATGCACACACATATAACACACACCCAGTGTGATCTGGTGGTGGTGAGGCAGGCTTCTAGGGTTTCAGCGCTGTACATCACGTCGCCTTGTTTGTTGTTTGCCATCGCAACGTCTCTCTGGGGTCCCCCCCCCCCCCCAAAAAAAAAAATAAAAAGCAAAACTAAAAACCCCTGTTAACCCCCCAGTAGGCACTCGTATCCAAAAGTCTGTTGTGAAGCTCTGAACTTTATTGACCATATTGATTGCTGCTGTATTGATCGCTTGTTGCTGATAACAAACGAATGGCCAAAGGGGGCACCACAGTGGGATCCAAAGTTGCAGATGACACACTGCCTGCTTTATGATGATGAGCTTCGAGTGCCAACGAATGCGTTTATGCAAGAAATTTGACATTTTTCATAACACCTCTCACAAAAGTATTAAACTGTATATGAAGAGTGACTTGAGCTATTTAGAACTGAAACTGAAACTTGTTTATATCGTGTTCAATTGCAACTGTGAGCCAGTATATCATTTCTCTTGACGCATAAACGTAGACCATGTCTAGTGCTGGCTACCGACCTGGCACAAATGCCAGCGGGTGGTTCCTTTTAAGATCCTCTGGGATTGCGAATTCAGGGTTTCAAGAAGTTGGAAGCTGGGAGCTGGAAGCTGAAAGCTGGATGCTTGGCACTGAGCAAGATTCACTCTGGCACGTTGCATATTCATAATTTCCAGTTGGGGATTTATCAATTGCACATCTCAGTCATGAAAACGCATAAACATTTCAAAATGCCTGGCGCGGGTCAATAATTTGACATGAACGAAACAATATGCAGACACGTTCGGCTGTTGGTTAGTTGCTTGGAAGGGTAGAGGATTGAAGAGAGTTAAGGTCGCCTGGCAGATGGCAGACAATGAAATGTGGCCAAGAAACCTTTTCAGCCAAGTCAGCCTGCCATGCACATATACATATATGTATTGTGTATATATGTATTCATTTATGTTTATGTTTGGCCCATTGATGATGTGTGAATAATTGCAAGCGGCAGCAGGTTGTATTTTTGTCAGTAAGCGAACGTGGAGGGGGAGGGTCTTTAAAGGGTTAAGCGAAGAGGAAGCACGAGCTTTTCCGCGACTTGAGCTGCTGGCTTAACTTTCAAGCCTAGTGGCTGAGTTGTCTGCCAACAACAGGCTAGCAAACACTTCATAAAAAAACCTTTAAGAGCCTGCTAGATCATCATCATCATCATCATCAGAAGAGAAGAAAGTCCAACTGCTCCCTGATTTTAATACCACTAAAATGAATTCATTTGAATTTTTATAATAATGTTAAAAACTCTATATCCTTCACGGCTAAAATAACTTGACACTTTTAGCTTATATTCAACTTGTGAATAACTAAATATTTAAGATATTTAAATATATCAGAGATGGCGAAAGCTGGTGAATTTGTTCGCTGTGCAGAAATTGAATTCCTCTGCTGTGTTAAAGACCCAAGAAAAGGGAATGGAAGTTTTTGAGGGATCGGAAAGACTGTGTGGGGAAGCCTGTGAGACGCCCACACACAAGTTGCCAGTTTTTCTGATTTTTGGAGTGCACACACACACTCACACACACACACACACCAAACGCCCACCTTGCCACAATTCGCGTAGAGCAGAGCCATGGCCATAAAATCTGAAAATCTCCAAATGCAATTCAGTTCATCTTCAGGGCTTTCTTTCCCATCATACCCATATTTCTCTCTCTGTGTTTTGAATTTCGTAATTAATTTATTGCCCCGATGGCGCGACTTTGCGCGATGTGTCAAAACTATTTTTAATTGCACTTGCAAGTCAGTCACTCAGAGTGGAGTCCCTGTTTCCATTTTTCTTCCCTTTTCCGATCCCGAATCCGAATTCAAATTCCGAACTTATTTGCAATTCCCGGAAGATCGTAAACCAGGCAAGAGATCAAAGCGCTACTGACTGCCGCCTTAAAATGGAATTCACTTTCTATTTTCTGCTATTTAATTGATATTTTGCGGCGTTGTGTCTGTCGCATTTAGCCACTAAACCCAACCACTCCACTTCTGCCCACGACCAGCCACGTGACTAATGTCCTGCTCAATAGACACTAAAGATGCATTACCCACTACCCAAGTAAGTGCACTGCGAAAAATCGAAAAAGGTTTTCTAATCTGATATATGTAGTAGTCATGAATGCGCAAGGTGTTTTGTTAAATCCTGCTGCTCACAATTAAATCTTAATAAACTTTTCTACACTTTTTTTCGTGTGGAAGTAATTTTTGTTAGGAAGTACAAGGAACTTCTCACGGTGTACCAAACCAATCCGATCCAAAAGCGAAACGAGACGAGGAGAGACGCGTTGCGAGTTCTGCGTTCACAATTGCATTTTAATGCAAATTTGGTGTCAACGCAATATCGACCATGACAGACGCAGTCGCAGTCGCATTCGCAGTCTACAGTCGAAGTCTCTTCCAGTCTTCCAGTCTTCCAGTTGTTCGTTCTTCGGTCTACCAGCGATCCTCCAGATCCTCCATATGCCCCGTCTCTTTCGCGACGCTCACGCACTTTTGGCGACCATCTCTTTCTGCTCCCCATCAGGCCGTCTCTTTCTCCATTGGCGGTGTGTAAGTGGCGGCTGCTGGGTGTTAAAGTGACTGATTAAGTTTGCGTTTGCCAGTTTTTTTTTCGCTTTTTTCTTCGCTTTATTTTTTCCCCTTTTTTTTGGTCTTTTAGTTTTTTTTTTGTGATTTTTCTTGTATTTGCTGGGACTGCTTTTTGACGCTAAACGAATTATACGCTTACGTAGGTGGCAGACACTCTGGCAAAAATCGGAGAAAGAAGTAGAGATGGGGTGGGGCAGGGGGAGGGGGGGGGATGGGGTGCCTAAATGAATTGAGACGCGCCAGAAAAGTTATAAATATTGTCCCTAGAGGGGCGTCATCGCCGCCTTGTTGTTGGCTCTTTTGCGACTTTGGCGCGATGTTTTTGCAAACTCAAAATCATATAGTGATCCTTGTGTGGGCGCAGCGAGTGGAAATATGTCCCCACAAGGTGATGTGAAATCGAGGGGGGAGGGGTGGTGAAATGGAGTTCGCCAGAGGGGCAGGATAATTGCCTCGAGGGAATTATGATTTACTTTCATCACTGATTTCCTCTTACCAATCGAAAACTTCATCAAATCAAATGGGATGCAATGCGTTGCGATGGGAGATCATGTAGATGATGGCTATCAGGGCATGGTTTTATAGCATTCACGTTATAGGAAACTACTGGATTTTTATATATCTTTCGAATGTATTTGACATCTAGATCAGATAGCAATTATATACTCATCGGTATCCGAAGAGGCGTTACCTCTCTGCCCCCATGCCCCCTGACATTTTCCCATTTCCCAGCGCATATTTACCATGACATCTAATAAAGTCGTAAAATATCGCACGCACTCGTAAAAGTTCTACGGATCTTCGGATTTATGATCGCCGACAGTTTTGAAATTCTTTTTATGGCGCCGCTGCTACTGTCTGCGGTCCCACTTTCGGATATAACCCGCTCTCGATACATCGATGTATGTATGTATGTATGTATGTACATAGATTGTACATAGTACACTTGCGTAATTGAAACCTTTCTTTCCTGCCTTTCGGATCGGATCGGATCGCATCGGTTTGGTTTTTGGTTTATGGCGATCGTAAAGCGATCGCCAACAGGGCTACCTGTTGCTGCCCCTTGTTGCCCATTGAGGGAAATGGTCGCCCATTGATGTTTATCGGGCTATCGGTGAAAGTTTTATGGCCTGTTACGCTCGTAACTGTCCTAGGTACATAAATACACCCATCGCCCAATACTCCCAAGCGGTAGCCATCGGTATTTTACTGCCACGCCGAGATGCGATCTAATCTACAGAGCGTTTTCGCCACACTCAGATGATGCCAAGGCCAACAAAGTTATATAGGTTTTTGTTCAATTCCGATTCAATCAGTTAAGTTTTCTATGCCTTTAATCAATTATTAAAAATCACATTTTCCCACTGTATTTCTGGCCACTTCTTTAGCTTCTTACAAGCCAAGCCTCCTGCATTTATTAGCATTTTCAATTGCCTTTGTGCGTCCATTGTCATCGAACATCCTCAACCTCAACTTCAATCTCAGCCTCAATTTCAATCTCAACCTCAATTTCAATCTCAAACTCAATCGCTTCAAAGGAAATTTCGTTGGCCAAAGCGATTTTCAATATCTTGGGCTTGCCATTTGCTATAGCTCAATTTTTTATTGCTTCCTGTCGTGCTTTTCCTGGGTTAACTTCCTGGGATAACCTGCCGCGCATTCCCCCTACTTTTCCCGATATATTTTTTATTTTTTTGTGTGTGTTTGCTGCCTCGGTTCTCATTTCAAAAGGCAACTTAATCGAGCAAAATAAACCGTTTTCATATGCTCGAATTGAGGCAAACACGTCGCATTACAAGGGGGAGTATTGTCATTTGGTTTGGTTCTTCGCATCTCCGATTCTTTGGGGAATTTTCAAACGGGCCAAGGGGTTGCCTCTCATTTTGTCCTCTTCCTTTTTCCTTTTTTTACTTTTTTTTTACTTTTTTGCACGGATTTTCTTGTTCACTTCACGCGCCGTTCGAAATGCGCGAAATCTCTCAGGTTTTCAAAGGGAAGGGGGAGCGGGTGAGAGAGCGGTGGCGGGGGGGGGGGGGGGTGATAGGGAGTGGCTGCCTTTGTCAAAGGATTATCACTTCCTTTTGGGGGACAGTGTAAAGGAGCGCAGGGTGCAAGGAGCGAGTTCCTTTCTGGGGGCAGGGCGCTGCTAATGAGGTGTGTCCCTAACTGACTCCCCTTATATACACAGCGAAAAAAAATTAATTCCAACAATTCATTCTATCTCTAGAATGAAGAAAACTGAGTTTATTTGAAACTGTAACAGAAATAGTAACAGCAACAGTAACAGTAACAGAAACAGAAAGAGTAACAGAAATAGTAACAGCAACAGTAATAGTATCAGAATAAGTAACAGCGACAGTAATAGTAACAGAAATAGGAACAGCAACAGTAATAGTAACAGAAATAGTAACAGCAACAGTAATAGTAAAAGAAATAGTAACAGCAACAGTAATAGTAACAGAAATAGTAACAGCACCAGTAATAGTAACAGAAATAGTAACAGCAACAGTAATAGTAACCGAAATAGTAACAGCAACAGTAATAGTAACCGAAATAGTAACAGCAACAGTAATAGTAACAGAAATAGTAACAGCAACAGTAATAGTAACAGAAATAGTAACAGCAACAGTAATAGTAACCGAAATAGTAACAGCAACAGTAATAGTAACCGAAATAGTAACAGCAACAGTAATAGTAACAAAATTAGTAACAGCAACATCAACAGTAACTACACTTTGTATGCACTTCCCACTTCTCACAGTGTAGTTTCCTATTCCCGCAGCCCATCCAGTTTTTCTCAGTACATCTACGGCACGATGTGGGATTGACAGTGTGCAATATGCGTTGATTTTTTATGGCCTTCAATTTGCCGTGGATGTGGATGTGGATGTGGATGTGAATGTGGGGCCAAATGCCGAACTCTCCGCTCCGAGTCGAAGTATAAGTCGATGCCGATGGCGATGGCGATGGCGATGCTCCGGAGTCGCGCTGTGCCGATCTCGAAATGCAGATAATAATTATTTCAATATGTGTGACTGACTTGCTCGAATGACTGACTGCCAGACGGACCAACTGACGGAGGGATGGATGGATGGGTGGACGGACGGACGAGCGAACGGACGGACAAACGGACGGATGGACGGACGGACGGTATGGATGGAGATCGCAGGGCAATGCCAATGCCAAAACGTCGTCCCAGATCGTCATCTTCATCGTCATCGTCATCGTCATGATCTTCATTATCATTATGCGAGTGGATCAAAACCGCGACGCCGCCAACATTTAAGTCTCGTTGCTTGCTTTTTTTTCGATACCTAACTTTCGTGGGGTATATTCACTTTTAGCTGGAACTCGAATTATTATTTCTAGAAAGTCTACTTATGCAAGCTTTAGTTGTAGTTCGCTTAAATAAATATATATCTAATTTATTTCGATTTAATAATTGAAAGCTAATTTATTGCTGCTTTTGAAGAATTTACATACTTATACATATAGTGTAGTATGTATAGTTTTTCATTGTCCTGTAAGGGTATTTGCCAATTCGATTTGCTGCATGCATAATTAGTTTGTTTTCCTTTTTTTTTTATGGCTCTTCTGTTTGTGTTTTTGTTTTTGCATGTGCTCCGTTTAGTGTTGTTCTTGCTGTTGTTGTTTTGGTTTTGGTTATTGCTCTTGTTGTTATTGTTGTTGCTGTTGTTGTTGGTTTTCACTTAATCACTTGTTGAGAGCGAGACGGCAAGTGTTGGGATTTTAAGTTGAAAATTGAATTTCTAAGAATTACAAAACAGCAACAGAGCAACAAAGTGCCGTTGGCATCTCGCGTTGGCATCCCCCCCAAAACCAAACCGAATCAACCCCAATCTGAATCTGAATCAGAATCTGAAACGGAATCGGGAATCCCAATCCCCCGTCGAATATGCTTCATACGATACGATACGATACGATACGATACCATCGCACCACCATCTTATGACGATTTGGCTTGGCTCAAGTCCCATGCATACTTATGTACATATATGATCCCATCTACCATAACCCATCTACCATAACCCATCATCCATATCCCATCATCCATATCCCATCTACCATATCCCTTATCCCTTATCCCGGATCCCCCGCAAAACTTCTGCCATATCCCGTATCATCGCGACGGGCTTCGTTTCATTGCATTGCATTAATTTTGCCAATTAAAAAGTAAATAGAGCCTGCATCCTTTTGCTGGATATCTACCCAATTTGCCCCATCTCTTTCCGAACTGCGAAGGGTATATCTTTCGCTGGAAAGAGATGTAGAACCATTTTCGGTTGTGGGCGCGCAAAAGTTTTCAATACAATTTAATCCAATCTGCACATTGTACATTTGTACATTGGGATAGATGGATGATATATATATGTATATATATTTTGTGAGTGATGAATGCCACAGGCATTGCCACGCCCCCCTTCGCTTGGAATCATTTTCGGCATGCCCCAAGTGCCTGGCTCAATTCAATCAGTTTTTTTTTTTTCTGTTTTGGGGAAGCCGCACAGTGGTTGGAGATTTGGCCATGGCAACCGCGGTATTTCGCCCACTGTACCCGCACAAATGAAATTGCCAAAGGCAATAAAGGCCCTTGTTAATCATATAAATAAATGCAACAAATATATATGATTTAGTTTAAAGGAAATGGAAAGGAAATATAATGAAAGTATAGCTATAATATTTGCAGAATTATTAAAACTGATTTTCCATTTTCCACGTCTTTTTTTTTTTAAGAAATTAGCTTTCTTTCTTTTTTAGCTATTCCCTTTTTCTTGTAATCACATCTGCTGCTGCTTTTTTTTTTGCTGCCAAGTTTGGTAGAGTCAAAAATGCTTGACATACATATGTATATATGTTTTTCTTTTGTTTTTGAATTATTCTTATTTTGGGGGGCGGTGAGTCCCCATAGTCATGCCGTAGCCACAGAGCTTCAGAGTGGGGCAGGCAATCTTCTGGGGCATCCAGTCGCAACCGTTTTGTGGCGCAATTGTCTCAACCGTCGACGCGTCGCTTGCGTATCGCATATCGCACCTGATGGGCTGGTCCAAAACAGGCGGCTAAAACCGCTCCACCCTTTTGGCCCCACCACTTCCACCACCAGCACCATCTTTTTCTTGGCCGGATTGCTATGCTCCGAACCAAAGCCAAAGACCCAGGCCCAAGTGGCAGCAGCCAACCATTCGTATAATTGTCGATGCGTTAAGGTAATTGTACACCCAGCCAACTGGCTGCCAACTGAGGCAGCAGTTTAGACAAGGCCGATCCAGCCAGCACTGCGAGAAAATTCGTCTCGCAACGTAACTAAACTATATTTTTGCACTGTGCCATAAATAATGATTTCTAAAAGTTAAAGTTAAGTGAGAGAAATAGTAAGTCTGGTTTTTAAAGCTTAGCTTTGTTTAGAGGTAAAACCCGTTGACCTTTTTTGTTTGCGGTGCACATGTGTATCTGTATCTCAGAGCATACCGTTTCCGAGGGGGGGAGGGGTAAAGAGGGGGGGCTGATGGTGGAGGGGGTGTCACTGGGATAGATATGTGGCTCTTCTGTTGGCTTCTGTTCAATGCCGTCGCCGTACGCAGTAGCAGTAGTAGTTGCCATCGTCGATTCACTCAGTCGTTTCTAAGTTTGCGTTTGTCGTCGTTTGCCATATTGATGGCACGCTCCGCCGCCTAGCTTTTCCACTGCCCCACCCACTTTTCCGACCACCGACCACCGCCTACTGAACCCGCCACCCACAATCAACCTCCCATTTTAGACGCCCCTGGAGAGCATTTAAAATTTTAGTTTTCTGCTGACAACTAGCATTTTGCCATAGACAGACATCGGTCTTAGTTTGGTTTTCGGTGTATGGTGGCTTTGGTCTGATTTGCTAGATTTGATTTCAGGAAATCTCAAACGTCTCACTCTATCTGCATACATACATAGTACACCTGCCTGAAAGTGCCTGAATGCCTGAATGCCTTCGGTTTTGGATAACGATTTGGATACCGATTCCCATTTGGATACACGCATTTGTCAAGCCCCCTTTTGTTTGGGCCATTGTCTCCGTTTGCCTTTTGTTGCAATTGAAAAATGATTGCAATTAAATGCCGGCAAAGACGAACACTGAAAACTGAACACTAAACACTGAATACTGAACACTGAACACTGAAGACTGAACGCAATTGACCAAGGTCCAGTTGGTTTGGCAATGCGAAATGGGATTAGATTCACTGCGGTTTCGCCTTTAAATAGCTGCATCAATGAAAGTGGCAATTGGATAGCTGGCTAAATGTTCTGCTCATTGCACTTTTCGTTATGGTGCTTAAAACCCTTAATTAGATTTAAAAGAAAAACACAAAATAATGCATTTATTAATCGAATTATGCCAACGACCCCTATTATCCTTCATAATTTGAGATCGCCAACTCCTTTCGATCGTTGATCACACTTTTATTGGCGCTTATTTTCTTGGGAAGGAGAATGGAGTAAGGAGGAGGACTGTTTCCGAATTCCTTGACTTGGGTCCCGGAGTCAACTGCATCGGCACACATATATCACAGTATATCCGAGGGTTTCGGTTTGTTCGCTGCCAGTTTCGTATAATTATACCCGTTACACGTGTAGTGAATGGGTATGCTGGACTGCTTGAAAAGTATGTGACAGGTGGAGAAAGCAGGCGTTTCCCACCCTATACAATATATATGTATGTATATTCCCTATCAGGATCGTAATTACTCGCATACCCTTTTAGCTGAGTAACGGGTAGCCGATAGTCGAGCAACTGGACTTTAGCATTCCCTCGTGCTTTTATATGCAGTCATCAACAGCTCATATATATTTTTATTGCCAGCGCGAACAGCGATATGCATCTGAGGCATCAGAAACAAGAAAAAGATCAGGCGGCAGATGAAGATGCGGCTGAATCCGAATCCGAATCCATATACGAATACGAATACGTATCCGAATCCAAAATATCATTACGATGATCATGATGATGATGATGATGATGATGGCGGAGATGGAATGGGATGATGACTATTTCTGCGTACAGATTTCCAATAAAAATTTCTGTCGACTTGAGTTCGGTTTTCGGCCGAGTCTCCGTATTTCATCTGGTGTGTGAGCGAGATTTACACGCTGATACAAGAATATAAATACATACATATATGTACACAAAAGTAACAAAAAAGTAAGAAAAGTAACAGAATGAACAAAAGTAACAATAAAGGCTGCGGAGATACGTTAGTCACTCCCGATTCCGATTCCGAATCCGAATCCGAATCCGATTCGTTGTCTCTCTTCAGCCAACTGGGCGTTAAGATTTATTTCTTTATTTTGGCAGCCAGTGGCCAGAGTTGTCTCACTGTTTTATTACCAGGAAATTTGTATTTAATACGTTTTTTCCGCGTTTTTGTAGCGGGTTTCGGGTGCACGAGATGAGATTGTCGCCTTCAAGCTCAGCCCAACTAACCGTAAGGTTCTCCAACTAAACGTCGGTTAATCTCGGCCCTTCGATCTACACGCATAAAGTAAAGATACAATGGGCTGTGATCTAGTTGCCTCATGGTGTGGTGGTGCCTATGGTGTGGTCGGTAGCCAATTTTCAATGGAAGCCACACACAATCAATCGCTTCGCAGAAGAGCTTCCAAAACCAACTTATAAGACCTATATAGCTTCTTTATGATCTTATCGACTTGTTGGCCCACACTAATCGATTTCGGGGTATTCGGAAGGGCCTACTTTTGAGGAAAACCAGTAAGTTCTACACTTATAAATTATGGCATTTTCAGCAGAATTTTTATTTTGATAAACAACAGGAGAAAACTGTCAGTTTGATATTGCTGACTTCGAACACAAACAATTCATTTCAATTCAAAACTTACACCAGAGAAATTACAACTTCAGATATTGATATTTGCAAAAGTGAAAACATTAGAAAATACATAAGAAAATGGGTCGCAGTAAGGTGATTAGAAAGAAGCACTTGCGACGTCATTCAAGTGATCAAGGGAATACGGAGGATTACTTCTTGACACCCGATGAGGTGCAGGAATCGGTGCAGCGATGGTCATTCCTTTGGCGAACCACTCCGGATTCGGATTCCGAAACAGGCAGCAGCTCCACATCGACAGTGACGCAACGGGATCCATCAGCTTATGGCGACTGGCGTTTGAGGGGTGAAAAATTCAATTTCCAAACGACCGGCAGGGAAATGCTGATGAATCTAAGCAAGTTTCCCTATCCGGAGATCATCCATCCGCCCGTTTTGTTAGAGTCCAAGTTGCCCAAAACGCTGCGTGTGAATCGCCGACCCTACATCACTCACAAAATCTTCGAGCACGTAATGCCGGACATATACAATCGGGCCAAGGAGTTCATGGAGCCACCGGTGTGCGAGGGCGCCGTGGGCTATAATCCATTGTACTTTGACCCACCCATTTTGATCAAACCGCTGTGCAAGTACAGTAAGCCCCGGTATTTCTCAACCACGTGGCACAACACTAGCGACGATTCCTGGATGGATGGGCGACGTTGTGCCAAGATGCTGGTGGCACTTAATGAATCCCTGCTGGACGGCGAGAAGCTCCGAGAGCCAACGAGGTGGTCCAAGTATCTGCCATCCAGGCGCAATAAGCTGCTGGCTGGAGTTCGAAAGGAAACGAAGTGGAGTACTGGAAGGCAGCGTTCCAGGGTCAGGTTTACATTGAATTCGGAATCCGATGGGCTGGACAAGCAGGAGGAGGAGGAGGAGCAGTTGCCCTCCGATGATTTCTACGCAGAATATCTGAATGAGGAGCTGGAAACCGAGACACAGCCATCGTGGAACTCTTCATTGTCCGATGAATTCAGTCGTCCAAAGATTACGCGATCCCAGTCGGATCTTAATTTGGAATATTTAAGGACAAGTTCGCTAATAAGGCGTTGCCAAAGTTTGAGCAGTATTTATTAGTTATCTTGTAAATGTAAAGAATTTTGCGTCATTTGCCAATTACAAATTAAAAGTCCATTCAATGAGCCGCCGCCAACTGGTGAGACCCCCTATTCCGATTTCACACAATTAAAAAGACCAGCAGTTAAACGAGGAAAAAGAGCGGCAATTGTAACAGGCGGCAAGCTCATCGATCAGTTGAAATTAATAAAATACTCAATAAATGCGCTCACAAAAACGTGTGCAAACAATCGATCAATCAGCGATTTGACAGGCCCGCAAATCGCTGGGTGAGCTGGTTTCAGAATCACCGACTTGGTTTTGGCTGGGGATTGGAACTGGGGATTGGGGATTGGGAATGGGGGATTGAGGATTGGGGGATGGGGATTGGGTCTGGATGGGAGAGTTGGCTGACAGCCAGTCTGCTACCAATCTGCGAGTCGAGACTTCAAAACAATTACACAGCAACATTTCCAAGAGCCAAGAGTATCTGTGTATCTTCAAGATACACGCATACTCGTATCTTAGGGGATGAGTTTCTCAGTCTTCGAATTCGAATCCGAATCTGAATCTGAGTTGGAATCATGAAAGCATAATCGGAATCGGGCAACTGCCACCGTACGTACAACTGCTTGTTGATTCAAGCGATTAATCGATAACAAATAAAAACATTTCGACAACTACTTCCAAAGAACGCTCTCCCAGCAGCCGCAATACAGCAGTGCCAACTTCAGAACAAAAAAAAAAAAAAAAACAATTCCCTTTTGCTACAGTGAGAAAAATAACAGGTGTACATATATACCAATGTAGTCTGCATAAAGGTAACAAGTCGAGTTTGCAGCATTTCCATTTATCCATAGGTTAATGAACTAATTCCACAAAATAGATGCTATAAACTAGGCAAATAAAGCCAAAGATTTCTTGCAGTGCACCCCGCCACTGAACCAACTCCATCGGAGGCTGTCAACAACTCGACATTGTGTGTATGAGTGGCGTGGTACGCATAAATGCCATGGAAATTTTCTTTTTAATCAATTATGAGTATTAAGCCAAGGGGCCAACCTTCCATATGGGGATCGCTGGGGGAGTGGGGGGATTTCGGGTGTATTCCGCTGTATTTCATGTAGGGATTGGGGTGACTTTGGACGCCGTCTCTGTGTATCTTGTATCTCTGGTATCTTGTATCTCCGATCACCGATCATCGTTGGGGTGAGAGAGAGAGAGAGAGCTCAAATGTGAGGCGCGCGCGCGGCGGCAGCAAGATACAAATCGCAAAAATTCTTTATTGAATGCTGTAGATGCCAGAACGCTGTATATATTTTTGTATGTGTTTACCATACAAGTGTAATACCTAAGACCAAGTGGAGTGGCACTTCGAGTGTGCTTCTCCAGCTGAAGTGGTAGCCTTTGGTAGCCAGTGCTCCTCTTCCTCGAATTGGTTTGGGCATAGATTTGCAGGATCTCTTGGCGCAGATTTCCCAGCTATCGAAGCAAACTTGTAGCCAGCCGATTGTTAGAGTCTTGTAAGGTATGTGTTAAATTCTAGGGTTTAGTGGGAATGAATCCTTTAACTCTCTTAGAGGACATGAATCCTTTAACTCTCTTAGAGGACATGAATCCTTTAACTCTCTTAGAGGACATTCTCCCTGGACAGATCCAACTATAGCGTTCCATGGTTATGAAAGATACCTGTGGAGTAAGTACTTAAGGCACCTTCACCACCTTTTTTGATATTTTTCAATTGATAGTGGATGCACATAGCCGGCATCTGGCGAGGAAGCGCACCACGTCATACAAATCATAATCGGTGGCTGGTACGCGGTATACGGTACGCGGTATACGGTAGACGGTAGACAGTAGCTGCATACGCTTCAAACGGTCGACAGTTTGTCTGTCAAATTGACATTGCACGCAGCGACGCGACTGCCACGCCGGCAGAGGGTAAGTCAAGTGCCGGCAGAGGCAGCGGCAGAGGCAGAACATGTCAAAGGCTCTGCGCTTCATACACTGGCAAAAAAGAGTGACTTTTCAAAGGGTTTTCAAATATCAAGAAATATTTGTAGTTAGCTTCCAAATTTCCAAAAACAAAAGGTTAGATAAAATCATCAACAGCATTGATATTTTCTGCCAGTGCATCAATAGCTCTTTTCAAGGAGTTCTCAAACATCTAGGCACATTTATAGATAAATGGCAGAGTTTCCAAAATAAGGGTTCTATCTTAGATAAAATATTGACAACAGCCTTGATATTTTCTGGCAGTGCAGCAAGTCCTCTGGCTGGACTTGGACTTGGATTGGGCCTTGCTCTTGGTCTTAGTATTGCTCTTGGTATTGGTATTGCTCTTGGTATTGGTCTTGGTATTGCTCTTGGTATTGCTCTTGGTATTGGTCTTGGTCTGGGTCTTGGTTGTGGATTCGGATTCGGAATCGCACCCAGTCTGAGTTCCATTCCGGGCGTAGGCCGCTTGACTGACTGACGGACTTGGCTGTTGGCTTCTGTTTGCGGCGCTGACTCAGCTGAATCTGCACCTGAATCCCCCAGTTCGAGATCTGACTCTGACTCTGACTCTGAGTCCGAATCTGAGCTTCAGTCTGAGCTTCAGCCTGAGCCTGAACCTCAAGCCAAATGCCAAAAGCCTGAAGATAATGTAGTCGAGGCGAAGGCCTCCAACTGAAGCCGATGATTTTCCGCTTGGTTTGGCTTCGCCTGGCAACCTGTTGGCAACTCATTAAATAATGCCGATGACTGGACAAATTCGTATTATGCTTGTTTTATTTATTTATTTTTATTTTTTATTTTTATTTGCATTTTTTTTTTTGTGGTGATTAAACAAGCTCGCAGCGTAATCCTTGCTGTGCAGTGGAATTGCATTTGACTGGGGAGTGCGGAACGTTGGCGTTATAATTCTACCATTCCACCATTCGAGCAGCCCACCTCCATTTGGGGGTCTCTCCTCCTTGGCCCCGATCTCCTCCAGCTGACAGTTCTCCTTGTGGCGAGGTTGCTTCTGGTTCCTTCTGTTGCCTTCTGCTTCCTTCTGTTCCTGTGTATTTGTGTATTTGTGTGCCAAAGTGACACTTGTACAGATTTTCTTAATGCGCCAAAGTGCCACTTGTCGTCTGTTGACGCTCCTCGTCCTCCGTCCTCCGTTCTGCGTCCTCCGTTTTCCTGCTCCCCAGAAGTCCCAGTATCCGCACTGAAAATCCCAGAACGCCAGAGATCGAAGCCGTTTTGTACGTGTCTTGGCAGTGAAATTTTGTGAAATCAGCGCTAAAGCTAAATGCTAAAGCGAAGACAAGTTAGCTGGGAATCCTCAAGAACTTGTCCGTCGCCCGAGCACAATTCTAATTGCTGGCCAACGCACAATTTGTCACATGCCAAATTAATAAACGACTTGGCCAACATGCACCTTTGCCTTCGCAGTTCGAACCTACACCAACCCAAAAACGGTAGCTGATTTTGGCTTGAAGCTTCAAGTTGGCACAATCGGTCCTTTGATTGAGTGGATGAGTTGTCGGTGAAGCTGTGTGGGTTTCAATGGAGCGTGAGTTTCAATGGAGTTGGGGCAGAAGTAGTTTTTCTGGGCAAAGCAGCTTTCGCACTTCAGATGTGTGAGGTCTTCAAGGTGGCTGTGGTGCATATATACTTTCTTTAAGAAGTTTGCTTACTAAAACTGTGATTTTCAAAACAAGAGCTAACCTACAACGTTAGCAAAGAAATATATAGGAATTGAAGCTCTTTGAGGTCTCCATTAAAGAGGAAACCATTTATTTACTTAACCTCGAGCGTCGCCATTGTCGGTAATTACCTTCCTCCAATCGCCGAACATTTAATAAATCTCAAAGGGGCGTTCTTCACTTCCAGCCACCTAGCTTAACTTACTCTTAATTGCAACTAGTTGTTGTGATTACTATAGGCATATGTGAACGGGTATGATCAAATTTGTAGTTTACTTAAAATTCATTCCATATTTGTATTTATCAACTGCATAGTCTAGATTCTTTGAGTAATTTTACCAGCAAAGTGCTTAAAAACTTAAAGTACTATGATTGAAAAGCTATGGTATCTTGTAGTCGGGTTTCTGGGTATCTCAAGGATAGCCACTTGTTGCTGCTGGCTGCTTGATTTTGTTGTAATACTGGCCAGTGCCCCGGGGCAGTCTTTATTTTCTTGGTTTTTGCCCCTTGTTGTTTTTCCCTCTCTGGTTGAGGCTGCCACTTAATTTATTTGTCACCGAACCGAAGCGCAAATGAAGTTCGAAAAAAGCAAGCGAGCGACATGCAAAGGCATCCAAGAAAAGTCAACATAACCAGCGACCACGGAATCGTTTGAAATAATACGAGTGGGGAGTGGAAAAACGCAGGCAGCAGCAGCAGCAGCAGCAGCAAAAAAAAACTGAAGAAATAATTACAAATTAAAATGAAACACGGAATGGGACAGACATTCAGACGGACACACACACATGAGGAAGAGCCGGGCTTTGAGATCATATGTATATATGTACAATAGAGGGGGGGACTTTGAGTTTTACCAACTTTATAAATAGCTGCGTTGACGACGCCGCTGGCCACGCATGCGCAAAGATTTGTCATAATTGATAAACGACAACAGCAACATTCGACTCTCGAGAGACTCCTCCATTCAAACACGGCAAACACGGCAAATAAAACAAAAGTAGTCTTTACAGCAAAATGACAAGACAGCCATCGAAGTGGGCACTTTTTTTTCATTTAAGGGTGGACCACGGCGATCTCAGTTGCCTTGCCAGTGACAGTGACTGTGACAGTGACTGTGACAGTGACTTAGACTGCGATCACGCCTCGATGAACATACAAATCGAAGCTACTGCATATTAGCTCATTAGGTTGAGAAAGAGCTTAAGAAATTGCCAGCTAATTCCTATATATAAAGTATCTCGTTTGCCAAAAGGATATACACTATAGCTATATACCAGAAATTTGCCTAACTACTAGAATAAATTACTGTGTAAATCGCAAATACCCAATCCACAATCCCCAATCGATCTTCGCACAGATGCCCCGCCAGATATTCAGATATCCAGATACTTTCAGCAGCTGCCAGACATAAAATCCGAATCGCAGACACAGGTGACGATGACAATGACAATGACAACTTCAGCACCCGATTCAGCTGGAATCACAGCTTTAACTGCAACTTCAACTTCAACTTCAACTTCATGTTGAACGATGACGCCAAATTGGCAACGCGTTTCTGTGTTTCTGTTTCTGTTTCTGTCTTTTTTATTTATTTTTTTTGTTGTGCCCCGTTTTTGTGGACCGAACGTGAGAACCAATTGCTATGTATGGTCATTACAAGCCGACCAGTTCAGCTGAAGGTCCGTTTGTTGGCCAGAGCGAGAGATATAACCCATAAATATTTTAATGATGATTACATTTTAAAAACAACGAGCGAGCTGCAATGGCATCACGAAATCGAATGAGAGAAATCACGGCCCTGCCTGATGGGTATACCGATTGGAATCGTCATCGGGATCGGGATTGGGATCGGGATCGGGGAATCCGGGGAATTGAGGAATCAGAGATCGAGGATCCCAGTATACCAGTATCCCAGTATCCCAGTGTCCGTGTATCCATGTATCCCAGTATCCCACTGATGATGAGCTACTAACCCGGCACTGACGACATTTTTCGAATTACATTGACAGGCGGGGACGGGACTAAAAGCGATAATTATTGCCAACTTGGCGGCGCTGTAAGTGTTGGCGATCGTGTTTCGCGGCAGCGTTTGTTGCAGCTGTTTGCCGCACCGATTCCCAACCCATCCCAACTCCAGCTCCAATCCATCCCAACTCCAGCTCCAATCCCAATCCCAATCCCTGGTACGCCCCTGGTATCCACAACATAACCCTCTGCCTGATCGACGGCGTCTTGCCAATGTAATTTCAATAATTTTATCTGCCGCCGCTCGCGTCTGCCGTGATTCGATTGGCGAGCGGTGACAGATCAAAGCCCCTGCTTGCTACACTGAGAGAAAAATTGCTTTGAAGCATAAATGTTTTAAAAACCAAAGCTACAATGTTTATTCACCAAGCTGTTGAATCAACTGAGATAGTATCTTATCACTTCATCCATCATCCTGTATTAAAATTGATACATAGTGGGGCTGCATTTTCGCTCAGTGCTGGCACGTCGGCAAAGATCTGTGATCGGCGTTCACAAGGCAGCAGGCGATGGGTGGAGCTGCTCGATTCGACTGCTTTTGGAGCTGCCTGCTCCAGATGTTTAGCTGCACTTTGGCGGCTCGATGAGGAGTTCCTGCGATCGCAATCACATCCAGGTTCAGGTTCAGCTTCACCTTCAGCTTCAGCTTCAAGTTCAGACTCTGGCTTGAAGCTTGAGGTTGCGATTCACTTTGAGGCTGCAGCAGAGGTCCCAGTTTCAAAGGCTTAGCAATGTGCAATCATCAACATCAGAGCAAGCGTCATCAGCCGACCACTGCCAATTACTCGGCAGCATTGTTGACATGCCTTTTGCCATTTGCATCGTTTTCGTATTGATTTGTTTAACTCTCCGCGTTTTTTGGGCTTCCAAACCGAGCTGATTCGCTGCCCCATGCCCCATACACTGCATTTTTCTCCCACGGCCCAAAAAGCGTGTGAATGGCCCAAAAGGCCGCATGAACAACAATCAACAATCAACAGTTCAGTTCAATGTGCCCATCAAAATATGTCAAAAATCTATCGCAGGGCGAGAATCGATCGGAGATTCTTTCATACAGAAATCAGTTGCATTCCTAAGCGTTCTGTAGGTCAGTTATCGACCTAGTTTACGTGTTGTGCACAGGTAGTTATTGGCTTCTTAAATGGGAGTAAGGCGTTGCTTTAAGTGCACTTTTTCAGTTATTAATAAATAATATTTCCAGCTATAAAAATATAAGAGTTTTCTGTTTTGTTCTACAAATTGTAAGTAATATATTACGAGCTGTTTAATATTTATTTTTTATATTTACTATAAGCAAAACCAGCTATTTGACATGTTTATTAACTGAACAAGAAGCAAAAAATTCCCAATGACAAAAAGCAAAGCAATCGCTCTGCGATCGGTTAGATCCACTTTTGGGGCAATTAAAATTCGATTGAAATCGCCACGAGGTGAACATGTTAATGAAAGATCGCCACGCCTGTTACCACAATCACACACATTTTTCCCACACCAATTGGCAATCGAATGGGGATTTCAGTGACTTGGTGATTTGCTGACAAGGGGAGTACCAAAAAATAAATAAAACACCGATTTATCGGCTTCCCGAGTTCACTCTTCAAACTCTTCAAACAAAAAAGCGCAGCGCAGTCGCATTTCATTTGGGATTCCGTGAGCGTTTCGGTTCAAACATAAAATAAATAAAAATCAGTACAATTCGAAGAGCTGTTGTCGCCTTTGAGCTTTTGCGACAATCACTCACGTTGCCATTTGGCGGTTCCGTCTCAGGTCCCCCCCCTCCCCTCTATAGCCCCCTTGGCACCCCCCTTTGCTCCACCCCTGTGTCCACACCCTTTCCCCAAGCGTTCAATCATCGGCGATTGCCTTTGAGGCCCGGCTTCATTCGCTGAACGTTCTGCGTATTGAAATGAAATTTGTGTCGCTCGACACGATGACTTATTCAATTATTCGATACGATGCCCCACGTGATTGAATTATTGAACTAAGTTCGAGTTCACGTGCCATGTGATTTCTTCAAGCTTAATATAGTTGCCTATTTGCTTGCAAATATACTTTAAAATTTCTTCAAGCTTAAAATAGTTGCCTATTTCCCTGCAAATATATCTTAAAATATTCTTTAAACTTAATACAGATGCCTATTTGCTGGCAAATATATCTTAAAATATTCGTAAAGCTTAATATAGTTGCCTATTTGCTTGCAAATATATTTTAAAATTTCTTAAAGCTTAATTCAGATGCCTATTTTCTTGCAAATATATCTTAAAATATTCTTTAAACTTAATACAGATGCCTATTTCCTTGCAAATATATCTTAAAATATTCTTAAAGTTTAATATAGTTGCCTATTTCCTTGCAAATATATTTTAAAATTTCTTAAAGCTCAAATAGTTGCCTATTTGCTTCAAATATACTTTAAAATTTCTTCAAGCTTAATATAGTTGCCTCTTTGCTTGCAAATATATCTTAAAATATTCTTAAAACTTAATACAGATGCCTATTTGCTTGCAATTATATTTTAAACTATTAAAGCTTAATATAGTTGTATAGTATAGTATATAGTATATAGTTGTAGTATATCTTAAAATATTCTTAAAGCTTAATTCAGTTGCCTATTTACTTGCGAATATACCTCAAAATAGATGTGTACAGTTTTCTTAGCTTTTAACAAGTAGATAAACTTTTAATAAGTTTTTAATCACACAATTAAGAGTTAATTCGATATTTCATATCCATATTTTCTCGGTAAACTGAGATATTAGCTTGGATTTGGCAGCAATTTTCGCATCTGACTGCGTTTGTGTGCTAATATCCTGAACAGGTGTCTTTCGCAATCGTTCGCTTATCCTTGCGATACTTTTATCCCCATCTCCAGATTGTTTTTCCGCAGGACCGCCTCGTACGATTCGTAGGTAATCCTCTAGGCTCAAGGACCTGCGAGTCTGAACCGATTCCAAGTTGGTGTCATTGGTGTTGAGACTCGCCAGGAATTCGGCAATGGTGGCGTAGTGAACGCCATTGCGCCGACATCGACTGTATTCCAAGTCCCGATCACTGCTGCTCTTCCGGATCTGATCTCCGTCCATTGTGATGACTTTATGACTTTATGACTGTACGATTTACTTGAAACGAATAATTTGGCAGTGCTTTAAAGTAATTTTTGTGAGCGCTTCACTGGCAGCAATATAGTTATATACAACGTGGCCAACTTTGTCAAGAAACATATACTATTTTATTGGAAATAAAACTAAATGTTGACTTAAAGCTTGTATTGCTGCAATAACTAACTTGATATGTAATGTGCAAATAATAGAATGTTTCTGTGACTTTTAGACGCAAATTAATTTAAAGCAATAAACATGTGGCTTTTCCTTTTCGGATAAAAAATTCCAAGGGGAAAAGAAAGCCCCCCTCTCATTTGACAGCTCATTTTGCATAATTGTGCGACGCGACGGGCGGCGCATACAAATCGATTATTGAACTGAATTCCTGATATATATATTTTTTATGGTTTGATTTATGATCGCCATGCAGTTGTCAGTCAGTCAGTCAGTTTGTCAGCCAGTCAGTTTGTCAGCCAGTCAGTTTGTGAGGCAGTCGAAGGGTGAAGCAGCACTCAGTTCTTTAACGATTGAGCATCAAAAATGCTAATTGAGCTGTTTATCGATTTGTCAACAACAATAACCCGCAAACAAAGTCGAACAATGGCCACATCAGCGGCGAGAATGTCATTTGTTCATTGTTGCTCGTTTTTGATGGGGCTTTTGGGACCAACCTCCCCTTCCACCCCTCTCAAGTGGACCCCCCCCACTCTCCTCATGTGCTCCATGGAGTTTTATTGACTATTAAAATTGTGTCAAAATGTGTTTGAAATTTTTTATTGTTAATTATACGCGACGGGCGTAATGTGGAACCAATAAACAATATCGCCCTGGCAATTGAAATTCGGTATTAATCGTTTGTTATTTTCTTTCCTTCTTTTTTTTTTTTTGTTTTTATTTTTGGGCTTTTGTTGTTGTTTTGCTTTGGAGAAATACTGGGAATTAATTTGCCGAACTAATTAAAGTATGAGGCAGGCAAGCATGAAACCGAAACAGAAACAGAAACCGAAACCGAAACTGAAATCAAATCAAAATCGAATTCGAAAAACACTCAAATGAATAGACAGGCGGATCGGACAAGCCGACAAGTTGTAGTCCCACATCCAGGTGCTGGGCACTACACTGAGAAAAATAACAAAGTCAAATAAGATGGTTATTTGTAAATTATTGAAAGATAATTCCATAATTAGCTAATTTCTAATTATTTATAAAATACAGCTTCTTCTAAGATAATAGAGTAAGTAGCTAAAGTAATTTCCGCTAATTAATATATATTAAAATATATTAAAATAAAAAAATAAGATTTTTAGCAGTGCAGCAGCAAATTCAAAAGCAAGCTTTGGCTGAAGTTTGAATAATGAGCCCTGAAGATAGAGCCCGTGGCAAATACCGATTTCACTGACCGCCCTGAGTGAACCGACAGAATGAGAATACTGACTGAGTGACTGACTGAATGACTGACTGAATGACTGACTGAATGACTGACTGAGCGAATGACTGAGCGAATGACTAACTGAGTGACAGAACCGCAAAAGAGATCGCGGGGGGCTGGCCAGGCGGATCCTGACTGACATTTGATTATTGGCTTCCAATTTGCTGCAGCTCTCGCTTTGTTTTTATTTTCCATTCAAGCGCAAATTGCGTGCCTGGCAATTTGCAAAAATCCAACAAAAAAAATAAAACAAAAAATAACAAAAAAAAGGAGCATATACATATGTATGTATAGCCAGGTATATCCAGGTGACGGAGCAACAGAGAAGGAGCGATCAGCGAACAGAAGTCAAATTGTGGCCAACATGGAAATTAATGGAGCAATGGAGCGGCGGCGATCGAAATAAAAAAAATAAAAAAACCAAGAAAAAAAGGCGAAAAATCGGTGATGGAGATGGAGATCACGGCTGCTGTTGCTGCTGTTGCTGCTCCTACTTTTGCAGCAAAATCGGCGGCAGGAAAGGAGTTATTAAGACAGAAAGGGATGGCCAGAGGTTGCCACCAGGGTCTCTACCTTTGGTTTTGCTCTTATTTTGCGCTCTGTTTTCCATTTAATGAAGGCAGTTCGATCGATTTGGCTGGCTGCGAATCGTGGCAGCCCCACCTCCTCCTCCTCAGCCTCAGCCCGAACCCAATTTCCAGTTCCAGTTGCAGATTCGATTTTCAGCGATGGCACCTTACTGTTCAATTTATTCAGCTAAATCACACATATTAAGCATATAAAAGAGTTTATTTCACAATTGATATTTTTGCATAGATATTGCAACAAGTGATTAACAAAGAAATGGCACAGTTATAGTTTTATATGTTTCATTATTTCAGTTTGAAATGTTTCGTGTCACGTTGCCGTCGTTGAAATCGGCCAATTCAGCGACCAGTCCTCGGCACAATTTTAGTCGGTAGTTGTTGGTAGTTGGTAGTTGTTGCTGCCGTGGCTGCTGTTGGCCAGGCCAAAAGAGCCAAAACCAAAAAAAAAAAAAAAAAGGCTATAAGCGCCCAGGGTCCAACCAAACTGAACCAAACCGAACCGAACTGAACCAGCGTTTTCGATCTGTCTGTCAGTCAGCTGCCATTTTTGCTTGGCTCGAGACTCCAGACTCGAGATTCAAGATTCGCGAGACTGAAGACTACTCTGCAGCTGAAGAAGCTGAAGAAGCTGAATGAGTGAAACTGGGGGGGATCTGGCCAAGAAATCAGCCAACCAAGTCGACGAACCAATTGATTGACATTGCCCACAACGCCCTTTTGCCAACTTGGGGCGGTCGTTCCAAATGCTCCCAAATCAGTCTGTCTGTCCGCTCAGTTTGTCCGCTCAGCTTGTCCGCTTTTGTGGCCAACTGTACCGGAAATGTGTGAAAATGCAAAGAGCCATGAATGAATCGCTTAGTTGGCCGGCCAGTCAGTTAGTTAGTTAGACTTCTGTTGAATTATTATGCCCCCGACCAACTACTAATTATACAACAATAATTAATTAAGCCAAGAAGACGAAAAAACAACCAACAAAAAAACAGAAAAATACAGAAAAAAATACAGGCAACAAAACCAGTTGGCCCAAAGCCGAAGTTCATTCAAGAAAAGCTACGGCTGACAATGACAAAAAACAGTTAGCAACCGTCGTTGAGCGGTCAAAGCCGTGTAATTATGAAATTCAAAGAAATGAAGCATTAAACCGAACCATCTCGAAACAAACGAGAAATATGATATATGAAAAGAAAAAAAACACAAATGTTCATAACTAAATTAGCATGGAGCCACCGCCCATTGATAACTCCACTTTGGCTTGGATTTGTTTTACTTCTTTTTTTTTTTGGTTTCTGTGTCTGTGGTTGACAAATTAATAACATACGAAACTAAACCCTTTTTGAAGTGAACCGAGCAGCGCTATAGAGAGTTAGTGCTATAAAAAGCATACTTTGATTGCCACAGCCGAAAACTACGCTTTTCTCACCATTCACTTTACGATTATTTTTACAACTGCGATTATGATAACTTAAGACGCCTTTTTAACAATTTCCAACGAAAATTTCAAACGCGGCAATTAATTTATAGACATTAAACTGAGAGTTATGTCTCTATGCATCCCATGTTAGCTGAGCTCAATGGAAAGTCGTGACAAAATGCGCAGGGCGTTTGAGTTTCAGGAAACTACTAAATACGCACCAAAATTATAAGTCTAAACTATTAGGTTCGTTTAAAAATTAATGTGTTAGGTGCTAGTTATTATCTTATCTGAATTTATAGCTAATTCCCTCTGTTCTCCCTTTAAATCCCATAAGATCTTGGCGAATCAGTTCCAGCAATTTTCCGCGGACAGCGATGTTTGCTGCAACAATTAGTACAACTACTGACACTTTCCTTGGATTTTCGCAGCACTTGCAGTTCGGTTCTCATCGCTTCAATCGAGAAGATTTCCCATTTTCGCATTTACCATTTACCATTTACCATTTTCCCATGCGGTTCGCAATGCCCGAGACGTGTACACATTTCTAATTAAATTTTCAAAGTTGCTTTTCCATTCTGCGCGATTTTTGATTGACATTTTACATTAAATGCTCTGCACCCAGAGCTCGCGGAAAGTGGCCACGGCGGACGGGCAACGTTGAAATTGATCAATTTCACATAATTTCAAGGCAAGTCGGACGCGGTAATGCAAATCCGACAGATGCGACTCTGCAACTCGCTCTACTCGCGACTGTTAGAACATCTTAGATCGCTGTTCTTTTTTCTTCTTTTTTTTTATACTTTTTTTATATTCCTTCCCCTTTGGTTGGGGATGTGTGGATGTGGATTGGATTGGATTGGATTGGATGTGGTGGAGGAAGCTGGACTGGACCTGGCTTATGATTGACAACGACTGGATTGAGCAGCGCTGTAAGCCCAGTCTCCATCCCAATCCCGAACCCAATCCCAATCCCAAACCCAAACCCAAAGCCAAGTGAAACCAAACCAAAACCTAACCAAACAGATCTGAACCGAACGGAACGGAAAACCGAACCCTGGCGATCCGCGAATCCCTGACAGCTCGACGGCCTTTGGGCGATTTAAACGTTTCGGTTTCCTCCCTCACCGCTCCTCTCACAAACACTCAAAAAAAAATTGTTAGATGGAAACTAAAATGATTTCTATTTTAAATTGATTATGCAAACGTATTATATAATATCATTTCATTTATAGCACCTTATCCCGTATGAGTAAATAATCAATTTAAAATATAAATCATTTTTGTTTGACAACAAACTGTATATGTAATGCACAAAACTGTTTAAGAAATATTTAAACAAACTATATATGTAGATAATTCATAAAATTGTGAAAGAAATACTGAAACAAACTATATATGAATGAAAGAAATATTTTAACAAACTATATATATAATGCAAATATTTAAACAAACTATATATGTAAATAATTCATAAAAGTGTGAAAGAAATACTGAAACAAACTATATATAATTCATAAAAGTGTGCAAGAAATATTTAAACAAACTATATATATAATGCAAATATTTAAAATATTTAAACAAACTATGTATATCTATGATGCATAAACTTGTTACAGAAATATGAAAACAAACTATACAGATATAGCATTAATCTGTTAACTTAATATTAATGCAAACCATATAGATATAGACACATAAAACTGCTCAATTTGCCTAGATTTGTTTGCAGTGCACTGCAGCTCACCTGAGCCAGCCCCCACACCCCTCGCCTTTTAATTGCTCGCCGTCTGCTGGATTTCTTCAACTTCTTTTACAATTCTCATTGATCTTTTTTCGAATGTGCGCAACTGTCGGATTTTGTGAGCTGTCAGTGGCTCTCTCTGCCGTGGAGACCGTGCTGCCCCTCTTTGGCTCCCAGTCTCCTCCTGCTTAAGCCTCCCCCCCCCCCCTCCCCCCCCTTCCCCTTGTCTCGTTCTAACCACCCGTTTAACCCCTCTGTGCCCCCTGTGCTCTGGATGTGTGTGTCTGTGGCGTGGCATATCTTTGATTTGCTAATTAACGGTTTGTCGGTTCAGTTTGACATTTGAACATGAGTTCTTGACATTTCTTTTCTCTCTCCGCCGATTTGTTTGGATGTGTCAAGGGGTTAAGGGGGCCTCTTGTGTGGCAGGGGGCACGGGGACGGGTTAAGGCTCTTGGCAACTGAATTTTTATTTGAGGCCGCCTATTGATTTGATTCTGACCTTGGATTGGACAGCAAACGAACTATCATTTTAACTATCATTTTATCATATATATACATAAAATAAAAATAAAATAAAATTATATAAAATTACTACAAAATGCCCTTTCCACTGCCAAATTCCCACCGATTCCGAGTACAAGTCACCGTTGCCACAAATTGATGGCCAGTTGGGATTTCGGACGCGGCATAACATTGTTAACACCTTGACTTTCCCCATCCCGCCGGCCGCTTAATATTAATGATGATGTGGTGTTGATGTTAAGTGCAGTTTAATAAATGAATTGTCTCCCATTCCAGCCTCCGCCGAATTTGCAACATTTGCAGCATTTGCAGCATTTGCAGCATTTGCAGCACATTTGCAGCATGCAAAGAAGTGTTTTCCAGAGGACGAGCATTTCCCGTTGCCCCAAAGGCAGCTCGTAATCCATCAGCGGATTTCGTTTGGGTTTCGTTTGCCATTGCATTTGCATGAGCTCGCAGCGCGAAAAATATTCCAATGGGTGCACTCGAAGAAATGCAAACATTTAATCACACTACAATTGACTCAAATGCACTCTTTAAGTGTGCTGTAATTAGCTAATGATTAGTTAACCAAGCCAATCAATACCCTCTAGTGGCTAAGTCATCTTTGCATGGATATGTTGTTCATCAGGGCTTTGTTTCACTGTGCTGGCGATCATTTGTCTAATTTCCCTCCCTTTGGCTCCACTGGTGCAGCTCATCGCCAGGGCAAGCCTATTTCTTACAACTTCTTCAAACAACTGCAACAACTGGTGTATCATAAACAACAACAGCCAAATCGCAATGTTGCTCTTGCACTTGCAACCTGCAACTAGCAACTAGCAACTAGCAACCAGCAACCAGCAACTTGCAACTTGCGATGCAGCAACAACAGCAACAGCAACAATAGCAGCAACAACTACAAGTTCCTCTGGGGAACCTTTGTGGAAAAGTGTTTTGGAATCTCTCCGCCGTTTCGGTTGCTAACGTCTAACAAGCCAAAGAAAAATGGGCCCAACGCCAACTTTTGGCTAAAGCGCAAACACATTAAAAATTGCTCCTTCTTCGTCTTCGTCTTATTTCTTTGCAACTGCCTTAGATTGTTGCTGTCGCTATTGGTGTTTGGCAAAATACTCTAAGAAATGGAGTAAGTTGTATAGTAACCAACATATTATTATTAATTTTATTCTTAATAATTTTTTACAATTTTAAGTGCGTGGTTTTGCTGATGATTAATAATTTTCTATAGGAAAAACCTACCACAATCAACTGCTTTATTTAATGAATCGCTTTCTAATCTGATTGGAAAAACTGCTTTAATGGATTATAAAAGAATTATTTTCAACGAGAATAAACTGCCACAATGAACTGCTTTACTTTAATGAATTGCTGTCAAATCTGATTGGCAGAACTGCTTCAATTGCACTGAACTGCTTGACAGCTGGTCCAATTGGAGTGTTTTACCCATTAATTATAAAAAACCAACTAGAACATTTCGAATGCGTAGTGTATTTAATTTTCGAACTTTGTTAACTTTTTTTCCAGTAACCATTGTATTTTGGCCTGAGGCCTCAAATGCACTTTGCGAAAAAAGCATTTCCTCCAAACTTGTCTCGATTTTTGCTGCTTGCCCCGCGGCGATTTTAGTGCGAAATAGCTCTCTTTGTGCGAGTTCGCAAGCAGTGCGATACACTGAGAACATTTCGCTGCTCTTTCTCTTCCCAAACCACTCGAATTTGAGCATTAACAAAGTGCTTGCCAATGCAGTTTATACATAAAGATCGTAATATAATAAATTGTTTTCTTATACCAAAGAAGAGGAAACTCTTCCGCATAACTACAAGTATTTTTCACAGTGCATTTTGGTAGTTTGCTGGCGCAGCAACAATTTGCAGTCTGGCCATGCGATTTATCTTTGGGCTGGCAAGTTAATGTGGCAATTGTATGCTAAGCAGCAAATGCAATCGTTTTTTTTTCTATATATATATATATCTTTTTTTTTTTTGGATGGAAGGAAGGGTCGTGAGCGAGGAGGTGGGGCCTTCAAAAAGGGGGCGGGGCTGGGGCAACGGTTTTCATGAATGAATTAGTCGGTGGGCAAAGTTTGGCTCTCGGTGGCGAAAGGGCAACAACTCAATTTACAGTTGTTATATTTGCTGGCCTTTTTTTTTTTTTTTTGCCAGTTCCTGGTGATTTTTCTTCTTTTCTAATGTGTTTTTTTTTATTATTATTTTTGTGGCTGGATTTCCTTTGACCAAAGCGAAATTCCATTGCCCACGGGTCGGCCATTTTTGCGCTGGAAAATTGCCGAAGAAAAATGCAGAAGAATACGCATTCTTCTTCTCGTGGGACATCTCATGGGTGTGATTTTAATTTCATACACAAATGAACGCGAATCGAGAGATACACCACCAACAACACCACCACCAAAAAGCACCAACAACAAATAGAAGAAAAAAAAAAGAGAGCAGCAATAACTCCCACGAAGATTAATAACATAGAGGCGCACACACTCGTAAATAAATAACAAAACAAGAAATACTAAATGCACAAAAAATGAACAATAAGCGCGGGGGGGGTGGGGGGCGAAAATGAAATTTATGCATAATGCCGAAAAGCGCGCAGGCGAATGGCCCATCAAAAAAGCGGCAAATAAAAGGCAAAACTGAAGAGGAATACTCAAAATGAAAAAAAAAAAAAAGAAAATGCAAGAAAAAAAAAAAGAAACAGAACAAGAAAATTCCAAACTAGGAAGAGCAATTGGATGAATTGATGGGTGGCTCTATGTGCTGGTGGGTGGGGTTTTCCACATCCACTGCCATTTCCACTCCCTGTGCTTCTCCTGTTATGAGCACTTGATTTCTGAGACGTGGCTGAAAGTTAAAAACGAATCCTATATGCCCTGCGTTGTGACGAAGGTGTCTGCAAGTATGCAACACTTTTGCAGCTGCTCAATGAGTTGTTGCCATGAGTTATTGCTCATTTTGTTGGCCCCTTGATATTCACATATTTATATTTAGTAACCCAAGTCACTTTCCTTAGCATATCGTCACTAACCAAAACATCAGCAACTTTTCAGTGAAATCTGTCGCCTTGATCCCAGTGAAATATACCCAAATGGGCAAATGGGCCACATCCTTGCTCGTACATCAAGGATCAATGGCACGTAGCAGCACTAAAGTTATTAAAGCCATAAGACACACAGCCAGGCGGACGGGCGCCCGCAATCCAATCTCAATGCCCAACCAGCCAGGCGTCCATATGCAAAAAAAAGCAAAAAAAAAGCAAAAAAAATACAGAAATATCTTATATATTCGTATGTAAAGATGTACGTGCATACGTATTTTGCATATACGTACAGATAAATTTATTATAGATGTGTGTGTGTGTGTGCGGCTGTGAGTTTGTGTTTTTTGTGAGCGATACATTTTGACGCACCCCCTCTAGAAAACCACCTCTCCCCCCCTGTCGACAACTAAACGGAGCTACACGACTTTAAACCCATCAAACCATTAACAACAACAACAATAGGACGGGGACAGCTCTGCCATCTACACGTGCACTGGGAGAAACTATAAGCTAATAGCACAGAACAGCAACACTGAATAATTACAGTTAGAACAGAGATTTTTTATAAAATGTTTGGAGAATGTAACTTGTATATGCAACTTTATCTTTTTTTTTTAATATTATTACTCATATTTCTTTTCTGTGTAAAAACGCCATCCCTTCCCCAGCATGTGAGTACAAATTTGCGTATGAGTCAACGGCAGCGACGTTTATCTTGCAACCACCACCCATCAGAAAGCACAGGTATGCACCCCTGCCACGCCCCCAGTTTTCAGTATTCAGTCACCCATTCCGCCCACTTGATATGTATCGCCGTTGTCGTCTACAGTTATAAAATATATATGAGTGGGGGCGACAAGGGGCAAACGCTTGGCTCAAGAAAAATCGACATGGCAAACGTGTCGGAAACGTGTCGCAAATTTGTCCGTCGAACGTCGAGCGGAATCGGAATGGCAACGCGTTTGCCCACTTTCCGGGATTACGGAGCGGTCCATTACGGACTTGTACTTCTATATAAACTTACGTAAACCAGGCATCAAAAAAAAAAACACAAAAAATAAATGAAGAAAAAGCAAGCAAAAAAAGTCCTGGTTTTGGTAACAGTTTGCCTTGGCTTTGTTTTAGAATAGTTCTGGTTTATTGCATGATTCTTAGTTCGACTCACTTTTCGAAAGTAGTTTAATGGAATTTCAAAAATTACCAGTTACCAATTACCAGCATCTGCAAGTGTGTTATTCAATTAAAACGCATATATACATATATATACATATATATACCGGTTTTACTGCTGAAATTAATGTGGTTCTGCTTAAACGTTCCCGGGATTTAGGATTCTATATTCGGGATTCAGGATTCAGGATTCAGCATTCAGGCTTTAGCATTCAGGATTCAGGATACAGCATTCAGGATTCAGGCTTTAGCATTCAGGATTCAGGATACAGCATTCAGGACTCAGCCTGCACACAACGATGAGAGCTGGTGCTATCCGCACATTAACGCCCGTAACGTAATTAAACAAAAATAATGGTCTCAATAATCAAGGCAGTGCCATTAAAGCCAGCTATGCAGCTACCCCTTTCAATTTTGGGCCTTGCCTTTTTTCCGGACTCCACTGATTATTTGCTCTTAAGTTCCAGTTCCAACCCCCTTTTTTAGATTTACACACATGGAGATTTATGGTCGGGATGGGAGGCCATCCATGTACGCTCCACATTCTGTATCAAAAATCAATTAATGGCAATAATTTTAAAATTAAAACAATTCTGTGCGCCGTACCGCCAACATGTGTGAAATTTAATGACTTTGAAGATATTTATGGAATTAGACCAAGTCTTGGGCCCAAAGCCTTTCTGCCATTTCGTTCGCAATTATCGAGTATATTGCGTAGCCGCCCCTCTGCCCCTCCCCCGCTCCTCCCCCGCCCCCTACTACCGAATCGTATCTGAAATGGTCGCCTTTTTGTTGTAATTAGATGAGCAGCAGCAGCGCAAGGGTTTAATTACATTTTGAATAGGAAATTTATGAAACAAGTTTCGGTTCGGCTCAGTTTTTGGGTTCAGCTCTGTTTTCGTTTCAGTATCGTTTTCTTTCTTTTTTTTTTTGGTCCTGCAGCTGAAGTTTTCCACAGGACAAGTCATTGTCGGCATGTGTGTCCCATTGTCGCCATTCGCATGTATTTAAATACATATATATTTGAATATATGTACCATATATCTATCTACTCTTGTGGACTTCATCTTCATCTGTGTCGCCATCGATCCGCACCCTGCTCCCCTCTTCTCCCCTTGGATTTCCTCTCCTTTTGGCGTCTGCCTGGGCTATTATCCTTGCCCTTGGGCAGCAGACTGCGGAAAAATCTTTGTTTCATGTTCGAGGTAAGGTAAATATTTATAATTAGTGCGGAAAAGACTGCTCTTAGCATAAGATCTTTTGCAAAAATATTTTACATTCGCTTTAGTTTTATACACTAAAATAAAATAGCAAATAATGCAACTTCAACCAATTGTTAGCATTTATAATTTGATTTTTCACAAATAAACAAACAAAATATCGAAACGGCCACAGGCGGGATCGGTTTTCCGCAATATTTTCCACCCGATTTCCTGCATTTTCGCAACCCTAAGCTGAAAGACAAAAGTTAATGGCATACACACATATGTGTATATGTATATATATATATCTATATATTTTTGATAGATATAATTACAAGCAAATATGCCGCTAACGCTGAAAATTCGCCTCAAATTGAGTTTCGCCATGGGTTTCGGGGGTTTTGTGCAGATTCGGTTTCAGTTTTGCCCGTCGAATGTTGTTCAATTAACGTGGCTGCGTTGTTTTTGTTTTGGTTTGTCTGTCGGCGTACCCCGCACCCCGCTCCACTCACCCCTCTTCCTGCACATGGCAAAATTGGCAGCAAAATGACAACCGCGAGCGTTTTCCGCCGACTGCAAAATGTGGCGGTGTGCGGTGCGCGATGTGCGGCATCAACATGTTGCACAAATATAAACATAAATCAATTAACATTTTTCGACCATGCCAGTGAACTACTCGGTTTTTCGGCTACCCCATCGAGTCCTTTCCTTTCTGGTCCTTGTGCCTGCAAATGCCGCGGATATGTGGTGGCCAAATTTTTTGCCAATTCGCCGGCGGCGCGAATTTACCGAATCGGTAATTTACAACAGCCGATGTCTGTGTGTGTGTGGTTGTGTGTGTGTGTGTGTAAGCAGGGAATTCCCCCAAATTTCGGAGGTGCCTACTTTTCGGCGCAGCTAATGAAATGACTTGCAGCTAAAATTAAGAAACTATTTGAAAAGTTTGGATTTAAAAGGATATTTAAACAATGAATGTGATTGCTATGTAGCTGAATATTTCTTACAATCTTTATTAAATAATGTTCTAGTTGGCATTCAAAGTGAAATTATAAAATTATAAGTAAAATAGCTGAAAGTATTACGTTAAATGAAAGTGAAATAATGAATAATAAGTACTAAATACTAATACTAAATAAATAATACTAAATACCAAATAATACTAAATACTTAATACCAAATAATACTAAATACTTAATACTAAATACCAAATAATACTAAATACTCAATACCAAATAATACTAAATAATACCAAAATATTAGTGCCCTCCTCTGCGCTTCTCAAAAGTTCTACATAAGCAAACCACTTTTTCGATGTTTTTCAAAAAAAATATACTAAATGTGAGTGAGTGGTGCAGTGATTTTAAGTGGCAGCAGAGGATACCAATAATGTGATTGCGACCTACTGGAGGAAGTGCCTGAGCTGGCTATTTCCCAGGAGCTACAACCAGCTCTCAGCTCTGACGTGGAAGAGAGGAGAGCTTGAGGAAAGGGGTGAGTACCTTTATTTTAAGAATAAAAATTATATATCAAATAATGTAAAAATAAATGCATCAGTTAAAACAAATGAACTTTGTCTTGTGCACACATCATTGAATTGAGCCTTGATTCGCTTGGCATTAGATCACTTCACTTCCATCTCAAATCTCCATTCAGACTCAATTTAACTGGCAATTAATGTATTCGGCTGCCGGCTACCGAGTTCTTCAGTTCAAGTGCCGTGCCCATTCTCAATCGCATTGCGAAAGTCCAGTATTCTGGCATTCGATCCATTGCCGAAAGTGGCAATCAGCAAAAACAACAGCAGGACAAAAGGCCGCCACACGTTGGATGTAGCCAGTGCCACGCCCCCAAATTTCTGGTCAAAGGTGGGCGTTGGGGCGTTGTGAATGGGTGGGTATGTGTGCGTATGTGTGAGAAGGCCATGTCGACACCTATTACCATTCATTGACTTTTGCCATGTCCCTGGGGTGTCATCTATGCAGGTTGCTTTGGTTTATCCTTCCACGTTGCTGCTGCTGCTGGGTATGTTGTTGTTTCTGATGTTGCGGCTGTTGTTTTTGCTGTTCTTGTTGTTGTTGCTGCTGCTGTTGTTGCTGTTGCTGCTGCTGTTCTTGTTTTTGCTGCTGCTGCTGCTATTGCCCAACGCGTTTGATTGCATTTGCAGGCGAAAACCCAACGACCGTTTGCTAATGTCCTTCGATAAAGCCGGCAAAATCAACACCACCAGCCACCAAAGGACACAAGCTCACTCCACCGCACATTTTGGGGATATGGATATGGCGATATGGGGATATGGAGATATGGGGATATGGAGATATGGGGATATGGGGATATGAGGATATGGGCCAGCCAAACAGCCAGTCAGCCAGTCAGCCATCCGTTCAGAAAGGCGACGACGACTGGTCTCCGTTTTCATTTGGTGTTTGATTGGATTTTCAATTATTCATTATTATTGGTTGCAATTTACCTGGCGGCCAGCACAGAACTCATCCTATCCAGCTGCATTGATTGCGTTCCATCAGCGAATGGAATGGAATAGAATGGCTATGGATATGGATGTTTGTCGCATCAGTTTTCCAACTCATCAAACTCCAATTGCATCATTAAACGGAATTTTTGATTTGATTTTGATTCGCCCCTCGTATAGAACAATTCACATCTTTTTGAACCTTTTCATTTGCATGCGATTGCTTTTCGTACTTGCAAACTTGATTCATTATTCTTTCAATGCGTATGTGATGATGTGCAATTGATGATCTTCCGAGATTCTTCAAAGACTTCAAAACATCAAGACTTTGGTTTTGTTTGTTACATTCAAGGCCAACGGTAGAGTTCATTGATCAATTAAATGCAAAAAGGCGAGCAAATCGAGGCTTGAAAAATTCCAGAAAATTTAATGCCGCTCCCCAAATGCGATTAAGTACCTATGTAAACAATACTCTACTCAAATACTCTATCCAAAGGCATTTGCACAAATAGAATGTTATGCATTACCATGAGGAATATAACTTTCTGTGTAAGTACTCAACATATAATATCTAATTGAAATTTTGACTACGAAATCTTAAAGATTTCTAAGGTAAAACTGACATATTTTGTCATTTTTACTCATAGAATACACTAGGTATTATTAATATATTAAGAATACATTTTTGTAATATTTCCATATATGGTTTTATAATATGAATGTTTTTGTTTTTGGCCATACGAATTCCCGTTGTTTCCCCCGTTTCCGTTTAAGGTGGACAATTATCTGCTCTACGAGAAGACAATACCCAGAATTTCAATATCGAGTGATAGGGGGGCGGGTGCGGTGAGGGGAGGGGAATGGAGAACACAAAACCAGAGACTCCAGATCGAGCCATAAAGATAAAGACTACAAAGCAAAGCAAAACGAAAAGCCAAACCCAAACCCAAACCAAAACCAAAACCAAAGCCCCGAAAAACAAGCCAAGCCACCGGACAAAGTGTTTCCGACTTTTTCGTAGATTTTTGCTGCCAGATTTTTATTGGCAGAAAGAGATAGCCAACTTCGGGATAACTGACTAACTGGCTAACTGGCCAACTGGCCGACTGGCCAACGAGATAGAAAAAGAGGCAACATTTTGATTTTTACGAGCATTTCATTTCGTTTTGCATCGGATATTTGGGGAATACTATACTCGCACATATACATAGTATACTGGTATGAGGCGGCTACTTGTCTTGGAAACCGACAAATTTCTTGTCTGATTTCGCCGGCGACAATAAATTAAGTCAAGTGTAGCATTTAATTGATTTTAATCATAGATTAAATATCGTTAAACAACAAAATCCAGGGTGTGGGGGGTCATGGCAATATAGGCCAAAGAACAATGCCCAAAAGGCCGCCGTTGCGTTGACCAATAAAGTCAACAATCAAATCAAACAATTCCCCACCCCAATCCCCATTCCCCCCCATCGAAAACCGAGCCCACAAAAGGGGCGGTGGGCGGTGGGCAGGGCAAACAAACCAATTTGTAGCAACAATAAGTTGTCGTTACTTGGTTGTTGTAATCGCTGTTTACCAATATGTAATCCTCAGAAACAACAAGAGGCCATCTCCTTGCCACATCCTCTGCGCATCCTTGTCGTCGGTTTCCAGTTTTGGCCCTGGGTTTCTGGATGCTGAATTCTGGATTTTAGATTTCGGATTTTAGATTTCAGATTTTAGGGTGCTGGCTGTTTGGTCTGCTTGCCTTGAATTTCAATTACCCCGGACTCGATTTTCAGGATATTGGCACTGCCTTTAAGGATAGCACGTTGCGGAAACTCAAATCGCAGGTAAAGAGCTTAGCACTTTGTTTCATGTAATTGGTGCTGCCTAGTTTGACATTGGAGTTTTAGTTCGAATTTATTAATGCACTAATTCATTTAATAATGCATTAATTCATTTAATAATGGATTATTTCATTTAATAAGGGATTAATTCATTTAATAATGCATTAATTCATTTAATAATGGATTAATACATTTAATAATGTATTAATTCAATTTAATAATGGATTAATTCATTAAATAAGGGATTAATTCATTAAATAATAGATTAATTCATTTAATAAAGGATTATTTCATTTAATAATGGATTAATTCATTAAATAATGGATTAATTCATTAAATAATGGATTAATTCATTTAATAATGGATTAATTCATTAAATAAGGGATTAATTCATTTAATAATGGATTAATGCATTAAATAAGGGATTACTTCATTTAATAATGGATTAATACATTTAATAATGTATTAATTCAATTTAATAATGGATTAATTCATTTAATAATGCATTAATTCATTTAATAATGGATTAATTCATTAAATAAGGGATTAATTCATTTAATAATGGATTAATTCACTTAATAAGGGATTAATTCATTTAATAATGTATTAATTTAATTTAATAATGGATTAATTCATTAAATAATGGATTAATTCATTTAAAAATGCATTAATTCATTTAATAAGGGATTAATTCATTTAATAAAGGATTAATTCATTTAATAATGGATTAATTCATTTAACAATGCATTAATTCATTTAATAAGGGATTAATTCATTAAATAATGTATTAATTCAATTTAATAATGGATTTTTGTTCGATTCTTGTACCAAATAGTGGTAGTGGTAGTGCCTAGATTAAAAACCCCTAATGAAACGCACTGTATGCATATATGCAGATATAAATTTAAACATAAGGGAGCCATGTTTGCGATGGCGGGGAGTACAGTGGGGTCGAAAGGTGAAAGCCAGGACAGTGGAAGAAAATATTCGCGTTGCTAACGAATCAAATAAATTTGTTGGTCAATTAAAAAACTGCAAAACGCGCACAATTTCCACATGTGTGGCAGCAACAACCACACAGCGCCAACAGTTTTTTTCAAATTCCCCTCTGCCACTCCCCCTTTTTCCCACGCCCATGGATGCTGCTGATTTTTGCTCTAATGGATGCCAGCGCCAAATGAAAAGCTTCGCGCGAAAAAAAGTGCATTGCAAACCAATTTTTTTCCTCTCTCTCGCTTTTTCTTACCAATTTTTTTATTTTTTATTTTTTTTGTACCATGATTCCCTGCATGGTTTCTGACTAGCTTTTGACCAAAAATTCAACTCCCTTCCGATTTTTTTGCACACAGTTTTTTATGATATTCCTTTTTTGGTCATCTTTTTCAGTTCGCATTTTTTGCACTTTTTTTTTTTTGATTATTTCTTCTATTTTTTTTTATGTTAAACTTTGGCCGTAAACTAACTTTGTCGGGTGGGGCTTGATAGTGTCTAGGGAGAATTGATGTTGCGCAGGGTGGGCTGGGCGCCTTTTTTAGATGGTGCACGAAAAAAAAATGGGGGGTAAGAGGTAGCACCAGTTCGAGCTGAGCCAGCCACGTTAGTTATTAGTCGGGGGCAACGGTGGGTTGAGTGAACATGAGAGCGGCGATAAATGTCTAGTTCAGCACTCGAGAAAAAATGCGCCGAAAACGTTGCAAGCGGAAAACATTGATAAACTAAAAGCGTCGGCGCTGCAAGGGGAACGGGGAGCGGGGAGCGGGGAGCGGGGACCCGGAAAATGTGGCATCGGAAACTACGAGTACGAGTATATAATAATCACAAGTTAGCTTCCTCTTCTGCTGCAAGCCTATGACTTATTATTTATATCAAAGCACAGAAAAGCGGTTTACTATATGTTCTTAGGTACGAACCAAAGCTCATAGATTTTCGCCCAAGCTATAAGGTATATAAGGTATATAAGGTATATAAGGTATATAGGTGTTGAACTCCATTGCGGCGATTGCTGCATGAAAATTGACATCGGCTGGCTGACCAGCGAAAACGAAAACTAAATAAAAATGCAGTGCAATTTACAGTTGGCCGAAGGGTGGGGCGTTGGGAGGTGGGTGGTGGGTGGTGCCACAACCCAGAGGAAAGTCAACGAGGTGGCGGAAAATGTAGGGGGCTTGGGAGGGAAAGCATGGAAAACTACTGCCAATTTCATGCTATGCTCTTCCTCTTTTGTTCACATCGCTCTCATCTCTTGCAGCAATCTTCTGCTGCTGCTGACTCCTGATTCTCCTAACTCTGATTCCTGATTCCCCCTTTTTTTCCCCAATGACTGCTTGTTCTAATACCCTATAAAGTACTGCTGGGTATATGTTGTTGTTTCCCAAATAATGTAAGCCACATAATTTCCATTTAATTCTAAATTTCCATTGAATTTCCATTCTGAATTCCCATTGTATCTAAATTTATTGTATTGTATTTAAAGTGTACCACATATGGAATGGAATGCACTTCTAGTTACAGGGTATGTGCCATTTGATTGCATGGCATTTTTCTGTATTTTCACTACTCTCTGCTGCGCACATTCTGATGTACTGTATGCGCTCGTTGTTTCGGCGTTTGATTAAATTTACAACAATGCTTCGTTTTGTGTAGGGAACCGCCTTCGGGTCTCTACTGCGCCTGTCCATCGAATCAATCGATAGCCAATAACCAATACCCCATGACCCGTGACCCGTGACCCGTGGCCACTAGCCAATACCAATGAGTGCCTATTATTACACACATATATCAGTGTATATATACATATATTTGTGTATAAATTGTTGCAGGCGTGGCACCGAGAGTATTTTTTTTCGTGTTTTGCAAGGAAAAATGCCGAATGACGACGGAGCACGAGGTCAACCAAAGCACCGCAATAGGAACAGGTCACGAGCTCGTCCTTGCACGCCGGAAAATCTTCTAGAGAATCACTTGCAAAAGCTTTTGGAGGAGCAGGAGCTGCTCCACAACCTGTTGGTCAGCAATCGTCCTGGAATAAAGCCGCAGTTGGAAGATCTGGGCGGCGAAAGCAACTATGAGTTCGACATCCAGGATGAGGATGGCGTTGATGAGCAATTGCCCAGCTTTAAGGTAAACGATTTAGAACGAAATTAGCTCCTATTTTTATACGTTTTCATGTCGTTGCAGTTGCAGCAGAAGTCGGTGCAGGAGGAGCAAACGGAGCTCAATAACCAACTACGTTCCGTAATTCTGGCCGAGGATGTGGAGCCATCGAGTCCTGGGAACTTGGAAGATCTGGCAACAATTCCATTACGAACATCTCCAATTCTGGCCGAAGATGTGGAGCCATCGAGTCCTCCGAAATTTGAAGATCTGCCAACAATTCCATTACGAAGATATCCAATTCTGGCCGAGGATGTGGAGCCATCGAGTCCTGGGAACTTGGAAGATCTGGCAACAATTCCATTACGAACATATTCAATTCTGGCCGAGGATGTGGAGCCATCGAGTCCTCCGAAATTTGAAGATCTGCCAACAATTCCATTACGAAGATATCCAATTCTGGCCGAGGATGTGGAGCCATCGAGTCCTCCAAACTATGAGGATCTACCAACAATTCTATTACGAACATCTCCAATTCTGGCCGAAGATGTGGAGACATCGAGTCCTGGGAACTTGGAAGATCTGGCAACAATTCCATTACGAACATATCCAATTCTGGCTGAAGATGTGGAGCCATCGAGTCCTCCAAACTATGAGGATCTACCAACAATTCCATTACGAACATATCCAATTCTGGCCGAAGATGTGGAGCCATCGAGTCCTCCGAAATTTGAAGATCTGCCAACAATTCCATTACGAAGATATCCAATTCTGGCCGAAGATGTGGAGCCATCGAGTCCTCCAAACTATGAGGATCTACCAACAATTCTATTACGAACATCTCCAATTCTGGCCGAAGATGTGGAGCCATCGAGTCCTCCAAACTATGAGGATCTACCAACAATTCCATTACGAACGTCATCTCCAAACTATGAGGATCTAAGGACAATTTCCTCTCGAGCGACTCCAATTCTGGCCGAGGATGTGGACTCATCGAGTCCTCCGAAATTTGAAGATCTGCCAAGAATTCCCTCACGAACGTATCCATATCGAACCAGGAACCACAGCTTGATCCCGCTGCCCATCACAGTGGGCAGCTGCACACCACCCAAGGTCATAGGTCAGGGCTTCGATACGCCCTTTCACTACCCCGAGTTTGTTGCCAAAAACGAGCGAAGTCGTGTAAAGTGTGAGTAAACCCATGAATTAAAATCAATCAAACACGAGTTATTAATGACTATCGTTCGATTTGATAGACATCTTCAGTTTGGTGGACAGTCTGGCATTGCAAATGAAGCGATCACTCAAGCTAAACAAGCATTCGATGGCCGAGGAAGCCGTGGAAAAGGCAGCCACTGGAGCTGTGCCCAAAGCCAGGCGCAAACAGAAACTCCAAATAGATCGAGTGGGCCATGCCAAGTACACGATCACTGTCAATTCTCGTTTAAAGGAGCCCAAGCCACACAATCAGTCCAGTGAGTCAGATAAGTAAAACAAACAGCAAATCATTTTCATTTATGAAAGCTCCTTCTTCGACACCGTAGAACACCATCGTTTGGCCAGGAGTAAGGTGCATTCGCATAACAAATTGCCGGAGATACTCGATATCGATTGTGAGTTCGGAATGGAGTTTATTGAAAAGTTTCGTGCCAACAAGGTTCGAGATGAAAGCAGAGCCGAGCCCGTAAACGTATCCGTATCTGAAAGTGGCCAAGAAAAACAGGTTGATAGTGCGGATGCTAAGGAAAAGGAAGTGCCCCAGATCGACGAAGGTTATTTTGGTGCACTTAGCAATAACAGACTTCATAATATTTCTTTTTATTTAGAATGTAATGAAAGTGAGATAACTATTACACCGAACTCGGATTTCTCAAGCGAACTCTCATTTCTTGAGCTTGCGATGGCCGAAGCATTCAAAAAGCAGCGAAGACATAAGAAGAAAAACTACAGCTTCATTTCGCGACCAAGTACACCCATCACCAGACCGACTACGCCCATCAACGATGATGTGCCCAGTACATCGGCAGAGGCAAAGTTCTATCAGCAGTTAAGAGGTCAATCGGAGCCCGAGAAAAGCGAATCAAATGTCTTAAACACATGGCAGCTGCTAAGGGCCAGAGGTAAGTCACTAGTAACTATTTCAATTACATTCATTCCCAAAAAAGAGACTTTGCGATGGCCGCAGGACCGCCACCATTGCAGGATTGGCAATGGAATATCGTTCTGTTTATGAGGAATTTTAATAAAGAAAAGAGACGAAGGGAGCGCCTAGCAAATAAGGACACAACTTCCAATCCGGAACCCGTGAGTAAGCTGAGTAAACTGAGAAAACTGAAGGAAAGAGAGCTGCGTAGAAACGAACTGCGACGGAAATACTCGTATGTGCCCATAGAAAGGCCAAAAATACGCCCCAAGTTCTATAAAGCCATTAAAGAGCAAAAGGAATGGTTAAAGGCGGAACAAGACTTTAAAAAAGTTCAGTATCTAACATTCTACAGACCACAAGATCTCTACGAGCCCGAGATCAAATGGTCGAAAAAGCAACTGCATGCCATGCGACGCAGATTGTTCAATGTTGTCCCTAGAAGACCGATAGAACCCTGGCCCATTCCGAAAACCATAGAGCCTGAACTGCCTGTTGAGGAAGAGGTCGCAGTTGAAGAGCCACCCGAGGATCAGAAACCTGATCCTGATCCTGATCCTGATTCTGTTCCTGGTCCCAACGTTCCAGTAGACAGGGGTCAGCGGTTGAAGAATCTGCTCATGGACGAAGAGCGCCTAAATCAACATCTGAAGCTGAAGCACTTGGTGCTACCAGAGGATCCGGTAAAAGCCATCTACCTGCCCCTTTTCCATCGCCACAAGACTTTGAAATACTTTCATAAGAAACAAAAGCCATCGGCTCATTGGAAGAGCACTACTAGCTCCACTGCTTGGCGCCATAGAAAAACTAGTTGGATTTTGCCCCAAACCAGATCGTCAGCTTCATTTAGTACTCTATTCTACGATGCCAAGCACTCGCCGTCGGACTTAAACGATTCGCATGACGATTTCCTCACCAGCAATGAAGGCGTTCTGGGCTTCAACGAGTTGGAAGATCCATTTGACAAGCCAATTGCAATGGATGCAGCCGAAGAACGTGTGGATTTCAGGAGGTTCATCGACATAGACTTCGTATCGCGACACATCCTGCAGCTAATGTCGAACATGAAGCCTAAGAATAAGAGCAATCTTATCGAGATTCAGCCGCAGATCACCAACTACATGGAGCACTTCTACTGGACGCATTTAACGCACGATGGTCTGTACTTTCATTGGTTCGTCAGCGAGGGTTTCTTTCCGGCTCACTATCTCACCGAGGTGAAGACTGCCAAGGAGCTGGAGGTCATACCGCATTGCCAGCTGGACAGGGATATTATGCGGTATATAGATGTGGTAAATGACGTGAATGCGAAGAGAATCAAGTTAACCAGACAAATGGCGCACCTCATGGTGACCGCCTACTTTCGCGTTCTATGCCACAGAGCCCAGTTGGCCACGTGCCCCATCAAGGATAGATGTTTGCTGCGATGTCGCTTTGCCATCTCGATGGTGGAGCTCTATCAGCAGGAGCGAGGTCGACACATATTGCGAGATCGGGTCGATTGCTGGCGCCTCATGAAGTGGGCCCTCAAGCACGAGAGTCGCGTCAAGCAGCTGTACGATGAGCCCTTGTACTATGCCGGGGAACGGGCCAGCATCCATAGCTGCCTGGTGATGCGTACCCCCAACTTGGAGTCCTTCAAGGAGTTCTATCGTCGCCAGGTGCTGCCCAAGCCGGATGCACTCGCCATCAATCCCGTGTTCAACAAAATCAGGCGTTATCCGATCAATCGCAAGGATCCTTCTGCCACTTTTGTGTGCCCCATTCCCGGTTGCCAAACGGGTCTGAACTCGAAAATACTGATGGCGCACTTCTTGAGCGATCACTGTCGCCGTTTGGAGGAACTTTGGCTCACGGATCGCATGGTGCTGCTGTTCTATCCCAGTTCCTATCCCCCCAATCAAGTCTACTGCATTTGCGTGATCGCCTTGCTGACGCGGATGCCCAGCCAGAAGGTGCCGATACCGCAGAATATACTGAACGAGGACTTACCCTCGAAATATCTATACTTTATTGAGCACGGAGCTTGTTTCCTCATGTTCGCGCCGGTTTCGAGATTTATCATTGAGGGAAAGACGGAGCCAAGTCCGGTTGCTCGTGAAAAATGTGCCAAAAGGCATCCAGACACTGTGTTCATCTTTTGGCTGGCCATTGCCGATTACGAACTCAAGGATGTGGGCTGTCGACTGCTTGTGTATTGCCAGGATCACTGTGTCAGGGGTAAATCCCCATCGACGTTTGTCAAAATGTCCGAGTTCAAAGGGGTGACCCATTTGCTAACGACTCAACCAGATTGCTATCTGGCCATCGATTATGGGACCATGGCCACGCTGACCAAGGACTTCAGGGAGATGCTCTTCATCGAGGTGCGATACGTTAATAAGTTGTTGGAAGACGCCAACAACTCTGGTGATGAGTTTTTCTATGAATACTACAGGGAGGTTAGATCTTAGATTTATTGTAATCCTTTCCATGCATATACTCAAGCTTATCAACTTATCGTTTTTATTTTCCATTTCATTGCAGGACCCGTGAAAAAGGCAACTTGAAGCATATGTGCACTAAATCTGGATTGCATATTTGCATATATTTTAAACATATTTTATATGCCTTAATGGCAGTTTATATCGAATAAAAAAAAAACACTTTTGGTGGCGGGTATCAAAATGAAATGTACTTTTTATTTTGGTGCGAAGGGGAGCCAAACCTTTAGTTTATTTATTATCATTTAATATTTTGCTATCGCCAGTAAAGCAATCAAAGCCAAAAAAAAAAAAAGAAAAACAAAATGGAAAATGGAAAATTTAAAATAAGCAAAGCGTGGCAGCAAATCAAAAAACAATTACGCGGCAAATGACATTATCAAATGTCAAATGTCATGTTCCCAATTTTTTGCTCCCCAATTTTTTGATGTTGCTTGGTATCTTGTATCTGGAAGAGCTCGCGTATCTGAAATGCCGAGTAACTCGCACTGAAATGCAAAGCAGCCAAAAAAGAGAGCGCATCAAATTTGTTCGAGGCAATTTTTCAATTCATTGAAGTGGAATTCATAGAAAGCCGTGGACTTCGGCGACTCCGGACTTTGGATACTAAGCGCCACTTGACTTCTGGCTTCTGACTTGTGACCCCAAAATCCCCTGTAAACGAAAGCTCCCTTGGGTGAGGGGATGGGAGGGGAGGGGGTGGAGTATCTGAAATCAAAATCAAGATTTTTGATTCTTTTATACACGCGCATTATACTCGTACACCCCTCTTTCCCTCTACCGATACAAATTGGGGGCAGGGAAGTTTACTTTGTTTGCTGGGGTTTCTTTTATTCGCTTGAAATTGGCTTTAAGAGCGTTGTTTGTAAATAAATCTGTGATGCCTTTGTATTGCCTTTTTTATTTCTACATTATTGGTTCGTGAGCATTGAGCAAAGTCAACCGATAGCTGCTTGAAAATGTAAATACAATTTGAGTTGGCTCCGCATTCTGTACTTATAATTGTATAGTATCACGCATTCTATACAAACAATTAAGCAGTTGTGTGAAAAGCGTTTCTCCCAGTGTAGCTGACTTATTGCGGTTACTTGAGGACATCCTTGGACACCAGATGAGCGTCCATGGCAGCCAATGTCCCACCTGGATCTAAGATTCTACGATTCCATATGTATGGCTCGACCTATTTGGCCTGATATTGATGACCTCGCATTTATCTCTCGTGAAGGTTGAAAAATCGCCCTGACAATGACCCTGTACCGAATGTCCTGGCCTCTAATGAAAGTCAACACGCAGGACTGTGAACTAATGACCTGCGGGATGGCCAGTGGGTGGTATCCGTCTGTCATCAATCGAAATGAAAACCCAGCGGAGAGCATTTGCTCAGTTTTGAATATGTCGATTACGAGAGACGTTTATTGATTGCGAACTTCCACTTACATCAAACTAAAAGAAAAACTATTAGTAGTAAATGGGGCTTTTGGCCAAAGACAACGCACATATGTCACAACCGAGGCGCAAGTTACAGGGGAAAAAATGAAAAATGATCTCGGCGCAGAAATGGCGTGAAACGGGAGACCATTGGAGGGTTAACGCCGCTTGCCGGGCACTTTTGGGTTAAGAGTGGGGGTGCATTCACTAGCGAGGTATGTGTGTTGTCTTATAGGTAAGCGATTACTATTTGATATAGATTGTAAAATTTACAGAAATTCACAGAAGTTGTAAAATTTATTAAAAATCAATAAATCGCTTAAAGCATATAAAAATCAACCAAGTTATTAATCAATTATGCTGGCATAATTAAATCCCACACCGCTTGCATACTAACATAAAATCTGTGTAAACTTGGAATTTTATTATTACTTTGTGGAATCTTTATACCTTAGATATATCGCCAGAGTTGAACATCTCTAATGTACATACATAACACACATAGGTGTGTTGGCATCCGTTCAATTGCCATAATATATCTGTCACATGTCGAATGTGTCAGCGTGAATGCGGAGTAGGAAAAGTAGTGGGATCATCCACCATTAACCATTACCAACCACCACCACCACCACCACCACCCACGGAATCACCCACCTCCTGCACCACACATCATCATCTGTGTGCCACCACCCACTGGGCGGTGTGCGGATCTCCTTGACGGTCGGTCAGCTGTCATTAATATTTATTATGTCACATGCATGCGCCGGGGACCAAAACATCGACTTTGACTCCCGGATACGGATACGGGGATACGAGGATACGGATCCGGTTTCCAGGTCCAACTTTGTGCCGGACTCGCAGCCAAAAGTACGTGCCCGAGCAGCTGGCCAATAAGTTAGGGGCCAAAGGTTTTTAATATTTTAATAAGCCACATGAAAATTCGCAGTTCTTTAAACTGAACTGAAATGAGAATGACTATCAGAAAGTTCCTCTATCAATTCCCGATATGTATATTTCTTTATGGCTAATTCTGGCACCTGAATCGTGATCCTGGCCATAATAAGTAGAGTTGCGTCCGGCAGCACAATGGGCTCATTAGCCGTTTAATGGAATATGTAATGTGCATGGGCCGAGTTGATAAAGTGATGACGAGTGGCCAGTGGTCTGGTTGCTTCCATGGTGGTGGTTGATAGACAACGAAGTCTGCCAGTTTGCCCAGTCTGCCCCCGAAAACTAACGAACTAATCCAATATTTTTATTACGAAATGCCATTAAGGGTCATTGAATATTGTGGCATAATAAATAAATGGCCTGGCCACAGTGTACCGCATATATATATATTTATTTATATATATATGTAGTACGTGGATGTGGGTATGAGTATAATCCTAGCTATCAACGGCATCATTATTCAAAGACGGATTTAGCGGTATAATACATATGGGAATGGATTTGCTGTGGGGGGAGGGCGGGAGTATGAAAAACTTTGACACACATACATCAAAGCATCTTAAGTGCGGGGCAAAAGCAGAAGTTGACTGCTCTAAAAGCGATTTCTCTGCCTGTCTTAAATGTGCCAACGAAGCCATTTTCATTAATAGCAAAATCCTGGCTGTGCGTTTTGGGAGTAAACGGAGGATGGCAAATCCTTTTTAGTCTCTAGCCACTTGCCAATTGAAAATGAGGCATCTGCCAGTATGCGCAATATTTCTCGTTCTCGTTCTTTTTCACTCCTTCTACTTTTTCTTTTTTTTGCCTTTCAAGGCGACTAGCCATTAATAAGCCAGTTCACACCCAAACACCTGACGCCCTTGGCTCACCTTTGGCAGCACCACCCACAAGTCCACATGCTCACCACCATAGACCATAGACCATAGCATACACCACATACCATACCATACCATATCATACCATATCACCCCTTTTCCTGGTTAGCCACTCAAGGACCAACACGGCCAACGTGCGCTTAATTAGTCCGTTTTGTTTAAAACGATTCTGATGACCATGGAGCTGATGATGATTCTCGTGTTCCCCATTTACGTTCGCATATAACTTGTGTGCATATTCAGATAAATGCATGTACACATGCTTATATATGTTTGCCCCTTTTTCCATACTCTTTCTGTGAGTTGCATGCTTTCTGGGCGCACTTTTGAACCAATTTTCTTCTTTCTACTTTTCTTTTTAGCTACACGCACTTGTGTCTTAGGTATTAAGTTTTTGAAATTACCCTGGTATACACCTGAGGTATAGGTACCATTTGTAAGAGTATCCTTTGAGTCGTAGCAAACTTTTTGATTCCTTCAGATTTTTTTTGCCACCTCACTTCCTGCAGGAGCTGCTTGTTTGCCAGCAATTCAATTTGCCGGCTTTCTATACTCATACGCCCAATGTTATGTATTTTTTTTCTGGCTTTTTCTGTTTTTTATTTTATTTTTTTTTTTGCATTTTCCATGCCGGTCATTTCTCCCACTTTTCACTTTTCCACCGCGCCTTTCTTTCTTTTCGCCCGTGTTTGCGTATGTTAATCGAAATGTTTGGCGGCCTGAATGGGTTGCGCTGAGTATACGTGCATATGCACATACATATATGGATGTATTTTTGTATTTTTTTTTCCCCCACATCGCACATGTGTAACGCGGCTTTGTTTAACATTAAATGGAGGTTAATACCTGGCAGCACGTCCAGCGTCCAGTGTCCAGTGTCCAGTGTCCAGTTTGCCGCGGAAAGGGTCAAGTGCAGCATCAAAACAGAAGGGTTGTGCGATGTGTGTTCGCATCTGCAGTTTTGCAGGATGCGATGGTGGGGCTGGGATCCTGGAGAGCCTGGGATGCCTGGGAAGCCTGGGGAGCCTGGGAAGCCTGGACGACCGGGGCTAATGTTATTGCCACCACATTTGATTGTTGTCCATTTTCCCGGCGCCTGCGGCACTTTTTGCAGTCCGCCTCGTGGCCCCCAAAGCATTTTCGATTGTTTGCAAATAGCCGAGTGATTTTACGGTTAATTGATTTTAAAGCGATTTCGCTTAAATGTTATCTCTGCATTGTTGTTATTGCGACTCCATCGCTGGATTTTGATTGTGATGCTGCGAGTGGATCACTTGGGATTGGCAGTGCGGTTTGTTTGAGGTTTTGGGCATTTTTTTTATTGTGTGTCTGCTTACATTTAAACGATTTTCCTCCGCTGTCGTTGTAATTAAAATGCAAGGTGTGGGTATAAATTATGCATATGGTTACTTTGTACTTTACTTTTACCCATTTTTTCTTTTTGTGACAAGGTGTTTCTAAAGCCTGCCAGTTGCTCTTTATATGAGCTGCACCCACACTTAATTGTTTCATATCGACAGCATCAATTATGGCGTGTCCTGGGGAAATGTTTACCCAGCCCACTGGAAATTAGAAACCATCCACCTAAGTGAGCAACTCAGTTTCTGGCCTAGATTGTGCTTGTGTGTTCATTAAAACAATAAAAAGAACACACGCCCAAATACAAATACAAATACAAATACAGATACAAATACAGATGCGGATGCGGATACAGATACAGATACAGATACAAATACAGATACAGATACATTTACAGATGCGGATACAGATACAAATACAGATGCGGATACAGATACAGATACAAATACAGATACATTTACAGATGCGGATACAGATACAAATACAAATACAGATACAGATGCGAATGCGAATGCGGATAAGGAACCGAAGGGCTAATTATGATTTCTCCAACTGACAGCGGTCAAAACAGCCTTGGGAGGTTATTATCGAGGGGTGGCATATCCGGTTCGCTTTACCAACCCCCCCAACCCCAATTAAGAGCATGAAACCTTTTCTTTTCTTTTCTTTCATTTGGCTGTCCAAACGTCTATCTGTGCGTAACGCAACGTAATTACACAACATTCTTAGTTTGGGCATTTGGCCACTGGCTATTTGCCCATTGGTTTTACGAGCGTGCTGCACTTTTGCGGCCATCATCAAGGATCAGCATCCAGGACATTCTCGGCATCAGGACATCAGGACATCAGAGCATCAGAGCATCATCAGCAACCCCGAAACGAATAACTATCCCACAATAACCGAACCGAACGGCCGACTAACCGAAGCTGTAACTGTAACTGAAACTGAAACTGAAACTGTTTGCTGAAGGCTGTGCCACCTGTCCGCCCAGCGATTGTGTGGGTATACACTGCAAGAAATTGCAGCACAAATGTGCATAATTTCTAGTGTCTTGTAATTATGTCCATGGATCAGTCAGTACAACATTTGTGCCAAAAAAAATGCAGTTTTGTTACTATCAATACATTGTAAAATCAAATAAGTTAAGTCATTGCTGAACTTTTGTTTTGTGTGCATTCCGAGTCCCAGGAATGTTATAAGCAGCTTGCGTGCAAAAACATTTAAGAAACATTCCCAACCCCGTGGAGGACATGTCTCACATCCTGGCGAAAGCACTCTCTGTCTTTATGTGACGACGCAGAATGATACGAAAACGTTTCGTCATAAACTTCAATAATCGTAAATATAGATTTCTCCATTTCCCCTCCCCCCCCCCGCCATCCACGTGGGTTGAAATTAATAGTTTTAGGCTTTCGTCCCCAGCATCATCGCATCGCATCGCATTTCATTTTCCCGTTGCCTGGTCAGTTATATGGTTATATGGTTATATGGCCACCCCCTTGACCGCCTCTACCCCGCCAATTTCGTTGACCCCGCGACCCCCGTTCATATCCACTCTATTGGCCGCTTGTGTGTAATGCACATTTATGTCGACGGACAGTGGCTAACAGCTTTATCGTTTCGTCAATGTCATAAATTCTGATCTAGTAGCCGAAATTGAACTTAATGCGACATAGACACAGCAGACGCAAGGACATGCTTGGATATGTGGAAGAAGAAGTCGCCTAACAAGATGCTGTTTCTGAAGTACAGTTGTGCTCGAACGGGAAAAGGTGGAATATCCCTTAGTATATAAAGTAATATTACAAATTCTAAACAAAACCCCTTTTTTAAGACTCCAGATCCATAGAAGATTTGCAGCAAACGATAGAAGAACTCGCCTAACAAGATGCTGTTTCTGAAGTACAGTTGTGCTTGAATGGGAAAAGGTGGCAATACTCAAAAGTATACACTATATATAAAATAATATAACAAATTCTGATCAAAAACACCTAATTTGAGATGCATAGAAGACTTGCAACAAACGAAGGAAGAAGTCTCGTAACAAGATGCTATTTCTGAAGTACAGTTGTGCTTGAAAGGGAAAAGGTGGCAATTATATATCCCTCAATATATAAAATAATATGACAAATTCTAAACAAAACCCCTAATTTGTGACTCCAGTTCCATAGAAGATTTGCAGCAAACGATACCAAGTTCTACTTAGTGTCCTTGCCAATAATTACCAATGATATATGTGCAGACACATCGATAGTCGCGTCTGGATAAATTGTAATGACCCGCTGCGAAACTGCCCACTGGGGTTTACCAATCGAAAATGGGGGTTTCAACTGGTCTCTGGATTCCGATTGCGATTCAGATTCAGATCCTGGTTTGGGCTTATTATTTATGTGGCAATTAGCGGTGCATGCTTTTAGGCCAAAGGCGAACGATTTTAATGACCATTTGAAGCGCATTTCGTTGTTGGCACTTTATTTTTATTTATTTACGTACGACTGCGAATCGGCTTTGTGTTTTTCGGTTTCTCCTTTGCTTTTTGGGTGTTGGTAGTGAGGGGGTTAGGAAATTTCTTATCAAGATGTTCGGTCGCCAGTTCTAATTGATAGGGCGGGCACGCCCACCACCGCCTCCGCCACCCAAGCGGTTCGATATATAGTCGCGTGTTCATAATTTGAGCGAAAGTGGAGCGGGCATTTCTAAGGGCTAGAACAGCAAAACACCAAAATGCCACGGTAAAATCCACAAACACATTGTGTGCTAAATTACTAAATCAAAGGGTGGTTCGACCTGGGATTTTGAATGGTCGTGGGTCAGTTTTACCAGCGATTTGCACAATTTCTTGGTAGTCGTTCGTTTCTATTGCTGGTTGCTGTCGCGTTGGCGTGTCGATCGCTCATAATTCGCTTTTGGCCAAAACGCGACATGCAAGCAAACAAAATCGAAAATTCAGCACGAACATTATCGATAAAATTGCCATTAAAGCACCGCCCGACGAACCTTATCGATAGTTTGCATCGCTCTCTGTCGGAACGGCATGGAACGGAAGTCGATTTGGATGATGAATGAAGCCGAAGCCCGATGAAAAGGGGCAGATAACCCCGGGCCAACTTTATACCCCATCCAATCTGCAATCTCCAATCGACTCGACAAGGGTTAACCCAAATGCGAGGGGGCGGGAAACCCCCCTTTTTTTGTGGGGTAAACAGCGAAACAGAAGCGAAACAAGCACTTAAAAACAAAGAATATGCTTTGACTGCACTATAAATCAGATTAATAGATTAGAAGTTATCCAACTTACGGCGATATTTATTTGCGAATGTTACTTTCGGTGTAAAAACTTATTCTTCAATCATGTTTCAGCTTTGTGTATAAAGAACTCCAAAATGCATTACTTTTTTTTTATTGATTTGCGACTTTTTTTGTTTATAATATGCTGATCGTGAGCTTTGGCTTTGGATTAGAGTGGCTCAAAACGGAACTTGTAATAAAAATAAATAAATAAAATATTATCTGTGATCAATATAGCGAGTGATTTATTCAATTACCAAGCTTGCTTTAATCTTTCACTTTTCAACTTGCCCTCTTTTCACTCTCAATTCACAATCACACACACAGAGTTCCATCCATTGCAAATAATACAATTAAATAAATTTACGTGCGTCACGCAATCTGCATGCATAACTTGGTCATAGAAGGAACCACTTCTCTCGCCACCAGTCACCCACCAGCCACCCACAAGCCACCCAGAAGCCACCCAAAAACCACCCAAAAACCACCCAATCACCACCCCCTGCCCAACACTCAAGGACGGGGGCAGCGCCTGAAAGTATTCAAGAATTCATAAAACTCCAAGCCAGCGACTGTAAAGAAATCAAATGAGTTCGACTGGAATGGAATGGAATGGCTTGGCTGGGGGTTTTGCATAAGCTCCAGAAGTCGGTTCAATCATGCAAAGTGGCGACCAACTAAAAAAAAATAAATAAAGCGGAAAAGCCAAAGGAAAATAGAGGAAAATCGCGGGGGGTAAGTTTTTGGAGGCATATATACATACATAAACCTACTATATACATAGATATGGCGAGAGCATGACGAAAATATTGCCGGCAAATGAAGTCATTTGCATGCATGACAATTGTTATTGCATATTTTTTGGCGCACGCGCTAATATCGAAATTGACAAAATGCCCCAAAATCCAAAAAACCCCCTCATCAATTGAACTACCCTTTTTTTTTTTTTTTGCTGCCCTTGTCGACAAAGAAATTTATGCGCCATAAAAAACTATAAACGTCTATAAAAATACAAAAAAAAAAGGGAAAAAAAAATGAACTGACAGCAAAGCAATAAAAATGAATTGGCGACAACTCCGGATATATGAGAATATGCTATCTTTATTAAGACGGAAATCGTCGCAAAGAGCGAGAGATTTAACAGCATTTTGCGGCTTGTCTGGGTGTTTTTTGTTCGCATATTTATTTTTCGAGGGGTGAAGAAGGGTCCTTGAATCGGAAAGGGTTTAATATACGGCAATCTGCTCCAAATTGATCTCATATTCCATATTCCATAGATGAAGTCATCTCTATGCTGGGGCTTATGTTCTGGAATGTTAGATAGAAACTACTGCTATCAAGATTATATAGCAAAGGTAGTAGTAACTATTGAATTATTCGACTGCCATGCAAGAGGGCAATGAAGTTGAAGGTAGAAAGCGAGTTCGTTTTAGGGGTACAACGCATATTAAAACAACACGCCCAAAAGGTGCAGTCGATGTCAGTTGGCTTTTGGCTTTGACATTTGATGAATTACACGCATAGTAGCACAAACAACAACTGGAATCAACTACACGTCTAATTAGACTGGGGACACCATTTTATTGCACACTCACTTAGAGTTCGAAGGTCGTGGATGCGGCTGCGGGGGCGGGGTGTGTGTGCCTTTCGAGGTGTGTCCCGGCGATTTTTCACACCACTTGCGTTTGGCTGTTGTTGCCGCTGCTTCTAATTAATTAATTAGCTTGATGACAAAACAAACGCGCTGCTGATGAGCTAAACAAGAACAACAAAAAAATAGAAAAGGAACATACGTAATGGAATTGGAAAATGTAAATTGAAGTGCTGCTGCCTGCTGCAGAATAAAACAGTCATATTATTGATGTTAATATTTTCTTAAATATGCAAAGCATAAAAATCAATAACTTGGCCCCCGTCTTCGAATCGCTAGAGCAGGATAACCCTCAAGGCCGTTTATCATTTGCGGCTCATAACTTTGTGCAATATGCAGAAGGCGACAAAGTCCGCCACCCACCACCCACCAAACACCACCCACCACCTCCCCACCCCCCCGGGAAATATCAGGGCCCCCCGTGGCGAGGGCGGCATGTGAAAATGCAAAGCTGTCAATGAGTTATGTGTGGCGCTATCATAAAATTTGACAGGCCCTCTTCTCAACACAAAAACCCCCACCAATTGGCAGCCTCATCGAATCGCTTTCGCTGGCAGTATGCAAATATTTCCCGGCGGAAACGGATGCTCACATTTAAGAAGGCCGATGGAAAGGATTGCCGCCCTTCTCCCAGTGTCTGCGTTTATTGTTTACACGTTGAGGAATATAAACCTAAAAAGTAGATTTTTAGGAATATTTCCAGTGCGAGAATTGCAGCCGAAAATATTTTTTTCACTTATCTTCAAATTTTTGATGATGATTTTTGCCAAAAATCGGTTTTCTGTTATTTTGCGACTATAAGTTTCAGTATTTTGATAAGAACATTTGAAATAATGGTCCGAATATGGAATGGCATACCTCGTTGAGCTCGTAATCAAATTTCCTATCAAACTGTGTTTTCAGAAAAAAAAAAAAAATTTATTTTCCATTTTCTTCCAATTTTTGATTAATTTTTGCCGAAAATCGTTCTTTTCTTATTTTGCGCCTATAAATATCAGTATTTTGATCATAACATTTGAAATATTGGTCCGAATATGGAATGGCATACCTCGTTGAGCTCGTAATTAAATTTCCTATCGAACTATGTTTTCAGAAAAAAAATTAAATTATTTTCACTTTTCTTCCAATTTTTGGTAATGATTTTTGCCGAAAATCGGTTTTCTGTTATTTTGCGCCTATAAATATCAGTATTTTGATCAGAACATTTCAAATATTGGTTCGAATATGGAATGGCATACCTCGTTGAACTCGTAATTAAATTTCCTATCGAACTGTGTTTCAGAAAAAAAATTAAATTATTTTCACTTTTCTTCCAATTTTTGATGATGATGTTTTGCCAATAACCGCTTTTCTGTTATTTTGCGGCTATAAATATCAGTATTTTGATCATAACTTTCGAAATATTGGTCCCAATATGGAATGGCATACCTCGTTGAGCTCGTAATTAAATTTCCTATCGAACTGTGTTTTCAAAAAAAAAGAAATATTTTTTTCACTTTTCTTCCAATTTTTGATGATGATTTTTGCCGAAAATCGGTTTTCTGTTATTTTGCGCCTATAAATATCAGTATTTTGATCAGAACATTTCAAATATTGGTTCGAATATGGAATGGCATACCTCGTTGAACTCGTAATTAAATTTCCTATCAAACTGTGTTTTCAGAAAAAAAATTAAATTATTTTCACTTTTCTTCCAATTTTTGATGATGATTTTTGCCGAAAATCGGTTTTCTGTTATTTTGCGACTATAAATATCAGTATTTTGATCAGAACATTTCAAATATTGGTCCGAATATGGAATGGAATACCTCGTTGAACTCGTAATTAAATTTCCTATCGAACTGTGTTTCAGAAAAAAAATTAAATTATTTTCACTTTTCTTCCAATTTTTGATGATGATGTTTTGCCAATAACCGCTTTTCTGTTATTTTGCGGCTATAAATATCAGTATTTTGATCATAACTTTCGAAATATTGGTCCCAATATGGAATGGCATACCTCGTTGAGCTCGTAATTAAATTTCCTATCGAACTGTGTTTTCAAAAAAAAAGAAATATTTTTTTCACTTTTCTTCCAATTTTTGATGATGATTTTTGCCGAAAATCGGTTTTCTGTTATTTTGCGACTATAAGTTTCAGTATTTTGATAAGAACATTTGAAATAATGGTCCGAATATGGAATGGCATACCTCGTTGAGCTCGTAATCAAATTTCCTATCAAACTGTGTTTTCAGAAAAAAAAAAAATTTGTTTTCCATTTTCTTCCAATTTTTGATTAATTTTTGCCGAAAATCGTTCTTTTCTTATTTTGCGCCTATAAATATCAGTATTTTGATCATAACATTTGAAATATTGGTCCGAATATGGAATGGCATACCTCGTTGAGCTCGTAATTAAATTTCCTATCGAACTATGTTTTCAGAAAAAAAATTAAATTATTTTCACTTTTCTTCCAATTTTTGATGATGATTTTTGCCGAAAATCGGTTTTCTGTTATTTTGCGCCTATAAATATCAGTATTTTGATCAGAACATTTCAAATATTGGTTCGAATATGGAATGGCATACCTCGTTGAACTCGTAATTAAATTTCCTATCAAACTGTGTTTTCAGAAAAAAAATTAAATTATTTTCACTTTTCTTCCAATTTTTGATGATGATTTTTGCCGAAAATCGGTTTTCTGTTATTTTGCGACTATAAATATCAGTATTTTGATCAGAACATTTCAAATATTGGTTCGAATATGGAATGGCATACCTCGTTGAACTCGTAATTAAATTTCCTATCAAACTGTGTTTTCAGAAAAAAAATTAAATTATTTTCACTTTTCTTCCAATTTTTGATGATGATTTTTGCCGAAAATCGGTTTTCTGTTATTTTGCGACTATAAATATCAGTATTTTGATCAGAACATTTCAAATATTGGTTCGAATATGGAATGGCATACCTCGTTGAGCTCGTAATTAAACTTCCTACCGAACTGTGTTTTCAGAAAAAAAATTAAATTATTTTCACTTTTCTTCCAATTTTTGGTAATGATTTTTACCGAAAATCGTTTTTCTGTTATTTTGCGACTATAAATATCAGTATTTTGATCATAACTTTCGAAATATTGGTCCCAATATGGAATGGAATACCTCGTTGAACTCGTAATTAAATTTCCTATCGAACTGTGTTTTTAAAAAAAAAAAAATAAATTATTTTCACTTTTCTTCCAATTTTTGATGCATTATTGCCAATAACCGCTTTTCTATTATTTTGCGACTATAAATATCAGTATTTTGATCATAACTTTCGAAATATTGGTCCGAATATGGAATGGCATACCTCGTTGAGCTCGTAATTAAATTTCCTACCGAACTGTGTTTTCAAAAAAAAAAAAATATTATTTTCACTTTTCTTCCAATTTTTGATGATGGTTTTTGCGTAAAACGGTTTTCTGTTATTTTGCGGCTATAAATATCAGTATTTTGATAAGAACATTTGAAATAATGGTCCGAATATGGAATGGCATACCTCGTTGAGCTCGTCATTAAAAGAATTGCAACAAGTTCCTCGACCCTTTTTCCGTGAAAACTCATTTGATTTTCCTCCTCACTGAATATACAATAAAATCTAATGCAGTGTGATGTGTGTGGCGTCTGTGTGCATAACTCTGTCAATTGTTTGTGTGTGCATTTGCCTGTGCAATTTTCAACCATTTTCAACAATTTTCGCACTTATTTTTGAGTATTATCGAAAAAGTTTTCCCATCATCGAAGCGTAAGCGGCAATTGGCCAAAGCAGGCACGTCCTGGCCACCACATACACGTTTTACGTGTCCAATTGTAAATGGGAATATTCATTATGAAACTCCTCATATGTACATATATCTGTATCTCTATCTGTACATCTGTATCTGTATCTGTATCTGTGGCTGTACATCTGTGCAAAAGTTTATTGGCAATTTTTGGCTATTTTGTGAAGTGTTCTGCAAGCGCTGCAACGTACGTGTTCGTATAAATAGTTATTTTGTGTTGATATGTGTTATGTGGCATTGGTTATTAAAAGTGAAGCCAGCACTCAATTTCAAGACTCAAAACGCTTAGGGAACGAGTATTTCAACTTTGTTTTATGCATAACAATGCATCAAGTGTTGTGGAAAATCTGTTCATCACTTTTAAGGCTCATTATTCTAGTTCAAAAAAAGGTATAACTAATTTTCTTATTTCCATTTTTGTATTTATTTAATTTCTTGGGTGTTTACTTGTTTCATAAATTATGCCATCGATACTCAAAGTAGAGTAATTCAAATTGGCCCCACAGATTTCCGGATTTAAATAATCAGTTCTGGTGTACCCCGCCCCCAACCCGCAAATTTCCAACCCACCAACCCACCATCAACCACCCACCTGCCATCCGCCCAATCACTCAGCCAACTGTTCATTTTACAGCTTCCCCCTTTTTGTACTTTCTCTATATTTTTAGCTGTCCGGAGTCGGTTTAACGCTTAAATTGGCCCAAAAAACACTAAGGATCAGCGGCGAATAACCCAATCCACCACCGAACTACCTATGAAAATATTTTAAACATTTTCATTTTCCCCCTGCATTCGTGACAGCCGCAAACTGAGTATGAAAATGGTAGGGAAATTATCAGGAAAAAAATATTCATTTCGCTTTTCCTTTTTTTTATGCTTTTTTTCTGATCATTTTTGCGCTGCTGCTTCTTCGTTTGTTAATTTATGAAAAAACGCTTGAGGCCGCTTGATGGGCAAGGGTGGGGGGTGGCCGTTTTTTGGGAGGGGGGAGTCGCAAGGTGAGGCCAAGTGTCGCCCGGTGGGCGGGGGAAAAGTGGGTGGTGAAGGTGCGAGACACGACTTTCGGTGGTGGAACGAGGAAAACTTCAAACTTCAAACGAGATAAATACAATTTCCATTAGGCCTCGCGGAAAATCCCCTGGAACCACATTCATACTTTTCCTTATCCATATAAATGCACAGCAAAAATTTCATTTTATCGATATGTGTAACAGTATTTTATATATTTAAAATGATTATTATACATCTACTAATAGATATTGTAGTACTTGTGTTAGTAAGGAGACACTTGTCAAACCAATTATTATTTTATTAAAGACGTATGAAGTAATAAATGATAAATATGTAATAAATGATGATATAAAGTAGCCAGCAATATACGATCAGAACTACTGCCGCTTTTATCGCAGTGTATGCATGCAAAACTTAAGCATCGTCAGATATTTCACAGCTCACTCCACTTGAGGTTTTTTCCTATTGATTTTAGGGCTTTTTCACAGTTTTTTCCCCGAAATTTTCCCATTTTTACCCCCACCCCCCACAATTTTTATATCAGGCAAACCCCGTAAGCCACAACCCCCAATTTTTCGTCCTTCTTCGGTCTGTTTTACGTTAATTTTTTAATTGTAAATATTGCCTAGGGTCGAATTTTTCATCTGGGCCCGCAGTTGTCCCTGTTTTCTTTTACCGCCCTCCAACCCAAAATAAAAAATGAAAATAAAAAAAAAAACCTCTCTTCAATCTGCCTCAAGGTTCATAATTTTTCACCCCCTCGACCCACGATGTTTACATAATTTGTACGTTACAACGCGCACACGAAACGAACTCACTTTTTGGGCTACTTTCTACCGAATTTTTTAATAGATTTCTGCGGTGGGAAATGTGCGCAGTTGTTGTTTGATAATAAGTATGTTGCATAGTAGGCGTGGCATGTTCAATTATTTGCCATTTGCTGTAAGGGAAAACAAGACTACAAATGACCAGCTTACGGATTTTTCTCGATTATTTTTATGTTGATTGCCATTTTGATTGCCCGCCATCTAATTGCAAACTATTGGCGAATCAACACACACCACACACACAGTGCGTCTAATAATGCCAATAAAGTAGGGTTATGCAGCGCTATACATTTTTGGGGCCTTGGGGTATTAGAAATTATGACAGCGCAGGGCAATTTGCGCCTTGGCCGTAAATCCTGGAATTTATATAGAGACACAAAGACACATAGACGAAAGTAAGTTTTTGCCTGTTTGGCAAGTGTATTTTTGTTTAACAAATAGTGCCGTATAGGAATTGCAGACATGGTCGAATGGAATGGAATGGAATGCCTTGGTGGAGCAGCTCTTCGATTTACGCCCGTTTCTGGCTGGGGTCAAGCTTCTTCTGAAATATATAGCAACATTATCATGGGAAGAACAACACAAACTATATATTGACAACTCACCCATATTCCTTGATGATCAATGGCAATGCCAAGTAGCAGTGCTTTTCCGCGAATTTTTGTCTGCATTTTTAGATATTTTAACTGCGAATTTAGGTCCTACGTCTTCTTGTGTGCATCATAGTTTTTGGCGTGTTTTTATTTAGTTAATTGCTAGCTAAAATTTAGATGATTAACATCATGCATACACACCAACCCACAGCTTTTGCATATGTACTTACTTACACCACCCTTTTTTCTGTGCCTTTTACGTGATTCGAGTAATAGTTCCTTCCAACTTGTAAGCTTTTGCCATTTACATATATCAGATTCAGCAGCATATAGCGATTTCGTATTTTTAAAGTGTTTTCAAATGGTATTCTTAAATATATTTTGTGTTTTAGAAAATGCTTTTGATTTTATAGCATTTTAGAAAATGGTTTTGATTTTATAGCATTTTAGAAAATGGTTTTGATTTTATAGCGCTCCACTATACTTGACACTTTATGCTTAAGCCTAATAAAAACTCAATAAACAAAACAATAAAAACTCAAAAACAAAATACTGAATTGAACAGAAATAAAAAGTTAACCAAAAATGGGCCGAAAATATTTGAATGCTTATTTATTTTGGAATTTTTTACTTGTTACCTCTACGAGATCTGTGTGTTGACTGAATTCTGCTGCGGCCGATGAGCTTAGGTGGAAATTTGAAAGTGACAGTACAAAGCATGGATAGCTCGATCAGAAATATTTGCTTTTATGAATGCCAACTAGATTTCATTTTTTGTTTTATTAAACCCTAAGTCACGATTTAATATTAAAAATTGAAATATTAAAATTAAATTAAATTAAAATATTATTAATCATTGCCAATTTAGAGTTAAAAGATAATCACTTCAAATATGTATAATTCTGAATATTATAAGAAACTTATTATACCCGTTACTCGTAGAGTAAAAGGGTATACTAGATTCGTTGAAAATTATGTAACAGGCAGAAGGAAGCGTTTCCGACCATATAAAGTATATATATTCTTGATCAGGATCAATAGCCGAGTCGATCTGGCCATGTCCGCCTGTCCGTCCTTCTGTCCGTCCGTCTGTCCGTATGTCCGTCCGTCTGTCCGTCCGTCTGTCTGTCCGTCCGTATGAACGTCGAGATCTCAGGAACTACAAAAGCTAGAAAGTTGAGATTAAGCATACAGACTCCAGAGACATAGAAGCAGCGTAAGTTTGTCGATTCATGTTTATTATTATTTTTCGTCCTTCTTCGGTCTGTTTTACGTTAATTTTTTAATTGTAAATATTGCCTAGGGTCGAATTTTTCATCTGGGCCCGCGGTTGTCCCTGTTTTCTTTTACCGCCCTCCAACCCAAAATAAAAAATGAAAATAAAAAAAAAAACCTCTCTTCAATCTGCCTCAAGGTTCATAATTTTTCACCCCCTCGACCCACGATGTTTACATAATTTGTACGTTACAACGCGCACACGAAACGAAAACTAACTTTTTGGGCTACTTTCTACCGAATTTTTTAATAGATTTCTGCGGTGGGAAATGTGCGCAGTTGTTGTTTGATAATAAGTATGTTGCATAGTAGGCGTGGCATGTTCAATTATTTGCCATTTGCCATTTGCTGTAAGGGAAGACAAGACTCTCCAAATTACCAGCTTACGGATTTTTCTCGATTATTTTAATGTTGATTGCCATTTTTATTGCCCGCCATCTAATTGCAAACTATTGGCGAACCAACACACACCACACACAGTGCGTCTAATAATGCCAATAAAGTAGGGTTATGCAGCGCTATACATTTTTGGGGCCTTGGGGTATTAGAAATTATGACAGCGCAGGGCAATTTGCGCCTTGGCCGTAAATCCTGGAATTTATATAGAGACACAAAGACACATAGACGAAAGTAAGTTTTTGCCTGTTTGGCAAGTGTATTTTTGTTTAACAAATAGTGCCGTATAGGAATTGCAGACATGGTCGAATGGAATGGAATGGAATGCCTTGGTGGAGCAGCTCTTCGATTTACGCCCGTTTCTGGCTGGGGTCAAGCTTCTTCTGAAATATATAGCAACATTATCATGGGAAGAACAACACAAACTATATATTGACAACTCACCCATATTCCTTGATGATCAATGGCAATGCCAAGTAGCAGTGCTTTTCCGCGAATTTTTGTCTGCATTTTTAGATATTTTAACTGCGAATTTAGGTCCTACGTCTTCTTGTGTGCATCATAGTTTTTGGCGTGTTTTTATTTAGTTAATTGCTAGCTAAAATTTAGATGATTAACATCATGCATACACACCAACCCACAGCTTTTGCATATGTACTTACTTACACCACCCTTTTTTCTGTGCCTTTTACGTGATTCGAGTAATAGTTCCTTCCAACTTGTAAGCTTTTGCCATTTACATATATCAGATTCAGCAGCATATAGCGATTTCGTATTTTTAAAGTGTTTTCAAATGGTATTCTTAAATCTATTTTGTGTTTTAGAAAATGCTTTTGATTTTATAGCATTTTAGAAAATGGTTTTGATTTTATAGCATTTTAGAAAATGGTTTTGATTTTATAACGCTCCACAATACTTGACACTTTATGCTTAAGCCTAATAAAAACTCAATAAACAAAACAATAAAAACTCAAAAACAAAATACTGAATTGAACAGAAATAAAAAGTTAACCAAAAATGGGCCGAAAATATTTGAATGCTTATTTATTTTGGAATTTTTTACTTGTTACCTCTACGAGATCTGTGTGTTGACTGAATTCTGCTGCGGCCGATGAGCTTAGGTGGAAATTTGAAAGTGACAGTACAAAGCATGGATAGTTCGATCAGAAATATTTGCTTTTATGAATGCCAACTAGATTTCATTTTTTGTTTTATAAAACCCTAAGTCACGATTTAATATTAAAAATTGAAATATTAAAATTAAATTAAATTAAAATATTATTAATCATCGCCAATTTAGAGTTAAAAGATAATCACTTCAAATATGTATAATTCTGAATATTATAAGAAACTTATTATACCCGTTACTCGTAGAGTTAAAGGATATACTAAATTCGTTGAAAATTATGTAACAGGCAGAAGGAAGCGTTTCCGACCATATAAAGTACATATATTCTTGATCAGGATCAGTAGCCGAGTCGATCTGGCCATGTCCGTCTGTCCGTCCGCCTGTCTGTCCGTCTGTCCGTCCGTCCGTATGAACGTCGAGATCTCAGGAACTACAAAAGCTAGAAAGTGAGATTAAGCATACAGACTCCAGAGACATAGAAGCAGCGCAAGTTTGTCGATTCATGTTGCCACGCCCACAAACCGCCCTAAGCTGCCACGCCCACACTTTTAAAAAATGTTTTGATATTTTTTCATTTTTGTATTAGTCATGTAAATTTCTATCAATTTGCCCACTCTAAAGCCCACAAATCGCCAAAAACTGTTGAGACTCTCCTTCGCACTTCCACTACCTGAGTAACGGGTATCGGATAGTCGGGGAACTCGACTATAGCGTTCTCTCTTGTTTTTATATTATGTCTTGCAGATATTGAAAATGTTTTTGGTTCAGTGCCCATACCGCCTCTCTCTTTTTAGTGGGCGTGGCGAGGCACACATGTGTAGGTCACGAGCCAAAAAGTGGAGGGGGAATTGGATGGCAAATGCCAAGAAAAGGAAAGGAACGAAGCGAAAGTCGCTTTTTGGCTAATGAAAAAGAAATAAAAGTGTCGAGTGCATTATTGCCAACACACACACACACACACACACACACGCAGACAGAAGGAGACGCACGCACACATATGCCTTCGCCCACGCAAACACCGAACAGAAGCACATATCATTTTCCTTGGTAATTGTTGAAACATTTTTAGTACTAGTCTGCGTGCTACGTGTCTGCGTCCTTTTTGCCACTACAACCCAACCACATTTCCCATCCCCATTTCCACCCCCCTTTTTTTCGTCACTCCACCCCCCTAATTTCGACCGCCGGCTATTATTTTGCACTTACTATAACATGCACATAAATATTTTTCCTTCGGCCTCCCAGTTTTCTGGTGTATGTGTATGTGTGTTTGTGTGGCTATTTTATTGATACTAACACAAAAACCCACGAATCCTCATAAAAGGACATGTGAGTACGGACTTTTCCTTTGGCCCGGCTTGTTTTTATTGTCGCCTTGGCGAATCTCTGTCAAAAAGCAATAATCATCAATTCTGATTCTCCTTTTTTTTTTTCATGTGTTTTGTGTTTGGTTTTCTTTCGCTTTTCGGCAAGGACATTGTCGTCTGTTGGTGGCTCGATTTGATATCAAATTGATTATTATTTATGTCGAATTGAGACCAATTGCCTCTGCCCCTTATTTTGCTAATTTGGCCATAGTTCCATAGATGGTTTGGAATACTCAAATGGGTTTCTTCAGCTCAAAGGCGAATAATTTAAATGGATAAACTATTTGTATTATCTGCGTTTGGTTGTTTGAAATTTTAATGCATCTTAGTTGGCTTTGTTAGTTGTGTGACAGCAAGTTAGTTCGTTCTGTTGAGTTTCAGGTCAGTTGTATAACTACAAGCCTGAGAGAAGGTCGTGCTATTTTCAATAGAATATATTTTATTTGAAAAATTTCAACGAAAATAAGTGAGACTTTGATATTCTATAACTTGAAAAGAAAGCAAAAATGGATGGTGGCAATCTGGATTTCTTACTTTTCTCGAATGCCCCGAATGGCGATTTCGGTAAGTTCGTCAAGTTCCAGTTTCACTACACTTTAACCAGTTCGTTCTTATGCGGTTCGGTTTCATATACATACATACTACGTGGGTCTAAATTACTTAATTTTAATTTATCGTAGGCGCTCCTTAATCAGCAACTATTAATGCTGCACTTTGCTTATTTACGAGCTCCAAATTACTACCATTGAGTGTCCTCCGCGTTTTATCTGCTTCTGCGTGGGCAGCTCCTGTTCCTCACCTGCGGTTTTTTTTTTTTTTTTTTTTTTTTTTCTCCTCACCTGGCTTTTTCAATCTTTATTCGCACTTTTTGGTTATTTATTGGGATACCAAAGGTGCGCAATGAGTCATTTGCGTGAAGCGAACTTGCATTCGTGTGTGTATTATTCGAGTTGCTTATTCAGTTGTCACATATTCAAAAGTCTACTTTGTTAAGTAGCAAAGCATATAACTTTGCTCTAATTTAAAACATTTTATTAACATCTCACAATGCCACGCAGAAGCTGCTCCTTGTCAGTGTACTCATCACCCGTCTCTGGGTTATTTTGCCCACAGTTTGTCACACTTAATTAAAGAAAATTTTAAGCACTTTAGATGTCAATTTGTGCCCACTTTCCGCAGTGGCCAATACGATGACAGTTGCCAGTTTAGACCCCCTTTTTTCCCCCCAATTTACCCCCCATTTCCCCCCCGGCATATTACCGAGCATTTTCAATTGCGTCGAAAAGAGGGAAAAATAAAAGTACGAAAAAAGAAGAAACGGTTTAATTAAGTTGAAACCCTTTCGTGCGTGCCATGGCCAGTTGGCAGTGCCATCCAGTGCCGCGAATCCATAGCCTCACCATACCGGGGACTCACTTTCCAGACCCCCGGGATCCCAAGATATTGCGATCCAAGTGGCTCAAGTGGCCAAGTCACCAGTCACCAAGCCGTCGTCCTCGTCGAGTTTCTCGTTTCTCGTTTCGTTTCAACTTGGGGCGTGTTAATTTCCAAGGTGTTTGCTATTCCAAGCTGTTTCCGTTCTAATATAAAAAATCAGCGTAATTAAAAATCAAATGATTTTTTCTTGGTCCTCAACTCAAAAGTCTTTCCTCACCCCCCTCCCTACAACTTTTTTGGTCCGACGACAGCGAAATATCTTCATTAATTTTGCTCTTTTGCGCTGTGGGACAGCGGCAAATCCTTTCGCCTCTATCCTCTATCCTTTCCAATTCCAATTCATTCAATGCTGCACAATTTTTAGCTCATTAATTGGTGTGGGCAACCCTTTTCTTTTTTTTTTTTGTTTTTTTTCTTGTGCTCTGCCCTTTTGGTTTCACCCTCGCGTTGTGAAAAATCTGGTCGAAAATGTCCTGAAAACGGAGCCAAGTGATTTATTTGTTTAATCCCTTTCATTTTCGACCGATTTCTTTTTATTTATTTTCTTATGCCCAGCCACTTGAAATGTTGCTGATTAGTGAAAGTAACAGCCGTTAAGGGGTAAGTAGCATTTCGATTCATTTCTTGGTGTTCATTAAATGGGTAACTAACACTGGCAATCTAATTCGCTGTTGCCCAATAGTTAATATGCCCACTAAAATACCTTTTGAAATTCGCAATATTCTTTCTTCACGAACAAAACTCCTAATTGATTCGTTATCGATTCGCATTGACCCTCTTCACGGCCCATCAATATGGCTAAAAGTGAAAAGAAGTTGGGAAAAAGAAGGGTAAAAAGCCAAGGAGGAAGATCGACAGACATTGAGCGACCAATGCGACTGGCAACTTGTTTAGCTGATTTTAATCCGCATTCGATACGGTAACAATTTTTACTTCATCACTCTCCCGGCAACCGAATGGCCATCTCTTCAAGCGATGAATCTCGAATCTCTGAATCTTGTGGCTTCCACACCAATCAAGCCTCCTCGAGGGACGTGAGGAGGGTGAGGAGACGAGCTTTTGACATTCGCATAACTTCCGATTTAATCCCAGCGCGTGAACGTCCTCGATCCTCATGTTCCAATCGCTTGAGTGGTTCCAGCTTTAGTTGTGCACCGAAAGAAATGTATATAATATTGCTATAATAAACCAGCACTTTGGACAGCCTTCAGCTGTTAATTCTAACTAGTTTTTTCCAGTGCACCACTACTTCTGCGCTCGCATCGCCTTTTGCTCCATCAGCTGAGTTATGTGCTTCTGTGCGTTGTCGTATTTTGTAAGCTCTTACGCGCCGGCTACCAAGTGCAGAAACCCTCCACTAACTAAACCCCCAACTAAACCGAACCAATCCAATCCGAGCCCCTTCCACTTTATGCCCTTCAGGATCTCTGATCAGATACTCAGATACTGAGATACTTGCCTCGAGATTCTTGAGAGCAGCGCAGCAGCGTCGTTGAAGCGATAAAAGATCAATTTAGTTGCGCCACAGTCGCCGCTGATTTAAATCCGATCATTGCGCGGCGATTTGATGCGAACTGAAACATGCACAAGGAATTTGCAATTATCGAACTTCAAAGGCCCTCTTCTTCCCAACACACATTTTTTTTTTTGCATTTGCTCTTTTTTTTTGTATCTTGTAGCTGCCTTCGTTTTTTACTGGTTTTTGTGCTGATCAACTTACAAATTTGATCGCTGCTTGGGAAAGCGAATAGCGATCTGTTAATTGGCATATCAATGCGAGAGTATCCGCCGGTTCGCGTTACGTGGTGTTGCCTGTGGCAAAGCGATTTAAGTTTGCAAGTGATCCTGTTTTGGGTTTGAGTTTGGGTTAAGCTAGCAGCTTGAAAAATCAAATAGCAAAGAACTACAAATTACATGCCAAAATGCACTTCAATACAAAGCACTTGGGTAAACACCAGCAGACAGAGGGGGGGGGGCGGTGGAATAAGTGGCGGGGGGTGGGGGGGAGACACACCTGTGGGCCACTGTGAAATTTTCCTATTTTCCCTGCTTTTCCTGCTTTTTCAGCTTTTCCTGCCTCCGCCACACTGACGATGTAAACCTTAAGGTATTTTGCGATAATTGCACTTTGCTGTTGTTGCTCCTGCCGCCGCTGTTTTTGCTCCTTTTCGTCCTTTTCGTCCTTGCAAGAGTAGTCCTAGTCCACCACCCACAACCACCTTCCATTTTCCGTATGTCTGTGCGCAAGATAAACAAAAGACAACTGTTCCATGTGCTCGTGTATGAGTTGTCTGGCACACGTCTTCGCCTTCCACACCCACAACACCCAGGATACCCAGGATACCCAGGATAACCAGGATAACCAGGATACCCAGGATAACCAGAATACCCAGAATACTCAGTTTCCGTATTGCTATAGTACTTTCCTACTACTTTTCAGCTATTAATAATGTGAAACTTCGAGCCTGGGGTTTCCATATCAACTTGTTTGCCCTAGCCGGTGACGACTGTACTTACTACTTAATTAATTCAAATCTTGCTAATTGCATTTTATTTGCCTTCGCTGCGCAGATTTGCAGATTTCAAGTTTTTAATTGCAAATCTCTTTTGCCATTCAAAGCATCCACGCAACCCACTAAAACACACGACCCATATTTAAACACACTAACTTTCCACTTGAGATGCATTTGATATTGGCAAGACATATGTATGTACATACCTGTGTTAATACCCTACCATTCATAACATGATGATTTACCATGTATGTATATTGCAGATGGCTTTTGCGGCTTTATCAGAAGGATAACTTTGATGGTGTACATGGGATTGGACAATGTGCTGAATAGACAGGAGACGCGTTACGATACAACACTGGTAATTGGATTGACTGCCTGTGCCATGGGTATTTTTAGCTTCTTTGTGTACTTCATAATGAAAGTGCAGAGCTGCCAGGTAAGTTTATGAAATATAAATATATATATATAAATAAATAATTTATAAAATACTAGACTCTGTTCTGCGGAACTCCTGGTGCCCTAAATCAACTGCCTGAGATCGTCGATGAAGATGAAGATGATAAAGATGAAGATAAGACGAAGGTCGATGAGCAAACTTCGACGGAGGATAGCATCTCCACAGGTTCGGATTTATCAGTTCAAGGGCGATCACCAAAGCTTGGTAAACGTGGCCGTTCTAAGAAGTCGCCAAAAGGAAAGCACCGCAATAAAGAACTAATTAATCATTTTATGCAAGCTGCCGATGTGGGACATTGCCTATTTAACTATAACGATCGCAAGAAATCTCCTGAACGACAACCCAGGGTCCAGGTGGGAATCAGAAAGATCATTACTATCTATGGCAGAAAACAAGGCTATCTCTACTTCACAGCTACAGAGGCACTCCAAGTGCCAGCCCTAAATAAGGTGATGTATCCACGTCCAAAGGGTGCTAAGAAAAGTCCTCAAACTAAAAAGCTCTGCGATGCTGGAGTGGATCTCAACCCCCCATCCCCGAATATTTGATGTTAATTATATTTTTAATATTTCAAATACTTTTATATATCTACACATCATACGTCGATCAATGTGATATGCAAAGCATATCCATCGACTAGACACAATGCAAATTCGTCGTCGTGAAATCATTTGTATCAGCTTTTAGAGAACACTCGCTTCGTTTTAAATTATTTGTGTGCATTTCTTTCGAACTAAGCGTGCTGCTGCCATATTGTATGAATACAACAAACATGTTACAATGAAATCGTGTGCCTTTGTAGTTCTTTTCCTTTGGGAGGGAATCGCCATTATCAATAGTTACTAACTATCATAGGTGTTTGAAGATAACCCTTTAAATGGCTTTCTTATAGGTTGGGCATGTTTAAAATGGAGCCTACAAACGAGTGTGATCCCAAAAGCAGTTACCAATCGTTACTAACTACTATAGGTGTTTGAAGATTATCCTTTAAATGGCATTACAGGGTTAAGCATGTTTAAAATGGAGCCTACAAACGAGTGTGATCCCAAAAGCAGCGCCAAGGACACGTTCCAGCCATCATCATGTTCAAATGTTCAATGGCCGCTCAATAGACTCCGCTCGTTTCCGCTGTTGTAATTTGCTGGCCCTGCCAGCTGTCGCTGCGGTTGGCCGCCTAATGGTCGTCAAAGGGGGGGAGGGGCGAAATGTGGGGGGTCGAAGGACCTCCATTTCAGCAAACCCCCCCCCTTGAAACCACATTCATATGGCGCAGACACCCCGCCATATAGAGAGATACATCCCCATGGCCAGGACGCCTTTGGATTTCATTAAAGGCAAATTTATGCCTTTACTTGAATGTCAAATATTGCAAATGTCAAACGATGAGGCGGCGAGTGAGGGGGCGTGGGGATACGGGATAAAACACTGTCAGAAAAATGTGTAAAATTCCAACAGCACTTTCAGAAGTTTTCACTGCAATGCCAGCAATATTTATTTGGTAAGTCATTAGTATTTGTTTTATGCATGTGTTTGAATTTGTATTTTAAACTAAACAATTTTCACTAGATTTTCTCACAGTGCACGGCATGGCATGGCATCGAGTCCCGTTAGACAATAGTGTCCTTCCTTGGGGGTAATGTGCAGGAGAGGTGGCCCATCGACGAACCCAGCTTCTGTTGGTTTTTATGCGTTGTTCGTTTTGTAATTAAGCGACGCACTTGGTTGGATTTGGATTTGGATTTGGGTTGGGGGGAATGGGAATGGGAATTGGATGTGGAGCGGATGTGAGATGTGCTTTAAATGGAATGGGTGGTTATATATGTATATATACATACATGCTGATATATGTAGATATTTAAGTTTAAGTTTGGCCTGGCAACTGATGGACTTGTGCAGGTCCTGCCTCCTCCTGTCTCGAAAATCGTCATGAATATATATATATATTTATCCTGCTGCTGCTGCTGCTGCTGGTCATCGGGTGTCCTTTCCTTTTCGATGGCTGCATTGACCCAGGCCAAGCATCTAGATTTGCGGTCAAAGTTGGCGTTTGACATTTATGCCGGATGTCAAGTCTGCTCCCAAGGAGCACAAAGTCCTCGAACTCGGTCCATTGTCGTCATCATCATCAGTAGTAGCACTACCACTACCACTACCAGTTGTTGTAGTGTGGTGTCCATTTTGCGCCTTGTTATTGTCACTTTGCCTTGGCCCTAACTCTTCCTTGTGTCCATTTGCCATTTTTTGTCTCCGGTTTGCCCCGAAACAAACTCTATGTATGCTTAGCTATCAATACCTAAATAAAAAGGGGGAGGGATGGGGATTTTTCGGAGTGTTAGTTAACCTTTTTCTGGGCCCAAGTTATTGTTTGTCTCGTTATAGTTTCTATTCAATCGGCTCGTCCTATAGGGTCGGGTCACTAAGTTTGCCTGGCAAATGCACCCCGGAGGGCGTTTGCGTTTTCATTTTCATTTTCAGTTTCATGTCCATTCGCATTTTCATTCCCATTTCCATTCCCATTTCCATTCGCATCTCGGATATTTGTGTATTTGACATTTGGCTCAAGTGTTGCTGACTTTTCGGTTAGTTCTTTCTTTCAGCCCCCTCCATTGTTTGGCTTTTTCTGTGGCTTTTTGTTTGACTGTTTTCGTTGTGCTCTTAATTAAAGTTTGGTCAACTGTTTAATGCTCAATGGATCGGTCAGCCTTGGGTCATAATGAGAGTTTGATATTGGTTGAGGGGTTAAGTCGCAAAGGGAATCTTAACATACCCCTCCTACCAAATACATTTTCAGACAAAGAAAGCTGGTCGTAATACCAATTGAATACCTTAAGTATATACTTTAAATAAATACAATTGTATGTTTATTAGTGCCATTTTGATATCCAACTTGTAATTACCATTATTTATTAAGTTTTTTTTTTAGCGATATATCTGGCGCTGCTGAAGGAAGACCTTCTGCTACTTTTTTGTCCACTTCCACTTCGCCTTTTTACGATGCTTGGCCCCAAAAGAGCATCACGTAGCGAATCACTTAACTTGATTCCATGACCACCCCCCATTTTGGCATTTTGCCGCCTGATGAGGCTGATGGCACAATGGGGAATCGCCGGGGCAAAAAAAAATATATATACAACATACAACAAAGGAATACGAAGGACTGAAAATAATTTGCAGTTATTTGAGGCAAGCACGCAAATGCGTTCGAATCAATTGTCCGATTGCGCCGATTGTTCAGATTGTTCAGTTTGTTCAGTTTGTTCAGTTTCTGATGCGAGATGGTTAGCCTTCTCTGCATCCCTCTCGAAATTTCTCTTTGGCCGCAAAAAAATGCGTTCAAATTGAAATGAAAAGCTCAGCGTGCAACGCATCCCAAATGAGGCCGTTTCAGGGGAGGAGGAGGGGTGGCAACATTTTCCTGCCTCTTGTTTTTCTTTTTTTTTATTATTATACTCTGTTTTTAGCGAGGGTATGATGTCTTCTGCGCACAACTTAAATCTATTTAAATATATCATTTGTATTTTTTAAGATTCTTTCAACATTATTCATAAAAATGCTGTACTTCAATAAATTTCCATATGACTTACAATGCTCAAGTACAGGATATCTAATAGTTGGGACATTATTTTGGGCTGTTTTTTTTTTTTTTTTGGGTGCGTGCCGTGTGCGGTCAGAAGGCTTTACTTTCACTTGGCCAGTGCAACTTTCACCCGAGACTAAAAAGGGGGCGTGGCCAAGAGGCTGGTCAACTGGCGGCACGTGTCCTAATTTTTTGGGGTATCTTGTGTTTTTTTTGTTGTTGTTGGTTGTTGTTGTTGTTGCCGTTGGCCTATAAATAATTTGTGGCAGACGCTCAATGAGTTTGCTTTTTTTTGCCAGTGATGTCATTTGTAAATGGCATGTTATCAATTTTCGAGATGATTGAATCAAGTGATTTGTGTGCGTGTCAAAAGGGAGTTGTCCGAGAATTTTTGTATTCGAGTTGGGGAAATAGAATCGGGGATCTCAGTTACCCACACACACACACATACAAATACATATACACAAACACACACGTGTCTGGGGAAACTCCTTTTGAAGTTGGCTGTTTGTTGGTTTACCGGCTAAGGAAGAGGATGATTCTTAGACTGTTTGCCTCTCGGCTTATTAAGAGATTATCAATTTCTTTTGATGCAAGACGCGTATACTATCTATGTGGATAGAAATATGTTCGGTAACGAGAAAATTGAGCCGGGATAACGAGGCTAATGGCTCCTGGGCGACAGCCAACTAATGACAGTTCACAAAATTGGGCAAAAAAAAATCTGAGGCAAAAACTGCGGTTCAAGGGGAAAGGGAAAGGGAAAGGGCAAGAGAAAAGGGGAGGGGAAAGGGCAAGGGGAAGGGAGAGAATAAAAGGACATCCATCAGATTCCTGCTTTTTTTTTGGGTTCAGTTCAGTTTCAACGAATTGACTTGCAGTTTGACTGGCAACAGATGCGACCGGTTGTCTCATTGCGAATGCACAAAGACAAAGTTGTCCGGCGATGCTTAACCCTTTGGTAGCCCCCACCCCCCTCTCTCTGCTCTGGTATCCATCCACTTAACCCCACCGGTATGCCCTTTCTGCATTAAGAAATTAAAATCTGTCCTAGAAAAATGCACGGAAAAGTGTGCTGTGCATGCGTGTGTGTGTGTGTGTGTGTGTGTTTGCTGGGCTTGGCAGCACATGTGCTGCTGCTAGCTTTTCCCCAAACATTTTCCCACCCCTTCCCCCACCTCCCCCTCCACCCCCTTCTCACCTCCACACGCAGCGGAGCTTGCCGCGCGAGTGTTTTGTTATTTTTGCGGAAGTTTTGTAATTGCGGAAACGGCAACTGCTTCAGTTTCGGTCGCAGTTTAAGTCCCAAGTCCCATCTACAGATTGTGCACTCGCAAAAACTATATACTGCAATGTCACAAATGAAATTAAATAAATTATATTATTATAAATTAAGCATCGAAATATTAAATAGGTTTTTTTTAAATTACTACTTTATAAAACCAATTTCCCCTACTGTTTAGTGCCTGCTTTCTCCCAGTGCAGATTTGTCTTCGGTGGAGCTAGAGTCTTAGCTCCGATTTCAGCTGCAACACTATAGCTCTGCAGTAGTGTGAGTGTGCATGTGTGTGTGTGTGTGTGTGTAGGGTGTATGTGTGTGTGTGCGGCTGCTGCTCAAGTGTTCGATATGCGGCCCGTCGACAACTTGTTCCTTCGGGTGTTGCTCGGTAGGTAAACTTGCAAAACTTGAAGTTATGGACGCGTAAATTGAAAATACACATGAGAGTGCATACACACACATGCACGGTTGTTTTTCCGACTACCCCCCCCTCCCCCCTCAGTTGCCACCACCCACCTATAGGCGGCCCACTAACAATGCAACGGTTCGTAGAACGCGGTCGCCACATTATTGAAACTATAAATTTCTAAAAGCAATCTTTTGCGGGCAGACAACAACGATGCACTGCGAAAAAAGGGGGGGGGGGCGAAATTGGAGAAGGGGCCATGGCAGTGACTGGGTTTTTGGCGCTTTTCCACGAGCATTGGTGTTTGTATTTGCGTTGTAGTTGTGCGGCCCGCCGGCTGTTAACGCCGTTGCCACCACGTCGATGTTGTGGTCGAAAAGTTTTCTCATTTCGCATGTGCAGGCGCGTGTACTTGGCCCAGACTCAAGTTGCCACACCCCCTTGCTCCCTGACCCCTGACCCCAGCCCCCCCCCCCCTCTTTAGACATACCGCCTGGAATTAGGCAACTCAAATTTTTACACAACTGAAGGGTAGAAGAAATGTCATGATGAAAAGAGGCAGTAATTGGCATGCTGAGTTTCACTGCAATTGGTTTGAATATTTATGTAGCTAAATATAAATATATTGAGTTATTTGAAGGCATTATAAATTACTTAATATTATAAAAATTTCCAGTTAATTACGTGCCACAAAATTTCGAGCGGCTTGTCATTGATTTGCCTGCCCAATTCATTTCCAATTTGCAATTAATCAAATCTCAAGCAATTTTCCATCTTCAATCTGCCTGAGCCTCCTGCAAGAACCCCAGCAACATCTTCTTCTCGGTCTCTCAAATCAAATTATAGCAAATTTCCCATTAGTTTTAATGGAGGAATAGGCCAACCCAAGCATCCCAACCATCCACTTGGCCATCAAAGTGCTGCAGGTGAAATGCGGCGAGCGTTTCGATAGACTAGATAGATTCAAGCGAGATTTTCCCCAGCCATTTTCCAAACCCCTCGGCGATTTTACTGGTCTCGCTGCCGCTGCTGCTGATATTGCCTTGGTCATTTTTATGTTCGAGCTGCGTTTCCCCATTTTCCATTTATTTATTTTTTATTATTATGAGGGGAACAGGAACAGGAAATATCTTTGGGTCCGTTTCTCTTATAAATGACAACGCCCCATCGCGCAATTTGTTTACCTTACATCTGGCTATCTTTCTTTCTTACTTTTTTTTTTTTTCATCAATTTCAAAATTGCTACATTAGTGTTGCCCACTTAACAAGTTTTGGGGGCGAGGTTTTACTTTGGTTTTCCTTCGCTTCGCCTCGCTTTTCTTTCCTTTTTTTGGTTTTTTGGGAAAGCGCTCTCACTCTCGCTTGCTGTTTCGGCCTCGTTGCGTATTAAAATTAGTGATTAATTTTTACGCCCTAAATATGCAAATGTGTTGCATTGATGAATACATTCACTGGCCCACTGAGATAGGTGGTGGATTCGGTGAGGGGGAAAATGGTGGGCAAAGTGGGCGTGGCGCTACTTCATTTTCTACTTCATTGCCAAAGTTCGTCGTCCGCTGGGAATTGAGCTTGAAAAATCCACCAGGCGATGCGCTGCTTGTCGATTTTCACGCTTCCATTTTTTTTCTTTTGCTTGCCGCTTACTGTTTTTCCTCAAGGAAATGAAAAATTTTTATGTCATATTTTGTGCGTTTCTTTTTTGGGCTTTTTTCCATAGAATTTTTCCCTGTGCTGGGGCCAGCGGCCAAAATTGATTATGGATGAACGCAGTCGGGGCGCAATTAACATTACTTTTAATTCGCAGAGCTCCGCGGACGCCGCTAATGAAGCATGCAAATGGGAAAGCGGAGAAAAGCGGAGAAAAGTGGAAAGTGGAAAGAGGAAAGTGGATGGATAAGATAAGTTGATGTCGTGCTTAACTTGATTTTCTCTATTAGTGTAAATTTTGAATGTATTTTCCTCGCGGCAATTGATATGCAAATGTTGACAAATTTTTACGAGCCTTGCAGTAATTGTGAGCCAAGCATTTAAGGTATTTCGCCTGGCACTTGAAATGGATTGAGCTGTGTAAATAATATATTAAAATATTAATTTACCAAAGGGTTTGATGCTGATCCCTGATCCCATTTCCATGAGCGCTGAAGGTGATTTGAATATGCAAGCAGTTGAATTTACAGCTCAGACATATAATACATATACTACACATGCCATTATCACACACGGCACACGCACACAAGTGTACGAGTATTTCCTATGTTATCGAAATAAATCACAAATAAACATAAATAAACAAACAAACCGAAAGCATGGAGAAATGGAGAGAAATGGAGAGAAATGCCTAAGTAGATTTGTCAAAAAGTAGTCGGCAGAAAGACGTGCTCGAGTAAAGTATGCAAAAATGAAAATAACTTGAGTAAAGTTGATATGTGTCTCTTCCCCACTGACAAGAATTTATGGCTGCAAAATGTCAATGGCTCGGCTCACACTTCCCCCTCACTTCTGCCCATATATTCCACCCATACTTATTTGGTCACATATTAAAATAAGTCTGATGATCCAATAAAGTGCTTATATCGCAACGGTGGCTTAAAGCCAGCCCCTTTTCCATCGCCTTGTTCCAGCTTTCCCTCTTTTTTTTTTTTGTCTGTCACATTAGCGACGCATCGCAGCCTAATATTTTTGCATAGCATACTTTTGCGGGCTCGGGTTGTTGTAATGAAAACAAATGCGTTACATTTCAATACGTTTGCCACAATCCCTTCGTTTTTTGATTTATGTGCGTGTGTGCCTGTATGTGTTCACGTGGGTGTGGGTGTGTGTGCTTCTGTGTGTGCGTTTGACATTTGTACGAGACACGTGAAAATATTTCGAGTGCTAGCGAAACCGAAACTACTTCAGACAGTCATCCCAATCTGAATCAAAACGCATTTCCCACCGCCTCACAAGCTCCTACGATGGAGGTTAATCCAACTAATGCATAACACGATAATTAAATAAAGTTTAATTTGAACTTTAACTATATAATACATATATATATTGCATTGTATTATTGTATATTATACATTTATAAAGTCTGCAAAGAATGCTCGTTCTATCATCTTGACCTATGCTGTACATAGATACTCACCGCTATCTGTACACACACGCATCTCAAGATGGCAAAAAGAAATGATTTATTTGTGGCATTTCTAGGACTTCCCTGCCACCCAGGACTCGCAGCTGCTTTTAATACATTTTTCTACTTTCGGCATATTTGGCGCTCCATGCATGACAAATTGTTAAGAAAGCGCAGTGGAAAGGACCTTTTCCGCTCTTTCACCCACCACCATCACCACCACCACTCACACATGTGGTTCCCTAGCTCCTTTAGCCTGCTCCTTATCATCGAAATGTACTCGAGAAAATTCCACAAATAACGCGATGCCAGCTCCACTTGCACTCACTTTGCTGGATTTTCCAAGGATTCGCCATACGGGGAAAATGGCAATGGCAGTGGAAATGGATATGGATATGGAAAGGGGTCCTTGCATGCATGAGCAGTTCATTGAGTTGACATTGAGTGCTTGTGATTTATGTTGGATTTTTGCCACTTCTTTCCTTCTTTCTGCCATTGCCTGCCACAGACAAGAGAGCGGAGATGTTGAAATAATAATAATATTTGCGATTCAAGGGTTAAGCTCTGCGGGCGAAGGTGTAACATTTGTCAGGCAATCGAGTGGGGGAATAAAGCTACTCAAAAGGGGGCTTACTTCTAATACACAAATGCGATTTAAACAGGTGCTCAAATCGTTTATCAATGTCACTTAGATAATATTTCAAATTGCTTTCAAATAACAACTTATTCATATTTTTATAAAATATATAAGTTTTGTGACTATTACACCTGCGATTAAAAAAAGTAAAACCTTCGACATCTTTGGTTGCGTTTGGACAGTTTCCTTCTGTTTTGTAAACCAAATTGCGTTTACGTCATCAACAGTCGTCAGTCAAGCCCCCTCCCATTTTTTTTTCTGCTCGACCCACATACCCTGGCATTTTGCCCCCTTGCAGAAGCAAAACCATCTACGTTCCGATGCTCGTCTGACTGACGACTGAGTTGCCATATATTCAAACTAAATGTGTCACGTCCAAGCAACAAAAATTTCATTTATATTCGCATATATATAGTATGTATGTAAAAAACAAAAAAAATAAAATAAAAACCAAGAATGAAGAATTTTTAGAAGGAGCAGCAGCTAGAAGAATGAGCTTGAAATGTTATAAAGTTTATAACATTTATAGGGAGGTGGAGAGTGATATTTTTTGGGCAGCTGGCTTTGGTTTATTTTAAATTTGGAGCAATTTGGAGAGATCCTCCTTCTTGGCCCAAAAAGTGCGGAAAATACGAAAAAATTCCACATTCCACCTATTTTTAGAGGAAGGGTGTGAAATGGTTACAAATTATGTGCAGCATAAGCTGAAGCTGCTGCTTCTTCTAACACTTTGCTTTTTTTCCCCCCTTTTTTTTTACTCCTTTTTCTGCGTGCGGCGTTTTAAGCAGCCACTTCCTGCCACGCCCCTGCTTTTTTTTTTTTTTTTTGGGGCGCTAGCAACAAATCAACGGAAGCGGAAGTGGCAATGGAAATGGAAATGCGACGGCGAATGAAGCGAAGCCGCAAAAGGTGTGAAAAAACGAGCGAACAGAGATGAAGATGAAAAATCACAAAAATGTTAGCGTTAGTCACACACAGAAACGACATAAGCTGGAAAAGCGGACGTGGACTTTCGAGGTTTTCCGACGCAAAGTCCTCGAGGTTTTCCATCGGTTGGGAAAAGCGTATGGAACTGGGATAGGCAGAATCCAGCAAGAAGCAGAACCCTTCAAATAAGAATTCTATTCTTTAAGTATCAGAAATAAAATATATTAAATTATTTATGACGTAAATAATTAATGGCAAGTTCTGGGACTATATACATATTTTTAAAATATATAAATATATTTTTATTTCAATTGGATAACAACCAAATTGGCTCAGTTAAAGTCGGATATTTCTTAGCTACATAGTACCTTTACACCCTGGATTTTAAAATTATATTTCCCCATTTTCCACCCCATTCCATTTTTTGTAGCTTTCTTTTGCATTTCTCTGCACTGGAAATTCTTTTGATTTATGCTAATTTGAATAAGTGCGCACCATCAATTTTTTTCTCCCAAGTTCTTTTCCTATTTTTTTTGTTTTTTCTTTGCTTTTTACCCCTATCTATACATTTCCCTGTCGAGTCCTGCGTTTTAGCACCAACTACTTTCCACTGCGAATTCTGCACGAGTTTTCTTGCCAGTAAGATCCTTTTGCGTCAGAGGATCTATCTTATATAATTACTTTTCTATATTCAGCTATCAATTGAGGTTTATTTTTCTTAGCTTTCAAATTATATGCTGATTATGTAGTAAAAGCTTACGAACACATCCGCTTGGCTAACTGAGTTCTTCAACGAATCTCCAAACGAATACGAATACTCGTATCTTCTGCAAGAAATGTAATCCCTGCCATTTATTGAGGAGTGCTGTGGCAAGAACTTGCTTAGCATACGGTAGTCCGTAGTCCTTGAGGAACCCCAGATGGGAACCCTTTTCCGAAAGCCAATAAGCCAGCCACTTTGCCACCCAAAGAATACGGGGGGGGCTTGCCAAGGGTTAAGGTATTTAGATGTGAGGGGCTCTCAAAGTGGAAAGGCCGTCAAACGGAAATCAGATTTGTGTCTGGCATTTCTTGCGCTTGATTTGTTTGCATAACAAAAAGACGTCCAAGGATGGCGAAAAGGACATGCGTGCAAGTCTATCAAAACTAATGTTACATTGGCCTCCGTCTCCGCCCACGTTTTCCACATTTCCTTCTCCTTCGGGCTGGCAAAGCAAAGAAAATCTGAAGGCCCCGTTGGGCAAAACGAAGTGGACTCTGCTGTTTTATTTATTTTATTATTATTATTCTGGTTTTTTTTTTCGTTTTTTTCGTTTTCTGGGTAGACCGCAACTCGACCTTAAAGTGTGTCATTTCACGGCGCGCCTGCAACAACACCCCTTTTTGCAGCTTTTTTCCTCAGCTTTCCTCTCACTTTTTGGGCCCGTGAAATGTAAAATTTTTATTGTTCGTGTTTTTCTTTTATTGCCAGCGGGCGGCGCATCTTCAGCCGTCGATCTGCCACACTCCTTACCACACTCCTTACCACACCTTACATCCTCCTCTCTGAACTTTCTGCAATCATTTGAATGCCCCATACGCTTCGAGTTGCAGTGCTCTTCATTTTCTGTATCACTAAGATATTGACAAGCATTTATCTTCAACAAACTTAAACTTAAAAATATGATTTTTAATCATTTATCTTCAACAAACTTAAACTGAAAAATATGATTTTTAATCAGCTAAAATTTGCATAGACACACAAATTATTTCTTATTTAACAGCTCAGTGGGTACAGAGTATTAAATAGTCGCATACTTTATTCCATCCTGATTTTTACCAGCGACTTTTCGACTTTTCCCACATGTCGTATCAGCGGCTTTTCCCGCGTGGCCTTTTGCCCACTGTCCTGCCACCAGCCCCGCTTTTCCTTAGTTTTCCACCTCCACCTCCACCTCCACTCCACTCCATGTACTTTTATTCAGCCCTCCTTACTCTGCATGTATTTGTTTTTTTTTTCAGCCTTTTTTAACTTGGTTTCTCGGGTTTTTCGCGATTTTCAACGCATGAACCTCAGGGGTTGTCTTCTGCGTTGCCTTCTCGCCATCACCCCGACCACTTTATTTTTGGGTTTCGTATTATTTCGCATTTAAAAATAGATTTGCATTTGTTTGTTTGTCTGGGTGTGTTTGGCGTGTCCAATTGATTTATGGTTTTTGTAAATAACGGAGAGAAAAAAAAAAAAGAAGAATTCCCGAAAAGGTTGCGCCACGGGGGCAGTTGGAAAAAGGGGCGAGGAACATCTATATACATATATACACAAACATATATAGTGGCTTTTTATCGGGGGCGTTGCGGAAGGGTAAAGTATGAAGTAAGCTCTTCGCCGTTGTTTACTTTTTGCGGTTATTTTGCGGTTTCGCGTTTTCCTTTCCTTTATTTTTTTTTGTACCCATTTTAACCATTTTTCCCATTTTCCAATATATCCTGTCCGCGAGAGTTTATTGACTTTTCAACTGATCCTTTGGGTGTAATTGTTGTTATTGTTTGCATTTTAAAACCCAATGACGCCGCAAATGGGAAAAGCAAATGTCAAAATGGTTAAATTGGTTGAAAAATCAAGATATAAAATGCAAAACGCACAAGGGAATCTCAGCGACTCTAATAGATAATAAAAAAATGTTTTAATGTTTAATGCATTTTGAATGGCGACTAAAGCGCTAAAAACAATGTTTATAGTACCAATTATCATTCACCATGTTTAGTGATCAATAATCGTTACAAGTTCACTGATATGAAAGGATAAAGGGCTAATGTTAAAACCTCCCTAGAGAAAGTATAGTAATAAAAAAGCATAGTAAAAAACAAAGAACCAGCTGGTAAAAAAAAATGAAAGGAGGAAACACAATTAACTGACTTTGGCAAACAATTGGCGGGCGATGGCATCTTGTACCCTCTTCTATTTTTATCCAACGCCCCCTCAAGATATTGTCACCAAGAAATGAAAAGCCAGGGGCGGTCCCGGCCAATGAAAAGCGGTGGAAAACGCCAGGAAAGCGGGGGCAATACAATGGGGAACAAGTAAACAACAATATACAAATAAATTGATGTCATTTTCGTTTTCGTTACGTCTCAAATGGAATTAGTGGCACGCTAAAAAATAAACGAAGGCGGGAAGACCTGTGCGGAAAGGACAAATCCAAATAAAAACCCCAAACGAAAGCTAGCGAGTATGCGAGTACAACATAAAAAATGCCCGAAAGAAAAGCGACGTGAGAAAATCGGGAGACGAAGGAAAAAAGGAAACGCAAAGGAAAACAGACGGCAATGAAAACGCAGATAAACATATTCGCGAATTTGTTATTATCAGAAAAATATTGCGCGAATAAAGCCGGGGGTGTAGTCAATGGGAGGGAGATTGCCACCAGCTTAGACAACAGACGAGTGCACTGCGAGAAATGCATTTAAAAAACACATACCTTAATTTTTCAAGTAAAGTTAAGTAATAGGCAGTGCATGTATGTATGTATGTTCTAAAAAGTTCATTAATGAAGTTTTTTAATTTCCTGCACTTGGAAGGTATAAGTTTCTGCCAGTGTATGCAAAATATGTGCGGAGTGTGAGGGTCGCGTGTGTGTGTGTGTGTGTGTGCGGCGTTAATTCCCCAGTGACTGCATGTGACGCGTTTTGCATGCGGTTTTCTCGCGTTTTCCAAGCGTTTGAGCGTCTGTGGGGCGAAATTAGCGTATGGAGGGCGACCGAGGGTTAAGGTAACTGCCGCAGCTAGATGGAAAATGGGAACGGTGTCGCAAATTAGGCAAAAAGCCCAGCCAGACAATCAAAGATCAAAACTTTTTGATAGGCAAATGCGTGTGTGACATGTGTGTGACTTGATACTTTTATTATCCTTGCTTTTTTTCGGTTTGTTTTTCTTTTTTGTGTCTAAGACCTTTCTGTCAGGAGTTAAATGGCAGCTGACTTGTACGATTTTGAATTTGATTCGCATCGAAATTGATCTCGTGAGCCGCTGGGGAAATGACTGGTGTGGGTAATTGATGACTTAGGGATGCCTCATCGGATGTTAAACAGGATTGAAGGAAGGGCAACTGGATTTAAGCACTGGCATTGTATATGACTTACATATATGACTTACATATGTGTTAGAAGGTTGATATTTTATAGCTTCATAAAATGCCTTTCACTGAATTTAATTAGAAAAAACTCTTAACTTCCAAACGATGCCTAACCAAAACCGTCCACTTTTCCTTTTGATGGCGAAGGTCGTCAAAATTTGACGCCTGTTGTTTGTCAAAAATATTTAACTCCCAAATGGAAATATTGTAAATTCAACGAAAAGACAGAGTTTCCCACAAAAATAATTCTAATCAAAATATAGACAAAAACGCCCAAAACATTGAGAAGACCTGAAAAATTGTAGCCATCCCCTGCCAAACAACATAAAATTGAATAAAAAAAAAGTAGCCTTCACCTTTTCCAGCAAAACGTGTAAATGGACTTTTTTTTTTGGTTTTTTTGGGTTTTTTTTTTTTGGGTGTGTGCGTTGACTGACTGACTTACCACCACTCAAATGCAAAATGGCGATTATTCATAAATCATTAAACACCATTTGGCGGGGGGCCTCTAAAATTTTTATCGCTTTTCCAACAAACTGGCGAAGAAAAATTCCTAATGAGCCAAGCGAAGAAGAGCAGTTACCAAAAAAAAAAAAAAAGTTAAAAAACTTCGGAAAAAATCAAAGGCCGTTTCCCGAAGAGGGTGGGATTTTTGGGCTGTAGAATTTCGCGGGCTTTTTAACAAGGCGCCCAGGCAGAAGACACCAAAAAAAAAAAAAAAAAAAAGCGGTAGACTCGGACGAAGACATTAAAAATTTTGTTTGATACTTTGGTCGCTGCTGCCACACACCCCACCCCACCCCCCCAAAAAAAAACTGAACGAAAAGGAAAAACCCTCCCCACACTCCAGAAAATCGTATGCCACCACTTACATCACTTCTTCAGCTTTTTTATTTTTTTTGTATTTTTTGGCTTTAGCTTTTTCGGCCGCTGTTCTGGTCGTTTGATTTCCGCTTCCGTTTGCCGTTGAGATTAAAAAACATTTTCGTGCGTTTTTTCCCTCATTTCCCTGATGTTTTTCATCGTTCCTCTTTTACCACGGATACGGATACGGATGGCCGTGGCCGTGGCCAACGGTTGCGTCTCTATCTGTGAGATACATTAAATTAAAAATTCATCTTTAATCAAAAATTATTGTTGGCATGCACAAGACGCGAGACGAAGTTGCGATGTCGATGGGGATCAAGGGGATCAGGGGGCTTTATATATAGAGTATACTACACGTATATATATATTAGGGGAGTTGCTAGATGTCCCAAGCGCTGGCCAAACATTGTTGACAATATATCAAAGTTTCTGGCATCTTGGCGGAATGGCAGTGAGGGAGTGGCCCTATTGTAATTGCTCTTGTCGCGAGTTTGGCTTTTAAGGACTTGTGCACAAAATGTACAGTGCGGTCAAAAGGAGGTGCTGCAAACATCCAAACTACGGACAGTAAAAAATATCCAAGAATTTTAAACAGAACTAAATGTGGGTAAGGTAAAGCCAGTGAATAAACAAACCCCTTTCACTTGCTGTGTGTTCCATACGTTCCATCAATATGTCACCAGAAAAATGTGTACCAATGTCAAGAATCAGGGCGTCTGCATTACGAAGATTACCTGGCCAGAAACTTGGCTGATTGTTTAACCACCCAAAACCTCAACCAACAATTTCAACTTAATTAAATGCGTCTTTAATACTTTTGGCTGGCTGGTAAACAGAGAAAGAGAGGCGATGGCGAGAATGAGACGGCAGATGCATCCTTCGTCGCACATTTACATTAATGTTCATATGTGTGTTTGTTTGGCCACGAAGAAAAAAGGAGCCAACAAACTTTTCAGTTTGAAAGGAGTAAGCTGAATAAGGAGAAAGGGACGTGTGTCTGGGCCAAAAATAAAGTTGATTAAAATTTGAAAGATTTTTGACAGTTATTATGCGCCGGCGGGTGGATAAACTGAAACTGAAGCTGAAACTGAAGCGCACAAACTTGTGCAAAGTGTCAATATTGAATTTTAAGCTCGCTGTCTTCCCAACTCTTTTTCTTCTTTCATTTTGCTATGCGAAAAATCAGTTGGGAATTACCAAACCCTGGGTATTCAAACCTAACGTGATCGTATTGCTATTTTTAAAGATTTTCAAAACTTTGAAAGAGCTATGCCACTTTAGAAGTGCGTATTAGGATCACCTTTGAAAAACATTTTATAAGAACTGTTCTGAGTCACTAGGAACAAATTAAACCACTTGGTAATAATATTAATATTACAAATTGCTCTTTGCACTTCATTGTCTGAATTTCATTCAACCAATTATCAGCTCCACAAGATCAATCAAAAAACGAGAAAAACCAAGATAATTTCCACCGTGTGCTGAATTGTACTCGATCGTTTAGAGGCCATAAAAACCGCACACGGCCAACTGCAGATGAAGTAGCTTGGCTTAATATAAAATTACATTTTATAGCAGTCACGGGTGGTTTGGGTGGTTTGGGAGGGTTGGGGGGATGGGTGGGTGGGTGGCCAATGGGGCGGCAAGGACATTCAAACTAATAAGGCTGGTTCAATTTAATGAGCAGACGTCGCAACTTTCCGCTACGTTGGACGCGTTAAACTAATCAACGCAGTGCCACCCACTTTTAGTTCACCCCTCGGCAACAGTTGTTTGTTTGTCTGCTCAATTGCTTGTTAACATTTTGCGCAATTTGGGTGGAAAAGTGGAGAAAAATTGGGGGGTGGGGGCAAAAGGGGGCTTAAACTACCTGCAAACATGAAAAAAAAAAAAACACAAACCAATTGAGCGCGAGTGTATGAGTGTGTGTGTTCGGTATGTTGTGTATGTGTTCTGTATGTGTTTCGTATGTGTTTTTGTGGCCACGGAGGACAGTGGCCTGTAGAAAGTCATAAAATTTTATAGTTTCGAGGGGCGGGACAGGTTGTCCAAATGCGAAATTGGCCGTGTGTTATGACTGTGAACTAATCGCCGCAGCGTTTTCGGTTTGCCTTGGGCCAGTTAATGAAATGGCCATGGCTCAAATGAATTCTGGGTACCATTTTGTTTTTCTTTTTTTGGGGGGGTCGAAGTAGATGACCTGGCCCCGGAGGGTCACTGGGCAATTAAGGGCCATCCGACGGCTTGGACATAAAGATGTCTTCAAGACATTCGACCAAAGGTCACATGGCTCAGCCCCAGCCACCCCAAAAACAAACATTGTAATTACAGCGACTTTAATTCTGAAACTCAATTTATTGGCATTCCAGTAAGGAAATCCTACGCTTAACCTTTAACTATGAAAACTAAACCTAGAAGGATTCCATACCGCGACTTAATAAATTACGGTCTATTAATAATTTCCTGATTGATTTGTATGGCTTGTGCATGGCTTTGAAACCGAGAGCTCAATAGACAATCTAATTGGGGCGCAAAACGTTGGGAATCGCAACAATTTCACTCGTATTACATTACACACAATCAAATGAAATCAAATCACACAAATCAGGCCAAATCGCTGTCGCAATTTGCCGTTGGCAAACCGTTGGCAAACATTGGACCCAAGTCGATTGTATAAAGCTATAGATGCCAATCACATAGAACATATAGGCCAACAACCCCAAAAACGCACACGAAGATCTGGCAAATCTCGGGCATAAGGCATAACTCACGCTTATGATTTTTACTGGGCCCATCAAAGAGCGAACCCCTTTTTTTTCTGGTTTTTCTTTGCTTTTTATTTGGATCCCCTGAAGAACACTATAACCAATAAACATTGTTGCAGGATTGCTTGTTTTTGCAGCTAATAAAATCATAAAAAATAAGCAAATAGCCGGGCATACATAAGTGGCCAGAGGGTTAAGGTCCAAAGGGGGAAAGTTATGGGCTCGGATGGCAATGACAAGTGGATTTTTTATCACTAAATTCGCTAAGAACGCGCCGGCTTTCGATAGCCCAAAGAAAATGGATGATAGGTTTTCTTCTTTTGAGTTGTTTTCCCAAAGAAAAGGGTCTGGATATTGAGATTGACATACACAAAGGAAAATAATGCAATACCATTAAGTTTGAAACAGTATGTTAGTGTACTTGATGTTTGAATTGTATTGAATATTTTAATCTCAGACTTATGTACCTCACACAATATGCCAAATAATTTGAATTGCGTGCCAGTTTCTTGCTGTGCATAAAATGAGGGTGTGGCTGATTGCCGAATGGCACCACAATGCATGCAAATTGTAACAAGGATAATGGCAAACTCTCAAAAGACCACCGCAAACAAGACGACTATGACGACAAAGTAGAGCGCGTCGTCAACCCCCAAAAAAAAAAAAAAATAGAAAAAAATAAAAGAAATATACTCGGATAGCCGAAAACCCGGAAAAAGTGAGACCCACACGCTTTACTGCCACTTGACAAATTGGTCAAGTGATTTTGCACAAAAAATGGACCGTAAGATGCGGAAAACGGGACGCGGGTGGCGGGTGGCGGGTGGTAGAAGGCTGAATGAGAGGTCATGGGCCATGTGGATATTCGTATAATTGGGAGGGGGTCAGCAGGTCAAACGATAAAGTAAACTGCAGGCAGGGGTTGCAAACTAGACTGCCGCATCGCAAATGGAACAGCAAATATTTAAATTCTCTTCCTATTAGTAGCATTTAAATAAAATAGTTATTTTTGAAATTAAACCCTCTTGAAACGATCACAAATTAGAACAAAAAGCTCGGCCCAATTTCCAACAGCTAACTTCCCTTCGATAAATTGCAACTCTTTGGTTGTTCATTCTTTTTTATCATGAGGGTTCCGGGGATTTTCCGAGTATTGTGGGTTTTAGATTTTTATGGATTGCGGATGCGGATGCGAATGCGAATGTTAAGCTCATCAAATCGAGCGATTGACAAATTGCTTGTCTACGTGTGTGTTCCTCGGTTTCCCAGCCATCGTAATGTGATTTTTCCTGGTTGCTTCGTGTGTGGACTACTGACAACTCTATACATATATGCTCTATAGAGAGGGTGGAATATATATACCCCCCAATCCATTCGCAACCCGAACCCGTATTGTTGCCAATTCGCTGGGATGTGTGGCAGAATGTATTGCTTGTAATTGTCTGTTTGATGGACCAAACAATTTTGATTGAATTCAATTACAAGGCCAACCCCTTTCGCCAATTTGGTTGCTGTTTTTCTTTTTTTTTTTTCTTTTATTATTCTCTTTGGGGTGCTGCCCCTTGGTTGCAATTTCTCTGGCTTTTTTTTTTTTTTTTTTTGGTTGTCCTTGTTGGTTTTAGTGATTTGCAATAATTTTGATGCCCGCCTTGGCTCATATGTGAAATATGCCGTTGTCATGGTTTGTTTATTCAGTGCGGATGTCCTCCGGCTAACCCCCCCCACGCCCCCTATCCTTAACCCACTCAAAAAGAATCAAAAAAGAAAAAAAAATGCACTGGAGAAAAGATGTTGCCTTTTGAGTAAGAAAAGAAAGAAGGCAGATATACAGCAGTTGCTATGGCTTGTTACAGTTTAAATTCCCATTTCGCTGTATATTTCTCTAAGTGCATTCGCTTTGCTGCCCGCATGTGCTTCCCTTTTGTCCTTTTTTCTTGGCCTTTTCTTGGAGGGAAATCCTTCAAGCCGAAAGGGTTTCAGTTTCAGTTTCAGTTTGTGCTTCGCTTTCGATTTCTTTGTTTGCTTTCTTTGCTGGCCAAGTAGATTAAGTGATTTTCAAGTCATGTCCTTTTTTTCCTTTGCCGTTTGGTGTTTGCGCCCTGATGGACTGCTGCCAAAAAGAAAGTCATGTCATGTCGGTCGTGTGTGTGTGTGTGTGTGTGTGGGTATTTATATATGTGGGTTTTGTGTTTATATTACAAGGGTTATTGAGCAAATCACCGGGCGACAAAAAAAAGGGAACAAACGAACGAACGAACGGCAGCAATGAAATCTTGTTTGTTAGCATAATTTGTTTGATTTTTATTAGATAGACAATATGTGAGAGCACTAACCGGACCATCCTAACCAGCTCCTGTACAAAATACAGCCCTTTTTCCTTTTCCTATTATTATTATTATGATATTTTTTCGTTTGTGCCAAGTCATATTAGTGGCGCATAGCAACTCAACTTTTGGCCCGACACGTTTTCGTTATTAATTTTTATTACGAGTCCGAATAAATTGCATTACCTACACACACACACATACAAGCACTAATTTTGTAAATTGAATTTGCTTACAGGAAAAAACAAAAAACCCTTTTTACTGACCAGATACGGAAGCAAAAACAAAAATAAAAAACAAAAACAAAAAATGCAGAAACCCTAACAAGGCCATTAATAAAAAATGGGAATGGTTGGGCATTTCATTTGCTTGGGCTGCGATGACTGTGTAAAGTCTTTGAACAATAATATATATCGAGCTACGGGTCTCCAAGGACCTCTCACGAAAAAGACGCATAAATATCAGAATGCTCATAAATTCCGCCAAGTGCCATTAATTTCTTGACATTCTATATGCATATGCTGCACCCCAAAGAAAAAATACAACAAAAATTACTGAGCACCACATCCCCATCTTATGTGTATCCCTCAAAATAATGATTTACTCGGAGCACAAACTTTTGCCAGCATACATTTTTAATAGCAAACAATTTGTAATAAATAAAATGGCAATGGCATAAATGTCAGCTACGACAGGATGCTAAACCTGAGTACTTTCACAGTGGTAATTGCTTCAAGAAGATTGAATTTAAAAATTCTCATTTAAATATGCAAGGATATCCCTTATATCATATGTATATACATATATAGCTTATATAGCTTATCTGGGTCGTAGACTATTAAATTGGTATGTTATGTATAGTTTTTATCATTATCTTTCTTAAGTTACTGTATTTTATATAGTTTATTTAGTTACT